>NC_056726.1:617270598-617595598 GCF_019279795.1 Protopterus annectens
ACTTTTAAGAAGAGACACTTAAATGATATACTTTACATGCACATTTTAAGTGCTATGTTTATGTATTACAGTATAATGTCACTTACATGAATCCTGCTGAGATATTGGCTTTCATATAAACAGGAGGTTTGCATTACTGAAATACTTTAGAAGTCCAAAGCAAACTGACATTAAATGATTGTAGTTAGCATTTTATTGTAATAAATTGTTCAAACACGTGGCAAGCAGACATCAAGCAATCTAAGAATTTTAATCTGTTTACAAATGCTATACGGGATGACATTAAGTGACTACAGTTCATATTGTACTGTACTATGCTAAAAACATAAAAACGTTATTTACTTTTTGTAGAGAAGGTACAAAAACAATTGGACTATAAATTAAGAGAATTCTTTAACTGAAGTTTGTTTCTTTTGGCAGTTGGTTTCAGCTTGTATTACAATGAGCACAAAGGAAGAAGTTGAATCTGATCAGGGACTGCCTGTGCTTTCACTCATTGTAGATAAACTCTGAATTGCAGCACTTCTTCTCAACTGTAAGGAAGTGGGTTTTCTTCCTCATCATAGTCTTCATCACCAAGCTTGTGGTACAATGGAGGGGGGCAGATTTAGCTGCAATAGAAATGAAGCAGAAACTGGCAAAGCTTCAAAAATAGTCTTGTTGACAACCACATTTACCTGTTCATCAATTGCCACAGTATGAATTTTTTTGCTGCCTGTAAGACTGGGACAGCCTGTTGTTTTCACTTTGCCACAGTTTTTCTAGCATTCCTTATACATATTCAGCAGCTTGGAGAGGCTCATCATTTGATTACTCTGACCAGCCTCACTTCATCCCTTGTTTGTGACAACGTTCAGCTGGTCTCTGGAACAGTCAGTGACTTTATTGTGGTTAGTATGTTGGTTCCAGGCTATTCAATTTCATCAGAGGGCAGCACTTTATTCAAAAGTTTCTGTCTGCAGATTTTCCTAACAGATGCTACGACCCTTGATTCATGAGGTTAAGCAGTAAGAAACAACGCTTCATGATGCCACATACAAGGGATTGTGTTTCAAGGTGAGAGCTTGCACATTCTACCAGTTAATGGGCTTTCTATGATTAGACAGTAACACTGTAGTAGATTCCTGAGAAAATAATTAGTTTTGAACCGCCTAATTAAAATTGTAGTGGGCATTAATCCACAGGATTAGTTTACTTATATATAATTTTATTTATCACTTTTCCTCAGATGTTCTGCAATTTTATTAAATTTTACTTCACAATAAATTCTCTGATTAAAATATCTGGTCATAAAAAGATTTGCACTACTGATGACCATAACTCATATGAGGATTATATCTGTCCCCTATTGAAGGGCTAGGGAGGTAGACACTTCAATATCATTAAAACTCTGTGTATAATAGCTGAATCTGAAAGGTCTTCATATAACTGGAGGACTGAGAACAAAGAACCGTTGTCTTGCAATCCCACCTGTCTTATACTCTGCTATTGCCACATTTGAGGCAGTGCATGAAATGTTTTAAATCAGCCTGCAGAGAAAGGCTATCTAAATATAAATCCTTTTGAAAGAGACAGTTTGAATAAACTGGCAGACACTAGTAGGCCTTGTATGAAAGGTGATAAGGATGATACTCTATTAGTATTTACAACACACTATGACTCATTCTTCCCATCACTTATTCTCTTCAGCTCATTTTTCAAATGATCTGCCTTCAACCTGTCTTAACTGCTACTACCCTTTCAACCTAACTCATACCTTTCTGCTCAATGTTATTTACGACTGTATCAGTATTCCTTATCTACCACTACCTTTTATAGAAATTTCTCCTAAAAACATTTTGGACTAACCTTAGTTCTTATTACGCACAACTACTGTACTGCTGGATTCGAGCTTAATCCTAGCAAAACTGCATCATCAACACATTTGTAATCCTATGTGTAGATTAATGAGTGTGTATGTACCTGTAAGAAGCTATTCAAGGGTTGCACTAGAGTATAAATACTGAGCACATGCGAGCCTGACTGCCATTTTGTAGTTAGCTGTTGAGATGTGAACATGTATATATGTATGTATGTAAGCTGTCTGTTAGTCCATTCGTATTTAATGATGCTGCTATTCATCCTGATGTGTTTCTATGTATTAAAGTATCTAAATGAAACCTCAAGCCTTCTTATTCTTTATGTTAAAGATGAATGATCGACATGGTGTCAGAAGCGGCATGTCTAAAGGACATGAAGTTTGAGACGGCATGGCTAAAATGACTAGCAGCACTTGGCTACAGCTGTAGGAATATACAGGAGTGAATCGTCCTAAAAAGGGGCAAACTTCACAAAAAAGGTCAGAAATGAATTTTAAATATTAAAACTTGCTCTGCACTATTTCTTATTCTCAAATTTTGAAACGGGGCATACAGAATGTTATAAATGATATTAGAATAAACAGATATGTATGATATTGATAAAATATTCAAATTAGATGGGTTGCCAACTGGCTCACTGACAGAACCCACACTGTAAAAGTTGTAGACTCCAAATCTGACTTCAAACCAGTGACAAGTGGAGTACCACGGGGTTCAGCCCTCTGACCTCTCCTGTTTGGTATCTACTTCTCTGAAGTACAGGCTAACACAGAAGGCCGTTGGCTAACGGAGTTCGCAGATGACTACAAACTAGGAGCCATAGTTGAGTCCCCAAATGATGTGGACATCCTACAGAAGGGCTTCACTGAGACAGATGCCTGGTGTTAGAACCATGGCCTTAATCTCAATGCCAAAAAGTGCATTGTCATCCCCTTTGGTAAAAATTCTGTACCCATGAACTACCACATAGACGGCAGTCTACTTAATGCCGAATGTGTGATAACAGACCTTGGGACCCAGGTAGACAGTAGTCTCTCCTTTGATAATTACATTGCCACAGTAGTTAGGAAATCCTTCTATGTGGCACACCTCATCACAAAAGGGTTCTCATCCAGGAAAAAAGATGTCATTGTTCCTCTCTACTCGACACACATTAGACCCATTATAGAGTACAACGCCCCTTTTGGAATGTACCTCACAAGACATCTGCAGTAGCTGGAAAGGCCACAGAAGTACCTCACAAAGAGGATTACTAGTCTCAAACACATGCCCTACACTGACTGTCTCAAAAAATTCCAGCTTTACTCAGTAGAATATTTCCTACTCTGAGGTGATCTCTGCCTAACATATAAAGCTATGTCAAACCCAGAGCTGTTGAACATGCTACACCTAAAGAAATCCCAGTCCCTCTGAGCTACATGCTCTAGGGACCTAAACCTTGTCACCACAATAAACAGGACATGCTGGAGGGATAGATTCCTGTCCCAGAGACTTCCCATATTCTGGAACAAGCTACTCATCTATGTCAAGCAAAGTGTCTCATTAGCACTCTTCAAGAAAAATCTTGATGAGTGGATGGGAAACAGGAAATACTCCCCGGGGATCACTTCTGTGGCTCTGCTCAACGGGAGCACAGGAAAATAACTTTCTTGGGTGGTGTAAGCCAGAGAACCTTGTTGGCTAGGCTTACTTAGGCCCTTGGGCTGATAGCCTAGTACCTACCTATGAACCTATTACTATGGAAAATGTTTGAAATAAAGTCCAAATAGCATAAAATGAATAAAATAAGGGGAAACAACTGCATTTTCACAAAGTATATACAGTTTCACATTAAGCAAAGGTATTTGAGTTTTCAGAAGTGTATAAAGTGTTTGCATGTTCGTGCAGTGTTACAGTAAAGTTATTTCGCAAAAGTACAGACATTACAAGACATTTCACAGAATACAGCCATTACAGTGCATATTTCACAAAGTACAGTATTTTGAAGAGTTTATTGTGCATCTGAATGTAATTACAAGCTCAGAGCAGAGTTTGTTCATACATAATTACAAGGGTCATATTTTTAGTGTGTTTGTGTATACTTTGAGAGCATGGCAAACAGATTTCAAAAATCCAGTGCACTTGTGTTTGTAATATTGCTGAGAACTGGAGAGTGTTTGAGCAAGAATACGACATTTTCATACAGGCTGCATTTTCTGATAAAGATGACTGTACAAAGTCATTTATTCTACTTAATTTAGTTGGGTCAGAAGCCATTGAAAGGGAATGCTCATTTGTGTATGCACCTGCTATTTATGCTGGAGAGGGGGGAAAACATCATGCTGTCATGCAGGCTGAGTCAACGGAGAACCCAAAGTGCTTAAAACATAAATTTAGAGAAATGTATAACCCCTAGACACATTATAATGGAAAGGCAGTTATTTTGCAAAAGGGAACAAAAGCCTGGTGAAACTTTTGCAGTATATATTACTGACCTGAGAAATAAAGCTGAACCATGCAAATTTAGTGATTTAAGGGATAAGTTGATAAAGGACAGAGTTGTGTGTGGTACAAAAGATGATGCTGTGAGAAAGATTGTGAGAGTGATTTAACTTTGAATAAGCCATTGAGATTTGTCAGATATACGAGCTCACAAAAAAGCACACAAATATGCTTACAAATGAGAGCAGCTCTAGAAGGCACAATAATAAAGCTCATGTTGATAGTACACTACACACCACATGGTTGCAAAAAACAGGCCCAAGCACATGGCAGCTGCAATCCCTGCAGCACTCACTGATAAACCCCAGAATTCTCTAGCAAATTCCAGAAGTTCCACAGTCTCAGTGAAGCACAAGAGTGAGTCGGCAAACAGGCATAAGGGTGAGGGCACATGCTTACCCAGTTTCTTAGCCAGCTGTCATAATTGTGGTGGATCTCATGAATCTAAAAGGGAAAAATGTTTAGCTTTTGTTCAACAATACGAATCAGCTTTTCAGGCAAAACAATAAAGCCCTGGCCTTGTTGCTCTGCCACTGGCTGTTTATAATAACCCTGTGGAGCTTCTGAAAAGTGCACTGTTGAAGTTTGCCGATCTTAACCGCTCTCCCTAAGAAGGAAGTAAAGTTCTGTTAGGAAATTAAATATTAACACACTTCCACAACATAACTGTTGGGAAGTGAAACCAAAAGTTAAATCAAAGACGTCATTTTATTTTGCAGAACGTATCAGCACCAGCTCTCATCTGAAGAGGATACATACGTCGTCCAGGAATCTTCTATAAAGTGACCAGTTGTTACTGTATATTGGTTCGGTTACCATCTTCTCTTCCCATTTGGCTAAGCTTGCCCTGCTCAGGGCTTTATTGTTTTGCCTGAAAAGCTGCTTCATTTTGTGGACTACAAGTTTTATTTGAAAGCTGCTGTGAATTTGTTTTTTTTTTTTGGTCAACAATGCCAAAAATGCAATAAATGGAATCATTTCAAAAGGATTTTGTAAATCAAAAGGCCCACATTCTTTTATTCAGAGACATATTTTAAAGAAACGAGTTGATCACTTAGACAGTGACAACACTACTCTTTATGTTGATGGTGTGTCAGTGCTTCATGAAACGGTCAATGCAGTAGATTTAAGGGCAAAGAATGAAGTGTTTTGTACTTGTTCGGATAAATTGCAAACCCATAGAGCTCAAAGTTGACACAGGTTCCAAGTGCAATGTTATGTCTGCAGAAACATTTGCTAGAGTGTGTAAAGGTGCAAGGCTTGATTTGGCAAGGTGTGAGAAACGTGCTGGTTATGGAGGTGAAGGAATTCAGACTGAAGGCTCAGTAGTGCTTTCATGTTACACTGCAGGAAGAAGCTATGATTTATTATTTTATGTGGTCAAGAGGCACATTCAGTCATTATTAGGGCTCAGAAACACTTTGAAAATGGGACTGCTTTCATTTAATAATGAAGTCCACCATGTTAGCTTAAAAGACCACTACTCTAATTTTGCCCAGCACATTTTTTCTTCCTATGCATGTCTTTTCGAAGATAAACTAGGCAAACTCCAGGTTGTGCATTCCATGAAATTAGACTCAGAGGTCAGTCCAGTTATCAGGCCAGCATGAAAAGTTCCAATAGCCTTGCAGGACAGAGTCAAGGCTGAGTTAGATAAAATGGTGCAACAAGGTATAATTTGTCCAGTTGCAACTCCAACTGAGTGGGTATTTTCCATAGTAGTAGCTAAGATGACATCAGAATATGTGTTGTCCCAGGAGATTTGAACAAAGAACTAAAAAGACCTCATCAACCAATGCGCATAGTCAAAGAAGTCACAACCTTGATGCCAAATGCCATTATTTTTTCTGTCTTAGATGGAAAGAGTTAATTTTGGTAAATTCAGCTTGACAAAAAATTTTCAGTGCTCACTATGTTCAGTACTCTATTTGGCAGATACAGATTCTTGAGAATGCCATTTGGGATGAATTCAACGTGCAATGCAGCAAATTTTTTTCTGGGTGTCCTTGTGCTATTATAGTAGATGACATCCTAGTTGGAGGTAATGGTGAAGCTGAACATAACAGAAACCTCAGAAAAGTTCTAGCAAGGGCACATCAAGTAAATCTTAAGCTCAATCCAAAGAAATGTAAATTCAGGCTATGAGAAGTCACTTATGTTGGTCATTTATTTACTAGTTCAGACCTATGACCAGACCCTTCAAAGCAAACAGCCATTCTTGAGATGCCAGTTCCAGACAATGTTCAAGCCCTGCAACATTTTCTTGGCATGGTCAACTACCTAGGCACGTTGATTGTAGACTTGAGCCAACTTTCAGCACCACTCAGAGAGCTGACAGATAAAGATGTATCCCTTGGTCTTGGGTAGAGCAAAAACAAAGAGCATTTGATGTCCTGAAACAGAGAATTGCTAGCCCTCCAACTCTCAGATATTATGATGTTCACAAACCAGTTCCATTTTCCTGTGGTGCTTCGAAATTTGGCCTCGGTGAGGTCATTCTACAACAGGATCAAGCTGTTGCCTATGCATCGAGAACTCTTACCCAAACTGAACAGCAGTACGCCCAGATTGAGAAAGAGCCTTTGGCAATTGTGTTTGCATGTTCGAAGTTCCATGATTATGTTTATGGTAAACCTAACTAGATTGAAACAGACCACCAGCCTCTAGTCACTATCTTGAGAAAGCCTATGCATTCAGCTCCTGCCCAACTGCAACGTATGATGCTGAGAGTGCAAAAGTGCAATTTCACTCTTGTCTACAAGAAAGGCAAATTTCTTTATCTTGCTGATACATTATCCAGATTGCCCGGAAGCACCACAGAACAGCATAAGACTGACAGTCTTGATTTTGAAGTCATGGAAGTGAGACATTTTTTTTCCACACTTCTTGATGAGCTGAGAGATCACACAGCTACAGATCCAGTTTTGCAAAAGCTCAACCAC
Organism: Protopterus annectens; assembly: GCF_019279795.1. Classification (NCBI taxonomy): domain Eukaryota; kingdom Metazoa; phylum Chordata; order Ceratodontiformes; family Protopteridae; genus Protopterus; species Protopterus annectens. The sequence goes on from NC_056726.1 coordinate 617,277,881, forward strand.
TTTATCAATCAAGAATGGCCATCAAAGCAATCTAGCTTACCTCAAGAATTGCAACCTTATTTTCCATACAGAGATGAGATTTTGTCTGACAATGGTATCATTATGAAAGATCTGAAAGTAATTGTTACAAAGTCCTTGCAACCTGAGTACATTACTATCTTGCATCGTGGTCACCCAGGAACCGAATCTATCAAAAGAAGGGCAAGAGAGATAGTATTTTGGCCTTCTATATCACAAGACATTGAGAGAGCACTTTTATCTTGTTCAGTATGTAATAGTAAAAAGTCACATCAACAGAAATAACCACTTCAATTTAACCAGATTCCTGGGCTACCATGTACAAGTCTGCACAAAGTTATTTCAGACAATGGCACGCAGTTCAAAAGCCAACAATTAAAATTATTTGCTGAAGAATGGGACTTTACTCATGTCACAAGTAGTCTTGAGTACCCACAGTCAAATGGTTTGTCAGACTGCACAGTGCAAAGTGCAAAACAGTCACTTGAGAAGTCAAAATAAGATAATAGTGATGGTTTCCTGAATCTCTTGAATCTCAGAAATATTTCATGTGATAAACATCTTGGTTAACCTGCTCAGGGACTTCTGTTGGGACAAACCAGAAGCACATTACCAGTCAGTATTCAATTGTTGGTTCCAAGTGTCAAGAACAGCAGATCAGTGAAAAATAATCTGTTGAGGAAATGCCTATCCCAGAAGTCCTTCTACAATAAGACTAGCAGACCGCTCAATCCATTACGAAAAGGAGAGGTGGTAAGGATGCAAACATCCAAAGGTTATGATCGGATTGGTGTCATGAAGAATATTTGTCCAGAGCTGAGATCATACATTGTGAAATCAAAAGGAGCAATCTTAGGCAGAATCGGAGGCATTTACTACTGATATCTGTGCCTATACCACAGCATATAGCCTGTGAGCCTCATTCTTCCCTTCACTTATTCTCTTCAGCTCATTTTTCAAATGATCTACCTTCAACCTGTCTTAACTGCTACTACCCTTTCAACCTAACTCATACCCTTCTGCTCAATGTTATTTATGACTGTATCAGTATTCCTTATCTACCAATACCTTTTATTATACAAATTTCTCCTAAAAAACATTTTGGACTAACCTTAGTTCTTATTATGCACAACTACTATACTGCTGGATTCGAGCTTAATCCTAGCAAAACTGCATCATCAACACATTTGTAATCCTATGTGCAGATAAATGAGTGTGTATGTACCTTTAAGAAGCTATTCAAGGGCTTGCACTAGAGTATAAATACTGAGCACATGTGAGGCTGCCATTTTATACTTAGCTGTTGGGATGTGAACATGTATGCATGTAAGCTCTGTCTGTTATTTAGTTTGTTTGTATTTCATGATGCTGTTATTCATCTTGATGTGTTTCTATGTATTAAAGCATCTAAACAAAACCCCAAGCCTTCTTATTATTAATGTTAAAAAGGAACAAGCGAAAATATTCTACAATTTGTGAAATTGCATTTTTTAGCATGCTTTTCTTTTTTTTACTGTTATGTTATTTACCTTTCACTTACCTTAAACAACTTGGAAATATATGTCTCATGTATTAAACAATATTCTATTATTTCCTTTTCACTTGATTTTAACTGACTTGTGAACCTGCTCTATTATTGTGAAATAGTATTCCTAAATTTACTACAGTCATTGTACCTATACTGTAATCAGTATGGCATCTATTGAAAGCTCCACTTTGGCACCTGTTTTTTGGTAGTTAAGGCCAATGTCAACAGCCTCTGGTTTACCAGGTTTGCAGATGATTACAAGTTAGGAGCAATCACAGAAACCTCCCTTAAAAGCGGACACCGTACTCAGGGAGTTTGGACTTATGTGTGTGTATATAGTGTGTGTGTATATATATATATATATATATATATATATATATATATATATATATGTGTGTGTGTGTGTGTGTGTGCGTGCGTGTGTGTATAGTGACCTAGTGTTTAACCAAAACATGTCTAGGGTGGTAAGAAAATCCTTCTATGTCACACAACTTATAAGTAAAGGCATGGCATCTAGGTCCAGGGAAGTCATCGTGCCACTGTACTTAGCTCTCATCAGACCCATCAGTGAGTGCAACTGACCAGGCACATTGAGCAACTGGAAACTCCATAGAGATTCCTTGCAATAAGAATACAGGGTGGATGTGAATTGCCTAGACATACTAAGGCCTTGTTAAGTTTAATTATGTTGGCTGCCAAAAATGCAATTACTAGAAAATGAAAACCAAAGTTTAAACCAACAGTATTTAAAGTAGCCCATATTGTAACACAGATAAAATAAGTGGGATCTTTAGAAAAGAGTTGGAGCAAATTACATAGAAAAAACATGGAAATTTTGATAACAATACATGCAGAATAATATTTTGGAAGAGGAGTGAGGTTTCAGGGAAGGCAAGAATTGATCAATTTTATGTAATGTTGGGTTGATGATAACTGTTTAAAATAATACATGTGATGTACAATATTTGTAACTGTGGACATGTTAACATGGTTTAAAATATATATTTGCTTTTATCTTAAGTGATAATTAAGGAAAGGTGTTAAAAAAAGAATAAAGGGCATAAGCACAATGTCCTTTAGAGATTGCCTCAAAACTCTATCTCTATACTCTTTTTCCTACAGACTACTGAGATGGATTTATACCTGCCATATGAGAAATCCTTTGATCCTGCTCTGAAGGACCTTTTGCATATCCACAAAACAAACAGCACCAGAACTAGTAGATTTAAGGAATTAAACTTTGCTTGTGACGTAAATAGGACATGTTGGAGGGACAGATATGTATCTCAGGGAATCCCCATTCTCTGGAATAGGCTTCCCATCCATGTGAAGCACAGTCCGTCCCTAAATGTAATCAAGTTAAGCCTTAACCAGAGGATAGGAAATCAGAAATTCAACCCCGATATTATACGTACATCTCTGATGGAAGAGGCAGCCATTAAATCATGCCTTAACTAACATATACCCCTTAAAATAAACTGATTGACTTCAACAAAAACCGCGAAATTCAAAACCTCGAATACCAGAAGTTTTGAATTTTGTGGTTTTACTACACACACACACACACACACACACACACACACAACATCCACCGCACAAACACACACAATCATTTTACTACATGAAAGTATGCACCCCCCTACTTAAATATTCTAACTCCGAGGTCGCACTGCATACAAACACACACAAAACACCACCACACAAGCTACTTTCTCTTTGCACACACACATCACAGCAACAAAACACACTGACACACACCACAGCCCCTACCCAAACCCCTTAACAGACACACACACACACACACACACACACACACACACACACACACACACACACACACTTACCTGAATACATAACCATAACAGAAATTTTGAAGCGCGAAATTCAAAACCTCCGGTATTCAAGGTTTTGAATTTCATGCTTCTAAACTTTCGCTATTATGTGGATTCGGCTTCTTGGGCTCGAAATACTGAAATTCGAGATTTCGGTATTTCGAGCTTCTGAACGGAACCCATGTATATATATATATATATATATATATATATATATATATATATATATATATATATATATAGACTAGACAGATAGACAAACAAATAGACTTAAGCCTGGAGTGATATGCAGGAAACAACTTGTGAAAAGTTTCATAACAATCATGTTAAGTGATAAAGTAGAAATCATAAATGAATGCAGTTCCCTAATACTGCAAGTCATTTCTATCACTCAGACCAGCCCAAACTGCTAAATTTATCCATTCTCTATATTTTTTATGTCAACATCTATTACTGACTTTGGCTGTCTACATTAGTTGCCTAATTTTATGTTGATCATGGCTTTAGTCTACGTTATGTATGGAAGAATTGAGTGTTTCATAAGCAGTTCTCTCTCTCTGAATCAAATCTAACATAATATAATAATTAATATTTTTGAAATTATATCACCAGCCCCATCCCTTTTAACATAACAATTTATTTTTAAAAGCATGATACCATCTCTCAGATTTCAACCTTGTCTATCTCATTTTAATTTCTTTTGGCTTATTGTCAGGCATTTCTTTCTTGGCTTTTCATACTAACACGAATTCATTATTTTGTCATACTAGACAGTCCTTTTTTTTACAGTTTCTTCAATTGGAAGATTTCATAATTTGAGTTTACTCAAATATTATATTATTGATCCCATCTCTTTTTCAACACTACTCCATCCAATATCTCATTATATTTGTGCTTAAAATAAGGAACACACTAGGGTTTTATCAATCTTTGCTAATTTCTCTATAATCCAATATAAATTCAAGGAAGTTAAGTACCACTGCATTTAGTCCCATCATCTCAACTACAGTCAACTACTCACCTCATAATGGGGTTATGTTTTGAACCCTGAACACCTTCAAGCTACAACTCTAGCAGGACTCTTTATTTGTCCCTGGGAAATGGGAATACACACACATCCCAAATATGCAAGTTTACCTAATACTATGAAATATAATAGAGAAACTCTTTTTGTAGAAGACAGCTTGAATATTTTCTGGGTAGACACATCCTGCATTATCTATTCTAGTACCATGCTCCATTGGTCCTGTATGACCCTCTGTATAGCAAACTGAACTCCTAAAACTTTCACCTCCTGTTTATCAAATGTTATCCCTCTAGTTGCAGTAATAGCAGCATATACCTTACCTTCTGTGTTACTTATTCAAAGGACAACTTCCTTTCTAGGCTCACAATATTACCAACTAGCTTTATCCTGGGCCTGTCTTTTGCTAAAATAGGTAGATCATCAGCATAAGATACGAATAAAGGTAACATTATATTTTTCAAGGGTTGCAATCAAGAGCAAATGTAAAAAAATAAAAGTGAAAGTTCAGATAAGTGAACTTTCTTGTTAATGGTGGTTTTGCCTGTAGCTTTTTGTTTGAGATCATGCTGCAGAGGTGATAAGAAAATTTGCCCTTATCCTGCTGTTGTGCAATCTCTGAGTTGGCATATATAATTAGCAGAGGGGTGTGGAGGTGCAACGCCCCACATGGTATTAGTTTTACTTTGTGCAGTTTTCTATCATTTTAGACTCACTCTAAAATTCTCACTCTTTTTTCATTCGCTGTTTTGAGTGTTTGATATTTAATGAGACAGTTTTGCAGGATGCAAAGTAAAATGACAGTTGTCCAAGACAGTATCCATAACTAGTCCAAATAGTGTCTCACTTCAGGGCATCCTTGCTTAACACTTTTCTTCACTTGCAACTTATTACTCATTACAAATTATTTTGCTCCATGCCAAAGTCAGTTTTATCATCACTAGCACATTCTTCCATTATCTGTCATCAAGAAATAGCAGTCTTATCTGGTAGGCCTTCCTCAGTAATCAGATCTTTCAATACCAAAGTTTCCAACCCATCTACATTTAGTACAGTCACTCGAATCTGCATAACATTAATGTTCATCTCCTTTCCAATGTCTGAGATCTCCATACTTTCAACTGTTCCTCCAATGCATTCACACCTCTGTCTGCCATTCTCTTGCTCTAAAGCTCAACAAACTACATAGAACCCAAAATGTACCAGTGTTGAACAAAAACTAATAAAACAAAAAACCAACACCACTGGCCAATATGTTAAAAACTCAACTTAATGCGAAAAACAAAAAAGCACAACAGATTAAGCGATTTCATCCAAACTCATCAGGACTTCTTCAGAATCTAAATAAAATTTATATCCGTCTCATTTATATCATCACAATACATCAGTTAAACAACTAAACAATAAATCATCATTAGTAACCAGGGATCATCATTAGTAACTAGGCAAGCATTAAAACTTTATAACATAAGGAACCAGGTCAAGGTTAAAAAACATTTGTAATTAAAACATGAAAAACTTAAAAACTTACTTTAACAGACTACTTAGCAGTTAAGCAGAGTAGAGGAACTTCCCCGGTGCTTTGTCCAAATTTCCCCTAGTTATTTTGAATGCTAACATGTTGCAACACAAAATATGTAAGTCTTTAACAGTTTTTCATGTTTAAACATGTTTATTTACATGAAAAATGAAAAAGTTCAGCTTTTGCCCTGAATGTGGGGCATTAGAAGATGTAACAGACATAATACTTTTAATATTACAGTATCTTCATCTAAATAAGCATGTACTTCAAACAACTCAACAAAACTTTCTTCAGAATACAGGATAACAGCCTTTCTCATTTCCCGTCTTCAATTATATCCTCTAAGTTCCTTCTTTCAAGAATACCTTTTGACTAGCCTTGTCACTCAATGGGACACTTATTAGCTTCTTCTGTCAACTCAGGAACACACGGATCTAACTTTTTGCAGAGTAATTAATCTGAAATAACTTCCTACAGCTGATTCACAATAACTTCCTGCCTTACACCTAATTATCTCTGTGAATCACAGTTTAAATTCACAGTGTTTCCTAGGCTCAGCAGCAACTACTATGCCATATGACCACCCCCTCAGTGTAGAATCACATGTTTGAGCCCCAGTGGATGGCTGCATGTCCAAGAGAACCCAGGGCAATGTTTGATCTTAAAGTTGCAATAGTAGATGTTCAGTGCTCAGAACAGCTTAGGGCTGTTGTCTTTTTATATGCAAAGACATGCAGGGGCTGGTATGATCCATAATAAGTACAAATTGCCTTCTTAACGAGTAGCACTTATGGGAAGAGAAGGACCACTTGATGTCTAAGCACTCTCTCTTTTTATAGTCAAGTAGCTTTTCTCAACACTGATGAGCTTCATGTTAATATAACAGAGGAGATAAGATGTTTCTCCCCCTCTACAACATGAGATAAGAATTTGTTGATGATTGCCTGCCTCACAAACGTCTATGGGTACAAAGAATTGCTAAGAAAAGTCTGGAGCTATTAGTATAGGTTTTGAACACATAATTCTTTTAACCTATCCAAAGGCTTGGTCCACATTCATTGCCTACTTAAACTTTAAGACAGCCTCACCTTTTGCCAGGTCATCCCAGGGGCAAAAAATGGTATTAACATCATGGACATATTTATGATAATAGACAGCCAAGTGCAAAAGAATCCTTAACCTCCTTTTTATTGGCTGATGTTGATTAAATCTGAGTTTCTTCAACTTTTTCGGCCTGTTTTTTGCCATGTCTAATTTGCACTTAACTAGATTATCAGTGAATCTAGATTAACACAGGGAATTTAAAATAAATTGAATATTAGGTAGGTGACTTTCTCAATTTTCAGTAAATATTACATCATACAGGTTGACTACAGCAAATGCAGTATGGAATCAAATCATTTTGTTCACCAGACTCTGAAGTGTTGCATATGCTCCATGTAGACCAAAAACCAAACCTCTGTAATGGAAGGATAGTCACCTTTTACATGCTCAAGGATTCATTTGATCACAGCAGGATACTCATCTATGTAATCAAAAGTGAAAAACTGTGACATGCATACTTTATTAATATACTTTCTCTATGTTTGTACAACACCAAGTGCAGTGTAGCTGTAGTCCCTAGGTGTCGAGGCAGATTTGTCATGTCAGGGTTTTTTTTTTGGGGGGGGGCTTTTAAACTCACTGCCAATTGTGAGTATTGCTTGACTCAAGTGATCAGCAATGAGTTAGTGGTGTTCAAGCAGTTCCTGTCTGAACTAATAAAGTAGATCCTGGAAGAGTCCATTGGTGTGGAAATAGCCATATTCCTCAGCTTCTGGGGCTAGAAGAATCTGCCTGTAGCCTTTGTTTAGGTGTGGGGGGGGGGGGTGCCTGCATTTGTTTCTAGAAAGAAGCATTTTGCATTGTAATGCTTTTCTGACTGGTCCAAATGTGTGAAATTCTGGTTTGCATTTTATGAGATGGTAAACCCATTTTTAATAACATAATGACATTTTGTGGAACTAAGCACTATTCTGAAATACCCAAAATGTACTACTGAGATTGAATCTATGACATAGGGAATGGGACTAAGTAGAACTGTGGCCTGTTGCATTGCACTTTTTAGCAATAAAGAAGTAATATGCAATCAATATGCAACATTTTCCGCAGCAGGGCTAGCCACCCAGCAGTATAAACCTCCGTTCGAGATGGTTGGCACTCTTGAAGTGACACCCTGACCTCATGTGCAAAATGGGAAAGGGGGGTTGAGAAGGGATGAATGGATGCAACATTTTAAATAATTCCTAAAAGCAACATTTGACACTGTAGTACTTTTCTGACTGTCCTGCAGCTATGACATTCTGCTTCATATTATATGAGGTGGAGCACACATTTTAACAAGAGAATACTGTTATGTGACAAGTAGTGCTACTGTGAAATACCCCAACTGTACTTCTTTAATTAGAGCTGTAACATCAGAGGAGTGGTCCAGGCACAGCTGTGACAGGTGACACTGTACTATTTTTTTGTGTGTGTGTGTGTGCAATGGAGAAGTAACATAGTATTAAAATCACAAACACATATTTTATTTTTTTATTATTTTTTTTATTTTTTTTCTCCCTCTGTCCATCATTATTATAGGTTCATAGGTAGTTACTAGGCTAGCTGTCCCTGTGGACCATCTTAAGCCTAGCCAATTTCCTTTTCAAAGGTAAGACTCAAACCCTGTACCTTGTGTCTATGAGGAAAGCACCTTAACCATTATATCAACCACCGACAAATGGCCAGACTGGCCACTGTGCCCTGTCTGTGTCAGGTCTACCAGCTGACTCCTTGACTCCCTAGATTTTATCCAGTATTGCTACTGTTGCTCACATATCCTTAGGCTTCTGGGAACTAAGCACATCAAAACATCTTTCCAAGGGGACATTCTTGTATGACTTACCCATTTCTCCCCTCCTGTGGTAACATGGTATGGTCTGAGACTGTTCCCAATATGAGCAAACAGCATATCACCCTGCCTCCATAGCAGCTCAACAAAGCCTATTCTATACACCATGCATCCTTTTCATGTTGTTCCCAGCCTCTACCAAAAATTGTAGTAAGGAGATCTCCACACACCACCCTTCCCCAGGATAGGCATGCCAATGTCTTCCCCTGCTGCTCCATCAGTCTCCTGAGCTGCTAATCGCACCCGGATTATCTGAGCCATAGTCAGGGCTTTATCCCTCTATGCCACTGGAGCAGTTTTGTAAAACACATATTATTAGAAACACAGGGCTATCAGAATGAAGTGGTGGCATAAAGTGAGAGACAGTAATTAAAAATAAATACTTAATACATACAGAAAAAAACAAATTGAAGTGATGTACATAAAGGTTACCTAAGTAGTAAAAACAAGAAGAAGAAAAAAAGGCACAAATGTCACTAATTGATTGAAAGTTTTGAAAGCAGTTATGATAGGTGTCAAATGAACTGCCAGATGAACAAAATATGCATTGATATGAAATGGCAATACCAAAAAGTGATTGGTACAATAAAGACGGATAGCTTAACCACAGAATTTGGGATAGAAGATGGCATAAGCCTTAGGGCAAAATAATTAATGTTGGTAACATTCTGTAATGCCTGCTCTTCTTTTTAACTTGGATTTTTGTGCTTTATCCCAGTGCTTTTGTTTAATTTCTTTCATAATAAAGCATTAATTTACTTTCAGCCAAAGTATTTATATATGTATGGCAGTAGCATACTATGTTTATAGGCAGTTACCAGACCTGTGGTAAATTGACCACTGGGAAGCCTAACCAGAATACCCAATAGAAAAGATGTGTTACCACTCCACTCAAGGATAATTTTATAACATGCCCCAGAGATGAATTTGGACATACTCATCCAGTTATTGAGGCTGGTTTTAAAGGTGGCTAACATGTGACTGTTTGATATGGACAGTAAGTTTGCTCCATAGGTAGGGAATCCATTGTGTAATATATCTACCATGTTGATAGGTACTGTTTATTTGTTGTTAGTTCTAAAGGTCTTTTTATTGGTGTCTGTGTTAACATTAGTCTTGTGGAGGTGAAAGAGATCTAGCAGAGTAGGATTGCCGTATTAAAAAGAGTGATCTGATAAAGATATATAGAGCGGAACCAGGACGTCCTTATAGCTATAGGTTATGTAACTGGAAATGAATTATGTCGTGTAGAACGATTTCCTATCTCTGACAGATACATGGTAGTTGAAGAAAAGTTCTTTATCAGTGAAGCTGCCCAAATCTTTAACTGCTATGTTGGTTTTAATGATGGTGCCTATTGCACGATAGTAAGAGAGTATTTCCCCTTAACCCCTCAACTACTGAATATTTTCAGGAGGTCTGTTCCCAGAATACTGGCATGTTTGGCTATTTTTGCTTTGTATTTTAAAGCCTGCCTTTTAACAATGTTTATTCAAGAAATTTTTAGACGATATTGGCATGATCACTTATAAAACATCATTTAACTGTGCTCTTGTTATCAAAAACAAAGGAACAAATACATATTGAATTTTAATAAAATAAATTAATGTCTTTTTGTGGCGCAACATATACATAGAAAAAAACATGCTCCTTTATGCATGAAATCACATCAGCATTATACATGTATGCTTTTGATAGCTGACAGTTATTTTTCTCTGAAAAGAACTGAAAACTTCACATTTGCTTTCAGCTGACTGTTTTGCAAAAGTTCCATTCTGTCAATTTACAAAGGCTGTTGTGGTCTGAATTCTACTCAGTTTCAAGTAACAGTGTCCCTCAACTTCTCTAAGATATGCTTAAGACATTTTTTTAGGACAAGACTCCTTGATATTCCCACTTTCATTGTGTTTTGCACAACATAATTGTTTTCAGGTAAAATGCAAAACTAAATCTCAAATATGAGCTTGCCTCTCAGAGCATGTAAAATGAGTGTATTTTGGTAAAACATAAAATGGAAAAAATATTATTTTTTTTTAGCCTACAAAAGTATTTTGGTTATTATTTCATAAGAGTCCACTAATAATATGATTTGGGTGCATTATGCATTTGTCAGTTTGAAAAATAAATACAACACATACATTTGTTGTGAAGCAAATAGCAAAACCAGAGCAACCAAATGGCTATGTAGGACTACTGTATTCAGAATGCTGAACAGAAGTTCACCACAACACCAACAATGAAAACAAAGTATACTGCAAAATGTTGGATTATGGCACTAAAAGCATGCAAAACAAAGCCATGGGGTCTGCCTTTGAAAAGATAGATATATCTCTTCTCACTTTAAGCATTCAGTAAAATATGTTTTAAAGTAATTAATAACATGTCGTTCATCTGCAAAACAAACCTAAGACTGTAACCTACCAACATGAGTTTCCAGTGCAGCATACTTCTTAATTTATATATATATATATATATATATATATATATATATATATATATATATATACACACACACACACACACACACACACACACACACACACACACATATATATATATATATATAGTTTTTTTTCTCCTGATGAAATAGAAAGGATTTTCAATTCTGATATAATGACAATGCAATAAAGAAATGTTTTAGGCCATTATTGTACTCTGTGTGCTGAGCAGGTGTACACCACAGCACCTACTATGAAAAATGAGTATAATGCAAACTGTAAGACTGTGGCAATAAATGCACATGAGCTAAAGCCACTGGGGTCTGTCTTTAACAGCCAGCATCTGTACTTCTGTTGTGATTTAATTATAAAGCTCTCAGTAAATATTAACAGGGTATCCAGCTACATAACACACTGCAGTTTTAATCGCACACATTTCAGTGTAGTGCATCGCTATCTTCGATGCCATAGCTTTAGCTGCTTGAAAGCATGGCACTGCAGCTATGATGTGTTACAAATGAAAAAATGCACATTTTATTCTAGTAAAGTATACACACGTTCTGCTTCTGATATTTTGACAGCTCAATAAAGAAGTATTTTAGGTCATTCTTATACTCAGCATAATGAGTAGGAATTCATAACAGCAACCATGACTATAATGCAAAATGTCAGACTGTTGATGTAAAGGCACATGAACAAATGCCACTGGGATTTGTCTTTGAAAGGATATATCTCTGCCCCACTTTGAGGTTTAAGTACAAATCTTTCTTGCAACAAGTATTCAGCTGCAGCACACATCTAAGACTGAAACGCTAACCTCACTCAGATCTTTGAGTACAGCACACTTCTGAAATTAATCTCACAGCTTTAGCAACTTAAAAACATAGCACTGTAGCTGTGCCTTTTTAATACTAATTTACTAGTGAAATATAGAGGGTGTTTATCTTATTTTTTCTTCTGATCCAGTGACAACCCAATAAAGAGGCATTTTAGCCCATTACTCAACTCAGTGTAGGGAGAAGAAGTTCACCATGGCTCTCATAATGAAAGTAGAGAACAGCATGTAATGCTGACAATAAAGGCACATAACAAAAGTCACATGGCCTATATTTAAAAGGCTATCCTCCCTTTGAGATTTCTCTACAAAACTTTAAGGTAATAAAAACAATGCATTCCACTATAGAAATACATCAAAGACTATAATTTAAACCTCAGCACTTCCAGTGTAGCACACCTCTAAATTTGACTCAACAGTTTTGGATGTGCACCTTCCTACTGCTTCTGTAGCCAGCTTAGTAGAAATGGGCATCCTGAGACAAAGTGCAGATGATCTCATATTTTCTGACAACCATCTAATTCTCAAATAATCTGATACAGTACGTCAGTGATGTAGTTCTATACTGTCACTGGAAGCAAGCCTTTCACATACAGCCATTACAAAGACCAAAGAGGTTGTCAAAAACACATATCACCACACAATACCTGCCATGCACGTTACAAGACAAACACACAGACACACATATGCTGAGGCTCTTAAATGTAATCTAACCCAACCCAAACCACAAAAGCCCCCCAGTTGCAGTAATTACAATAAGTACTCTCAGCAACCTCAAAAACACACTACCAAAACAACCCTCGCCACAGCATATTCAGCCTTGACTCACAGTGTCTCAACATTTAAATCCATAAGGTAGACCACTAAACAATCCAATATTCTTGTCATAGAAGACTGCATTGTGAGGCACACTGATGTCCAATTCACTAAGCTGAGCAAAGAGAGGGTCACAGTCAGTTGCCTATCAGGAGCCAGGATCTGCCAAATCATGCATGCAATCAAGTCATTGAACCATAAGTACCATTATGACACAGTTATAGGCCATGTGAGCATAAATAACATGAAATGTACCATCCTGGACTATATGAAGAAAGATATGATGAAGCTCTTGGATTATGTGTTCCAGGCTGCTATTAATCTAGCACTCAGCAGCATTCTACCTTAATCAAGGATGATGCCACAATACAAACACAAGATAATTGACTTTAATAACTGGTTTAGTGTTTGATGGCATTCAAAAGAGGTACAATATTTGTCAGCCTGGGAGGATATGGTTGACAGACCATGCTGCTTTACCAGAAATAGTTCACAGATTCATAGGTGTTAACTAGGCTAATGGCCCTGGAGCCTTTACAACCTGACCTTAGTTCCCAGTGCCTCTGTCGAGTAGAGCCACTGGAGTGATCCCTGGGGGAATTTTCTATTTCCCATCCACTCATCAAGATTTCTCTTGAAGAGGCCCAGTGAGATGCTCTGCTTGACATGTATAGGAAGTCTATTCCATAGTATGGGCAGTCTCTGGGTTATGAACCTGTCCCACCAACATGTTCTGTTGATTGTGGTAATGAGTTTGAGGTCTCTAGACCATGTGGTGCAGAGGGATTGGGATTTCTTTAGATGTAGCATTTCTAACAGAGCTGGGTCAGTCATGGCTTTGTAAGTCAAGCAGAGATCGCCTCTAAGTAGGCAAGATGAGACAGAGAATAGTTGGAGTTTTTTGAGTCTGTCCATATAGGACAAATGTTTAAGGCCTAGGATCCGCTTTGTGAGGTACTTTTGCGGCCTTTCCAGCTGTTGCTGGTGTTTAGTGAGGTACATGCCAAATGGGGCATTGTACTCAATGACTGGCCTAATGAGGGAAGAGTTGAGGGAGGCAATGACCTCTTTCTTCCTGAATCCAAAACCCTTAGTAATGAGATGTGCCACATAAAATGGAATTTTTGACCACAGTGGCAATGTGGTGGTCAAAAGAGAGGTTGCTGTCAACCTACATTCCCAGATCTCTTATAATGCCTTCTGTGTTCAGTGGAAAACCATAAATGTGGTAATTCATGGAAACCGGGTTTTTCCCAAAGGGGATGACAAAACATTTTTTGACATTGAGTTTAACACCATGGTTCTGACACCAGTCGTTGGTCTCAGTGAGGCTTTTCTATAGGATGTCAACATCACTTGGGAAGATAATAATAGCTCCCATCTTACAATCGTCTGCAAACTTTGTCAGCCAGAGTGCCATCGTGTTGGCCTGGACTTCAGTAAAGTAGATACCAAACAGGAGAGGAACCAGGACTGATTCCTGTGGGACTCCACTGGTGACTGATCAGCAGTCTGACTTGGAGTCAGCTACTTCCACACTGTGGGTTCTACCTGTGAGCCAGTTTGCAACCGACCTAGTGATATAGGGGTTGATGCTAGCTTACTGAATTTTTCTATGAATCCTGAGTGCGGAATGGTATCAAAGGCCTTGGCCAGATCAAGGTAGGCTGTATGAACCACCTTGCTTTCATCCGCAGCTCTGATGACTGACTCAAAAAAGTTGACCAAGTTGAGCAGGCATGATCTACCCTTCACAAAACCAAAGTGTGTGGGATCCAGAGTTTGGAGATTCCCAATATCCTTGTTCATTAGGTGCATGATGATGCATTCCATAGCTTTGCATATCAGACTCTTCAGGCTAATGGGGTGATAATTCCCAGGATCTGTAGTCACTCCTCCTTTGTGGAAAGGGATGACTGTAGCAGTGTGCCATTTGGTAGGGACAAAGCCTGAGGTGAGGCTGTGATTGAACTGGGCACACATGTGAGGTGCCAGCTCACTCTATAGTTCTTGTAGAACACAGCCAGGGATATTGTCAGGTCCCATAGAAGCTGTATTCTTGGCCTTGGGCAGTGCTGTTTTAACCTGTGCAGCAATAATACAGGGTGCCTGGCAATCTACTGGTATTGTGAATGGTCCTTTGGGAGGGGAGGGAGGGGTAAATTTGGCACTGAATCTGTCGGCCAGTATATTGGCAATATCTGTTGGCTCGATATAGGAGGTACCATGGTGCAGTAGCTCAGAGCAAATCTGGGTATTGCTGTTGAGATTTTTTACATGACTATTGAAGGTCTTGTGGTTGTCTTTACTATCTGCTGCAATTCTGTTTTCATAGCTAGCTTTAGAGGATTTGATGAGGGATCTCAACTTTTTGTTGAGACTGATAATGGAGTTTTTCCAGTCTTGGGACTTCACCTTATTCTGCATCAGATTCCTCCTTCTGTTGTAGATTTTGTTTATGACAGGGGACCACCAGATTTACTTCCTTTTTTTGGAGGAGAGCATCTTGGCTCTATTGGGTATGGCGAGATCCATGCATTTGTGTACGTGTCCGTAGAGTGCACTGGTGTATGATTCATGCTGTCATGCAACTATTCTCCATTTGCATGGGTGCCATTAAGTTAGCCACTTCTGTTTTTAGGAGTCCAAAGTTAGCTTTGGAGAAGTTTTTCATGGTGGTTATCTCTGCAGGGGGGTGGGGGGGGTGGATTTCCAAGGTGATTAGTTTGTGGTCGGATCTAACCAAGGAGGAATTGACTATTGGTGTAGAACAGTAGTCACCCATGTTAGTAATGACCAGGTCAAGGATGTTGCTACCTCTAGTGGGGGTAAGAACGAGCTGGTCCAGGGCATTAGAATTAATTAATTCCAGGAAACATTGGGCAAGTGTACTGGTACATGAGTAGTTTTCCCAGTTAATGGAAGGGTAGTTGAATTCACCCAATATGAGCGTGTTAGGTTGGACCCTAATCTTCTCCAGGGTGCTTAGGAACATGGAGTGTGTGTGTCTTGGGACATGGTTGGGGACCTATAGCAAGCTACAACCTGAATCGCTGTCTTACCCAATGTTAGCTACACCTGAAGTATCTCAGATGTATGTTGAGTTACCAGTCTGGAGGTGTACACGTCCTTTATAAATATGGAAACACCACTGCCTTTGGAACTTCAGTCCAAGTTCTGGGACCAAAAGGTGTGGAATGAGTTATAGCCTGGTATTGCAGGGATGCTTTCTGCTACCTTGAACCAGGTCTCTGTTGTAGCACAAATGTCGATGTTCTCCATTTTAAGGAGTGCTTCGAGTGAGTGCATTTTGTGATTTAGACTTCTAGCAATGAGCAGCATGACCCTCAAATTGCATTATTTTATAGCTGTTATGGTGGTAATTTGGTCTTTGGTCTACCACCTAAAAAAGACACTATAAGGCTGTCAAGAGTCTTAGCCAGTATCCAGAAGCCCAGGGGTGACAAATGCAGGCCATCTCTGGCAAAGCATCGAGGCCTGTCAATCATGTCATCTCAGGCAGACAGATACTGGATCCCCTTAGAATGACACCAGAAACTTAGCCAGTTGTTGAAATCAGTCATTTTCTGCTTGTAATGTGGTATCATTCTGGGTGATCGTAGGATGCTGCTCAGGGCTAGGGTCATGCCCACCTGGGCTACATAATCTGAGAGCTCCTCCATGTCTCTTTTCATGTAATTGAGGGAGGTACGTCTCAGGTCATTCACACCCACATGTACAATGACAGAATCATATTTGTACTTGTTGTTGAGGGACCTGAGTGCATGTGTTCTGTGGCGGATCCTGGCACCTGACAGGCAGCTGACTGTTACTTTTTCCTTATTCAACTTAGTGAAGGGGACTAGTGGGACATCAGTGTGCCTCACTATCGAGTCACCTGTGACTAGTGTGTTGGGCATGCTGTTTTGCCTTAGGGGCTTTGGTTGAGTGGCACACTGTTTAGGAGAGTTATGTGTGTCATGATTAGTATTGTGTTGTGGTGGTCGAGTATGTTTCTGCCTTGGAGGTCTCTGCTGGTTGGGTAGATTTTTATTGAGAGCCTCCACGAAGGTGGGTGTGTGGTTTGTGTTTTATGTGAAGGCAGTGCTGGTGTGTGTTCTGGAGGGCTATGTGTTTCATGTGGTGTGGTGCAAGTGTTGACCTTCTTCTCTTGACCAGCTATTCCAGTCTTGGCTGGAGAGTGCGTGGTTTCCAGTTTTGATATATAAGTGGATCTCTTGCAAGCCTGAGTGTTGGGGAGGTAAGAGGAAAGGGTTGTCAGTGTACATGAGGCAGTTGCTACATTGCCTCAGGATGCCCAAGTTCACCAGGTTAATAGGAAAAAGCACAGGGAACTAACCTTTAGACATGCCTGGAGGGGTGGGCATTAATACTAAGTACTGGAGCTGTTTCCTTGTAGATCATTTAGTGCTGGTAGCACTTTTGTGTGCTACAATAATTGCTACAAGAAGTCTGGTAAAGTGCTAGACTAATAAGCTAGTAAAAGTGCAGGAGAGGAGAGAATTAGCAGATCTAAGGGAAAAACTAAAGAGCAGACTTTGGCACCGCTCAGAAGCTTAGAAACAGTCCTGGTTACAGCAAATCTGTACCTGTTCCCTGTAGGCTTTTAAATATTAGCTAAAACTTTGTCCATTCCCATAGTGTCTTTCTTAAGCATTACCAATCTGAGAAACTATCAACTATAGCTAAACCAACCAAGGATAATCCAAAAGTGTTACTGCTGATAGCCAAGAGCCTAAACAAAAAGGTCTATTCCCTGCAAGCTCTCCTCACTCTAGAGAACATAGACATCTGTGTAGTTACTGAGAAGTCCTTCAAAGCTGCAGGAAACACCCTTGCAGTATAGAACTATAATGCCTTCTACACATTTAGACCAGCTACTGCACAGGTAAGACAAAAGGTGGAGAAGTCTCAAGTAATAAACACACAAGGTTAGTCAAGCAGTCCGATGCGCTTGAGTTTCTACATGTACAACTCACCATAAACAAAATCCCATATGATACCCTTGAGCGCAATATGTCCCCTTTTGTGACACAGAAAACCCACTCCACTTACTTAATGAACTGGAGTCACTCGCAATTCAACCAAACCACATAATGATAGATGACTTCAACTACCCCACTATAAACTGAGAATCATACATGACTCCAACATGTAGGCCCAAAGATTCTTTGACTTAACAAAAATGCCTTGAACCAACTAGTCCATATGATGACTAGGGTTGCCAGCAACCTTGACATAGTCCACCAACATGGAACAAATACAACATCCTCACTAGTCAGCTTGGACCATAAAGCTGCCTTCTTCAACATAAAAATAAATCCTGGAACACAAGCTAACCCTTTAGTTTTAGGAATTATTCCAAGGCAAATTTCCTACTATTAAGTGACACCCTGGTAAAATGTCAAGCCCCATAAATCCAGGAAATACCACTGCCTATTTGAAAGTGTTCATAAAAAACATTTACAGCCATGTATACAGCTGCATAGATGCAGTGGTACCTACCTGAAATAAGCACAAAACAAACTCAAAACATAAGCTACCCTAATGGAATCCCAACATCATTAGGTTGTATAAGAAGAGAAAGAAAATCATGACCAAAAATAGGAAGTGTAATGCACAGCAGGATAAGAATTCCTTCATCAAACTAAATGAACATTTTATCTCAAACAAAAAAAAATGAAAACGGACTGTCTCAGCCAAGGCACGGACTGTTTATTAACATTTTAGGGAACTAATTAGCTGACCAAAGCCAAATTAAAAAGTAGCCTTCCAAGCTAAAGACAATCATAAGGAATTCTTCAGCTACCTCAGGTCAGTTCCTTGATGCACTCTCCAAAGCCAACAAGATTGCATTGATGGGCCCCAGTAATATCCCAGGATGCCTCCTTAATAGCATGTAACATGACTATTGTTCCAGTAGAATCATTATTTAAACATAGCCTCCAAACTGGCTTCTTGCTGAATGAATGGAGGACTGCAAGTGTCATCCCTCTGTACAAGGAAGGGCATCCATGGACCCATGAAACTACCAACCTGTAAGTCTGACTAGTGTTATATGTAAAGCCATACAAAGAATTATCATGGATTTGATAAATAAGATTATAGGACCATGGAATCATAGGAGGTTACAAGGCTAATGGCCCCAGGGCCTTTACAAGCCTAGCCAAGTTCAACCCATGTTCCCAAGGGTGTCTGGTTCAAGCAGACACTGAAATCAGCACCTATTGTCCCCTTCCAAGAGGGACACAGGTGGAACCCCCCAGGGTGAATTCCTGGTTACCCATCCAATCATCCAAATTACATTTAAATAGGGCCAACAAGGGGCTTTGTTTAACATGTTTAGAAAGCTTGTTCCAAAGGGTGGGCAATCGCTGTGAGACAAATCTGTCTCTCCAGCAAGTTCTGTTGATGTCACATACCAGGTTAAAGTCCTTTGAGCAAGTGGCCAGTGTGCCATTTGACTTGCAAATGTGCAGTATTTCCATTAAAACTGGGTCACAGCTTGCTCATTATGAAAGGCACAAGTCGCCTCTGAGCAGTCTGTATGACACAGAGTTAAGTGACAATGATTTTATTCTGTCTGCATAAGACAAATCTTGAAGACCCTGAATTATCTTTGTAAGGAACCTTTGTGGTCTATCCAATTGCTGCAGGTGTTTGAAAAGGATGCTACCAAAGGCAGTGTTGTACTCTATTATGGGCCTGATGAGGGAAGAGTATGGGGGGGTTATAACCTCTTTTTTTCTGGAGGCAATACCCTTACTTATGAGATGAACAATATAAAATGCCCTTCTTATCATTGTGGAGACATGGTGTCGAAGTTAAGGTTGCTGTTGTCCTGTGTGTCCAGATCTCTCACCATTGACTGTGCACTTAGGGTATTGCTATTGATGTGGTAGGTTGCAGGAACATCACCCTTGTGGAAGGGTATGATAATGCATTTTTTTTTGCATTCAGTTTAAGACCATGACTTTGGCACCAGTCGTTACACTGCATAAGACCTTCTTGCTGGATGCTGACATCACTAGGGGTTTCAATGATCACTCCCAGTTTGCAGTCATCAGCAAACTTTGTCAGCCACAGAACTTTAGTTTTCGCCTGCACTTCAGAGATGTAGATTTTGAACAGTAGGGGTCCCAGAACTGATCCCTGTAGAACACCACTGATTACATGTCTGCTGGAGGAGTTGGATTCCCCTGTTTTGACTGTATGAGTTCTATCAGTGAGCCAGTTTGCAACCCATATGACAATATATGGGTTGATGCCCAGCTGGGTGAGTTTATCAATGATGCCTGAGTGCAAGATTGTGTCAAATGCCTTGGCTAAGTCTTGGTAGACTGTATACACAGATTTGCCCTAATGTAGGGCTTTGGTGACTGTCTCAAAGAAGTCCACCAAGCTTAATAGGCATGATCTCCCCTTGACAAAGCCAAACAGGGTGGGGTCGAGCACTTGTAGATTTCCTATATCTTTGTTAATAAGTTCCTTGATGATTTTTTTCCATGGCCTTGCAGATAAGGCTGGTCAAGCTAATGGGTCTATAGTTCCCAGGGTCCAGAGATGCACCCCTTTGTGTAAAGGGATGACAGTAGCTGTTTTCAATTCCACTGGGATGAAGCCAGTGCTTAGGCTGTCATTCGAAAACATGCCCAATGTTGATGTTAATTCCTGTTTTAACCCATGTATTACAAAGCCCGGGATTTTGTCTGATCCCATAGAGGCTGTGATTCGGCCTTGGAGATGACGTTTAAGACCTGCTCCTCACAGATACTAGGTGGGGGAAAGGTGTTAGGGATGCTGTGGGGGTATATGTGGTGGGGACAGGGGAATGAAGTTTTCACTGAACCTGTCAGCCAGCAGGTTTGCTATATCCACAGGTTCTGTATATGTAGTACCATTAACTAGGAGTTCAGCACAAATCTGGATCTTACCTTTGAGGTGATGACTGTAACTAGAGAACACCTTGTGATTATCCTTAGTTAGGGAAGCTAATATGGATTCATAGTTGGCTTTGGAGGACTTCACTAGGAGTCTTATTTATTTGTATAAGTTGAGGAGGGAGTGTTTCCAATTCTGAGACCATTCCTTCCTACTCTTAGACAACAGTTTATTTGTCCTGTTGTATAGCCCATTTATGGCAGTTATCCACCAAGCAGGTTTGTTTTTCCTGGAAGATCTTGCTTTGGTTTTATCAGGTACAGCAGAATCAATACAATTGTACAGGTGCTCGTATAAAGCATCGGTGTATAAGTCAGCATAGGTGTCTGTTCCATCAATGGGGGGAGGGGATATAAAGCTATTTATGCTATCATGTAAGAGTTGTAATTGGCCTGGAGAAATTTCTTAATCTAGTTGTTGCTAAGGGCGGGGTCTTTTGTTAGGTCTCACCAGGGATGGCCACACACTGGGGGTGGTGAAGCAGTCCCCCATGTTGGTGAGTACTAGATCCAGGATGTTTGAGCTCCTTGTGAGTGTGTCAACCAGCTAGTCCAGGGCATTGGAGTTAATGAAGTCCAGGAACCTTTGGGCAAGTGAATTAGACTAAATAAAATTTACCCAGTCAATGGATGGGTAATTAAAGTCACTCAAAACCTGGACATTTGGTTGTATCTTGATTGAGTCAAGTAGATCCAAGTAGGCTGAGTGGATGCCCTGATTCATTGAAGGGATCCTATAACTGGCAATGACCTGAAGAGGGGTCTTACCTACAGTCAATTGCACCTGAAGTAATTCAAGGGAATTATGCTGTTTAACCAATCTAGAGGTGAATTTATCTTTAATGAATATTGATACACCACCATCTTTAGCTCTCACGCCTTCAGTGTGTGAGCTGCCTTTAGTTTGCATGCCTTCAGTTTGTGGTCTGGCATAGGAAACATTCAGACACTGGAAATAACCCAGTTTGTTTTCATCAAGGGCAGGTCATGCCTACTTAACCTGGTGGATTTCATCAAGAAGGTCACCAAGGCAATTGATGTGAACAAAATGGTGCATACTGCCTTCCTTGACCTGGCCAAAGCATTCAACACAATACCCCACTCAGACATTTTTAGCAAGCTCATGAAATTATGTATAAACCTCTATGTCACCCACTAGATAGTCAGCTGACTCAGAGACAGGAGCCAAGAAGTCAGAGTAGGGGAGTCTAGCTCCACAAAAAGGTCAGTCACTAGAGGAGTCCCACAGGGCACAGTCCTGGGGCTGCTTCATTGTGGCATCTACTTCTCTAAGCCAAGATTAATGTCAAAGGTCATTGGCTGACTAAGCTGCAGTTTGTTGAAAATGAGGTGCAATCAAATAATCCCCTAAAGACACAAACACCACCCAAGAAGGCCTAACACAAACTAAGTGGCTCACAGTCAAGGTCTAAAACTCAATGTCAAGAAATGTATGCTACTATTTGGATCACTTGTTTGTGTGTTTTTAATAAAGATTTGACTTGAACTAGCTTGTGCTTCACTACTTCATTAGTGGATTTATACTTTGGAAAGTTTTTAAAGAA
The DNA here is from genome assembly GCF_019279795.1 of Protopterus annectens. Classification (NCBI taxonomy): domain Eukaryota; kingdom Metazoa; phylum Chordata; order Ceratodontiformes; family Protopteridae; genus Protopterus; species Protopterus annectens. Next base: position 617,300,352 of record NC_056726.1, read on the forward strand.
AGTATTTCTACCACCTGTTATTAGATGGGATATTCACAGTATGTTTTTTATTAGGTGCCTGAACTCTAAGGAATCTTAGATCTTCCACACAGATAAGTTTCCTCATTATTTGTTTATCTTTCAGAAAGACAGCCACCTCTGGAAATTACTATATTAATAATACACTCTTAAGAGTAGTCCCAATAGTCAGAGTTTGGGAATGCATGTACACAGTGATTTGTCCTTTGACCATCATGTACCTGCTGTAGTATGGAAGTCATTCTATGTTGTAGAACTTATAAGCAAAGGTATGGCATCTAGTTCCAAAGATGTCATTGTTACATTGTACCCAGCCCTCATTAGCCCAATCATTGAGTACGATGACTCCTTCACAAAAAAAGATGTGTGGTGTAGGCAACATGTCCTTCTCAGACCACCTCAAAGCCCTATCTTTATAGAAGGCCACCTACACACTGCAGAGATGCAATCTATGCCTGACTACAAAGCATTGTCTGATCCAGCTCCAATGGACCTGTTGCACATCTTCAAAACAAATGGCATCAGATATATCTTATCTAGGGATCTAAATCTCATCTGCAACATATATGAGATGTTGGAGGGACAGGCTTGTGTTGCTGTACTAGATGGATTGCTTCTCCTCAAAATAATATGTGCACTATAGCTTATGTGAAGTATGCTTGGCTACACCTGTAATTCCCATACTTTCTTATTCATTTACCTAAAATAATACCCTGCTTTATCCATTTCATGGCCCTGAGGAATCAGAGTCTGCTTTAGCCCTCACAGCATACAAGGTAGAGAAGCTAATCTTGGCAAACACACCAGTATATTGTATAAAGTACACATGTACATTTACATGCACAAACACACATACACAAATGCGCGCATGCACACACACACACACACACACACACACACACACACACACACACACACGCATGCACGCATGCACGCGCACACACACACACACACACACACACACACACACACACACACTATGTACACCTAAAAGCAACTTGGAACATTTCTATTTTACCTATGACAAGCACTGGCAGATTAAGTATACCTAAGCATCTGGAGAGACCACAGAGGTTCTTGACCAGGAAAATCCAGGGTCTGAAACACCTATCTTATTCAGCTAGACTAAAGGCCCTGTCCCACTACTCAGTCTCATACAGACTTCTCAGAGGTGGCCTGTGTCTGGCATATAAGGCCATTTCAGACCCAGCTTTGATGGAGTTGCTGCATATCCATAAGACAAACTCCACTTGCGCAACCCACATGCAAGGCCTTAACCTGGTCTGTGACATAAATAGAACTTGTTGGTGGGATAAAATTGTGTCCCAAAGACTCCCCTGTCTGTGGAATAGACTCCCTCTCCATGTCAAGCAGAGTACCTCTCCAGCCCTCTTTAAGAGGAACCTGGACAACTGAATGGGAAACAAAAAATATACCCCTGGGATCCCACCTGTGACTCTGCTGGACAAGGGAAACAGGTGCTGACTTTCAGGGAACATGGTAAAAATTATTGGCTAGGCTTATCAGGGCCTCTGGGCCAGTAAGCTAGTATCATCCTATGAATCTATGAACCTATAAGGCCTTGCACAGTATTCAAACCAGAGGCCCCTCCCACACACATTTTTAGGACCATGCATAAATGCAAGTGCTCATTTAAGTTTACCTCCCTGATAATTTCAAATATCTACCAGACTGCTTTAATTATTATACATAATTCATTAAATAATTTTAATAAATAAAAACAAAATGTGGTTGCGCTTTGTGTTTGTACACAACATTTTTTAGCAAGAAGTGAAACAAAATTTACTAATAGTAGCACAATTACTCAGTTTGGAACATTTTAAACTGCTGGATAAGGGTTGGAACTGAGAAAGAACAGCTCTAATTGGTGCACCACAGCACACTAAAGATATATATAATCCACCAATGACCATACTTATCAGTAACAGCCACTTTGAATTTATACACATCACAGGTCTGATTTTGATTTAAAAAAACAGTAAAGTATTACAAATTGCTTTACCCAAATGGAAAGTAGTCTTGAAAATCTAAACTAATGATTGTTTAACTTGATCAAGATAGCGGGGTAGTCATTTTCATCCACAAACATGTCCTATACCCAGAAATCATAACCACATTGTTGAGGGTGTGCATCTTAAATGTTGAATTGTGTTAAAACTAATAACAATAATAATCACAGTAATATATTTCAAACTTTGCACAAGCAGTAGCCACAGTAAAGTATGTCAACTTACTTCACACAAGTCTACAGTAGTCCTGCATCGCCAGACTAATGTCCATTTAAAATGACCATATGACAAAAGGAAAAGTTACTTCCATCCCACCCCCTCAGCAGTTACAGACACTTTAACTACTGACAAGAAGAAAGGTTTCTTTCATTTACACTCATCTCCCGTGCACTACCCAGCATTTATAACAACTCAACCAGTTACACCTCAGATGCTTGATTGTGAAAAAACAAAGGGTCCACAATAACAAATTTCAAGTCTGTTTCACATAAAAATGCAGTAGACACAGTGTAGTATTCTACTTTTACAAATACACGCTGGTCCTGTAAGCCAGACTAATACTGTTTAAAATGAGCGGAGAACAAGAGTGTAAGTTATTTTCAAACACAGATAAGTCAGGCCCCCACACACATCCAGTTGATATAGCTAGTTTGCTAACAATGTACAATTCATATATTAACTGCAATAAAATAACAGGTATAATAATATATTTTAAGCTTCTTTCATGCAACCACATAGAAGCCAGTGCCACAGTCTAGTATTCTAACTTAACTTCACTCAAATGCATATTAATTCTGCAAACTTAGATTAATAACTATAACAACTATTAAAAATGTGCACATGACAAGAAGGAATGATGTCTAAATATGCAAACAGCCCATTCCCCACAAAAAGCATAGCCATTTTAGGGTACTTATCACTTCACCTAAAACTCATTTCACCTAAACTTATTTCACTGAGACCAAATCACCTAAAGTTCATTTCACCTAAAACTCATTTAACCTAAAACTCATTTCACTGACAAGTAGTACCCTAAGGCAATTCAAAGGTATATGTCCTTTTTCCCACTGTAGTGTGATTCTGGTGTTAGTATATATGGTGTGGGTGGGGGCGTAGCCCCGTAAAACAAAACCAGACAACATAAAACCAAAATAAGTGGAGGGCTACAGCCCCCCACACCCCCTAACTATATATACTAACACCAGGATTGCACTACAGTGGGGCAAAGGACATATACATTTGACTTGCCTTATTGTACTACTTGTCAGTGAAATAAGTTCTAGGTAAAATGAGTTTTATGTGAAATTAACTTTAGGTGATTTGATCTCAGTGAAATGAGTTTTAGGTGAAGAGATACGTACCCCCATTTTATTAACTGTGTACACTTCAGATGTATGATAGTGATGAAAACTGATGGGCATTAAATAAACATATTTCAGCTTTGGTTCATGCAAATAGTAATCACAGAAAGTATTTTGCTGTGCTCCACAAATGTCACATTAGTCCTATAAAATAAGAATAATGATCAGTCAATAGCAGTCAGACATGTTTATCTACAGATACCCCTTAGCCCCACAATTATAGCTTTTTTATTATCTTTGCATATCTCAGCTATCAGTCTCTAATAAAATAAAACCAAATAAAATAATAGCCACTTAATATACTTCAAATGGCTTTATAAAAACAAAACGCCATAGCTCTCAACTTCTTAGGAAAAAATCAGGCAGAAAGCCAAAAATAAATTGGACAAAGGTCCAACATCAGGAACAGATGTTAAATATTTTTATATAATTAATTTTCTAGAATAACTGGCTTTGCATTGCTATGATTTTTGTAAATTATATAAAGTCTGAACTCAACACGTTCTAATTATTTATTGACAGATATCCTCTAGGTTTCCCGCAAAACCACAAATTTTACAAAGAACAGACAAACATTTGAGCACAAATTAGGGACATTCTGTAAAGTCATGTACACTTGAAAGATATGGCTATAGCCACTCACCAGCCAGACACCTCCACACAGCTCTCAACTTTTTAACAGAAAAATAATGGGAGGACAAAGTCTCAAAATCAGAAAAAGATTTTAAATACTGCTATTGTATACTTAGCTGCTAGAATAACAGCTTGAATTAGGATACATTTTCTGAAAGATATGAAGTCTGAAATTCAAACATCTGCCATTATTTAGTGATAACAGTTATCAACGATGTACTAGAAAACCACAAAGTGCATGAAGAATGGACCAAGAATATAAGGCATTAACATGTATTTTCAGAATGTTATGAAGCCTGAAACTCATATATCTGCCTTTATTTATTGATTGTAGTCCTCATTAATTTGCTAGAAAACCACAGATTTTCTAAAGAGCACACCACAATTATGAAGCAAAATAAGGAATATTCTGTAAAATAAGAGAGGGGCATTTGAGAAGAATGCACTGAAGTTATCAACAATTTGCCAAAACATGACTTTCAAGATGGCTGTGCACTAATAAACATCTTAATTTCAGCTTTCGCAGTTTGAAAAAAAAAACAGTAATAGATAAAGGCTAGTAATTCTGCCAGTTCTAGTAAAATTCAGTTGCTGGCTAGAAAGCACACTTCCTGAATGCCAGCAAAGATGAAAATTTCTAGAAAAGGTAAAGAGAAAACACTGACAGAGAAGAATCCCTCAACTGTTCAGCAAAATGAAGTTCAAGCTCCAGCTTTGGTACATGAGCTGGCTTCCAGTAATTTATTGGAAAAAAGTAAATTAAATGTGCCCAGAACTGATTAAAATAAATTAAATAATGAAGCAGTATATCAGTTCAAATAAATGGCTGGAAAAATGAAAGAGGCTTTAAACAGCTATTCATATTTAGTAATTTATTTGTTTATTTATTTATTTATTGACATTTGGTAACCAAGAAAGTCCGACTGCATCAGAAACCCATTTTTGGTGGAGGTATGGGGAGAAAAGTTCCAACAGTGATTTAAAAATTCACAATACCAGTAAAGCACATGTCATTTGACAATAACAGTAAAACACATGTTGTCGAATTATAACAGCATTGAATAGATGCAGGAGGTACAATATGAGATGGATAATGTACATACTAATTTGCAGTTTAGATAGAAAACAAAATTAACAAAGTATATTTTACAAGATATAACTAATAGACATTTGTAAAAAACAAAAACAAATGGTTCTTAAGAGGAAAGGTTAGTGATTTAGGAAAATTAGTGCAAGTGAAAGGAGTAGAGAGGGAAGAAGTAAAAGTGAAAGTATAAATGTAAGGATAGGCTATTAGGGATGAGCTAATAAAACTGAAAAAAATCAGAGGTTGAAACAAAGAAAAGGCTTCATATGTATGAAACTGTTCAAGAAGAGATGTTTCAAAAATGTAGTGTTAGAGGGAAGAGCACACAGAGAAAACCAGAAATTGTCTGCTGTACCAAGAAACTGGGAAGAACCAGTTGTGTTAAGTTTATGAAACCACAAGTGAGCAACTGGACTGGTATTCCACAGCAGCATTTGTTAATTTAAAGGGTACATTGTGTGTATGCTCCATACTTAGCCATGAGAAAGGAGCCAAGACCTGTACTAATAAAGATGTAATCTTACCTGCAGAAAGAACTGATCCTAACAAAACTGTAGCAGAAAGACAAAGTATTAAAAACTGGAGACAGTAGAGTGTTTGTGGAAAATGATTATTCACTGTATACCAAGCAGAATAGAAGCGGATTTATCTCAGCAATCAGGGAATGTTGAGAGGCAGATTTGATATCCATGTTGCAGTATCCAGCTGTCTTCAGAATATTTTTTCCTGGTTGATCAAATACTTTTTTAATGTAGAGCAGGCTAAGGAGGAAATAGAAAAGTTTGTTCAACAAAAGTGACCCATCAAACAAAAGGAGACTGTTTCTCATTCTTCTAATAAAGATCATAGAGGGACTTTGACAGTGAAACCTTTTCCAATGTGACAAAGAAAAATGCTTGAGAGACAGAAAAAAATAGGTGTTGACTAGAAGTACCTTGGACTTGAACTGGAGTCTGGGGTTGGGTGATGGAGATGAACAGAAAGAGGACCAGCAACAGTGAAATTAGTGAACAAATGTGAGATTATAAATCACCGATCACATTTATGGAATAAGGCATTACAAGAAAAAGTGGCTGAGAAAGAGTGGAGTTTTGTTGAATTTGTTAAACTTGTGTGTGAACTGAAAAACATATAACTCACTTCATGTCATTAATGTTTGGAAGAACACTAAAAGCTAACTGTAGCTAAAACCATTTTTCTTCATAACAGTATTTGTATAAAAACATTTCATGATATAAATTGTATGTCATACAGTAAAGCACATTTGTGTAGTATTTAGTCAAGGGTAACTAAAGTGAGTGGGTGAGGTTGAAACATCTCAGTAATTATTATACGTGAAAAAGATACTAAAGTAAACAAGTTCTTTTTTAGTTTTATGATATGCAGGCATTATAATGTAAAAAGAAAAGAACAGCTGGATAAAAGCATGTATAAGTTAATATGTTGTAATCTTGAGCTGTAAGGGTGGGCGATGCGGTGAAAAGTGCACTGATTAAAATATATAGAGAGTTGAGATGAGTTCCTCTGTGAGAAATAGTAAAGGAGCCAAGCGGAGGATTATTAATGACACTGTTATTGTTGATATTACACCTACTAGAGGTGCTTCAGAAGTTTTTTATTCTCCCTGGTTTTGAATTGGGAGGCGATGTGCCGACCGTATCCAATCAGCCTTTTTACATCCGCAGTTGTCAGAACATGTGAACATGACAAAGCAGGAAGGGAGAAAAGGCTACAATTATCAGGACAGCTAGAATTGGGACCTTTGGTTCATCCCAAGGTTCTGAGGACTTGATTATTAACATTTCTTCTGTGGAGCTCACCAAACTTGAGAGAGAGGTATTCCATTTAGGGTTATCATTTATACCCATTAGGCAATTTAGTGTGTATGATGTTTTACTAGATTTGAGTTTTTTTGTATGTAACATTTCACTTAAATTGATGTTTGATAATACTGAAGCAGTGCTGATTTGTTTTAGAAAACCAAGTAAGTTTATGACTATTAACCCTCCTCTTTTTAAAGTATTTTGCAAGTTATGTGAGGACAAAATTTATGAGTTGTTTAGTAAAGATCATAGAAGGTATCTTTTCAACTTGGATAGAGTGCATTTCAAGACCTTAAATGAATTAATCCAGCAAACTGATTTGTATATTCATCCTGCTGACAAAGGGGGAGGGATTGTAGTAATGGATACTACTGACTATTAAGAGCATGATGGCTATGTTGGAAGATTTTACAACATATTATGAATGTGTAGATTGGATGTTTATAGACTGATAGATAAGTTGAATGCTTATGTACATGATTTACTAATGGAAGAATCTATTAGTAAGGAGATGTTTGACTATTTTTCAGTTGAGTACCCCCGATTCCTGCCATATATGGGCTTCCTAAAGTTCATAAGGATCTATATAACCTTCCCATGAGGCCGATTGTCAATGGGAGGGGATGGATAACAGAACCTATATCAATATTTGTTGAAAAACAACTTTGCTCTATTACTGAGAGCATCGATACTATATTGACGGAAAGTAAACATTTTTTGAGGAGATTAGCACAATGGTCTGAGAATAATGATATTATTTATTATTTTTTAGTACCTATGGATGTTGTTTCTTTATTTGCTGTAATTCCCAATGACATTGGGATTGGTTATGTGAGACACTACTTAAGTGCATGTTCAGGATATTCATCAGACAGGATTAATTTGATTTGTTTTTTATTGGAGATGGTTTTCACTAATACTGTTTTTGTTTTTAGTGATAAATGTTTTATTCAGAAAGTGGGCATTTCTATGGGCACCTTGTGTGCAAATAGCTATGCAAACATGGTGCTCGCTCATAGGGAGGCATTATGTTTTTGATTCTTACAACCCTTTTTAAATTGTGTTTTACATTATAATCATTTTGTGGATGATGTGTTTTTTTGTATCGGCTGGTATGGCTGCTGATCTTACTTTGTTCGTTGAGTATTTGCAGTGTACTACTAGGTTACTTAGATTTACATTTAATTACTCTAGTTCATCCATTGCCTTCTTAGATGTTTGAGTTTCTAGAACTGTGAGTGGTTTAGACACTGTTTTGTATAAGAAATCCTGTAAAGTCACAATAATAAATTACATGCTCGCAGTATGCACTCTAAAAAGTTGAAGTTTAATGTGATGAGAAGTCAATTTTTTAGAAATGCCAGAATGCACACTAGAGATAGTGACATGTATGCTTCTTTTGATACCCTGGCAAATGAATATAAGCAACAAGGGTATTCTGAATCAGATATTATACAAGTGCAGAATGATGTTTTATCATTTAGACTTACTATAGCTAGGCCGTACTTTAATATGAGTGAGGTAGAGCTTATTAATAGGAATCATAGGGGTGATCACCTTACCATGTCCCGTACATATTCCAGTGATGTTGGTTCTGTTTGTAATATTATTAGGAACAATGGAAGATTTTAATGTCAGACTCAAAATATAGGGAAGTTTTAAATAATGAACTTTGATTCATTTTTAAAAAAGAACCACTTTTGAAAAGGATGCTTTGTTACAAACCTTTATCCTAATATCACACGTAAAGAAATTTAAGAAGGGTCAGGACATAGCCCTGTGGAGCATGTAATATGTGTAGTTATATTAGACTGATAATTGTTTTATGCATCCCCTTAGTGGAGACCTGTTCATGTTTGAATTATTTGCAGACTCTAGTACAAGAGATTTGGTTTATTTGGCTATGTGTGAGGTTTGTGGTTCATATTATGTTGGTAAGACTAATAGATGTCTTAGGGATCATATAAGGGAGCATGTTTACGCAATTGATAAGTATGACCATAGGAATCCATTAGCCAAGTATACCATTAAAAAAGGGGTTATACATAGGTTTAAATTTATGGTGTTTGAGAAGTATCCAGCTTCTGCTAGAGGAGGTGATGTTAAGAATTGTATAGAGTGCTTATAATTAAATGGATCTTTATGTTAGCAAAGAACAGGGGTATGGGATTAAATGGAAAGGCCCCTTTAAAACCACCTCTTAAGTCTAGAGGTTTGAGACAATGATTGGTCCTTTAGTAATTGATTGTATTATATAAGCTGCATATTTTAATTATTTGTTAGATCTGAAGAAGCAACCATGAGTTGCAAAAGCGCTTATCTCTGTGTATTATTCCTGTGTTTGTTTTATTATAGCTATTAAAATGTTTTTTGCTTAGCTGACTTTTGCATCTATTTGTTTTTATTAATTTTATCTTAGTCAGCTATTTGCTCCATTTCTTGGTCTACTTCTATATTTTCTCTTACTTTTGCATAGATGAATGTCTGGATAAATGTTTTAGGCTTAATTTAAAAACATTTTTGGTTTGTTTAAATGCTTTGGCTTTAAAAATAAGAGAATGCTGTGAATGCAATAAAAACTGTGTCTGAACAGAGGTGTCCTCTTTCCCCTTTGTTATTTCCTTTATTTAGATCCATTGGCAAAGAAAATAAAGGACTCAGAAATTTGTGGATATTATTGGTAGGGTATTATTGTTACGATGATCATGTCTAAAAACATGCTTCTGGAGCATTTCTCCCCGGGCCTCCGCTGAAAACAGGATCTGTGGAACCTAGTCAGACTTTCCCGGTCAACAAATGTTAAATAAATAAATAAATAAATGATAACGAAGAAAAGACAATATTATTTTGCACCAGATAAAACCAGAAAAGGACATCTCAGTGTTGTGGGACATTGAAACAGTTTCAGGCCTTTTTGGGATATAAAATTAATGAAGATAAAACAAAGCTACAGCCGTAAACTAGGTACCCACACATGAACTGGTTCAGTAATACATATATTTATGGAAACACGATAAAATAAAGTGTTTAGAGTATGGATTAAAAAGGCTTCTGTTATGGCAGCTAAGGATATGGAGGAAGAAACTAAATAAAAGATAATATAAAAAAACAGAGAAATTGGAAGCTCTTGTTTATGGATATGGATAGCAAGATACAAGCAGTGAAAATATTTTAGTCCCTTTAGTGTTATATACAGGACAGGTATATTTTTATCAACTAGAGGAGAAGTAGTGGGCAATAACTGATAAAGAGTTGAAGGAATTTATCTGGGAGGGGAAGATGGCAAGGGCCAAGTGGAATAAGTTGATCCTTCCAATATAACAAGGTGGTTTAGGATTACCTGATTTGAAGGAATATTTTAGAGTTACACAGTTAAGGCTCATAAACATAACACAAGGAGAAATCTATTATCCAAAGTGGAAAAGGATGATGATGATGATGATGGGAGAATTCAAGAAATAAGGAGAGAGTGGGATTTTGGATGAAGACCCTTACAGGGAGTAACAACAGCCACACAGAATATTATATTCATAAATTAGCATAAATATTCTAAGAATTAAGCCAATATGAGAATGGAGAAAGAATCTGATGTTGTAATTTTCATTCTTCCTTAATGATTGGGTTTGGATATGACCCTTGGATCCAATTCAGTCTCTTTATACAGCTCATGGAACACTGGAAGCTCTTAAGCTCCTCTCCTAAGCATAATGTATTAGTCCCCTACCATGCCTCATTTCCCTTCTTTGTGTATGGACATGGTTGCAGTTAGCTCTAAGGCTTTTCTGGTATTTGTGAGCAGAAAAGCAGATTTAAAACATTTTTCGTTCATCTTTTTCTGTAATAGCCCTCTCTTACACTTCCTACACTCTTTAGTATAACTTTATTACCATTGCTGGTATTTTAATTCCTGTTTTATTTCTTCATAACTTAGCTGTAGTCTTGGTTCCCATTATTAGTAACCTTTTCTCCCCTTAATAGTTGCCTTAAAAAAAGCTTTCATTTTCCTTTTCTCTTAGAAGTGTAGCTTTTTTTGGATAGCATGGCTGAAAAACCCAAAGGTTTTAAAATATGCAAGGCTTGTGGCCACATGATACCTTTGTTAGATGCACATCGCTCATGCGTTTACTGTTAAGCCGGGATCATTTCAACATGTCCTGTGATATTTGTAAGGCTTTTAATCCATGGGCCTTGATGGATATAAAAAAATAAGCTTATTTTGAAGGGTTTGCTCTCTTCATCTTCTTCTCAGACAAGAAAACAGAGAAGAAAGAGTAAAGGAAGTGTCCTTTAGACCCTTCTATATCTCCTGCTCTGAGCTCAGCTACTGGTGCAGAACCTCCTCAAAAACTACCTACATTTCCTCAGATACTACAGCTTCTGAAGCCACATACGCATCATTGGATTCAACCCACTTGGATCCAAAGTATCTTTCTCGGACCCGTTATGAGTCGTCTCTGGATCCCGTTCCCTCCTATCTCCCATCCCCATCCTGGATATACACCACCACTCCAGGACCTCACCTATTGCATCATCTTCTTGATTTTTCTAGAATTTTGACCAAAGCAGATGTGGAAAGGATGATGAGGAAATTTCTCTCAATGCAAATACAAATGAGGGTTCTCCTGGCTCCTACCAAATTAGGTCCAGAGACCTTCATAAGTACTATTCCACCAATGATGTCTCCTTGTCTCCTTCTCCGATCCTACCTTCAGTTTCAGAGCAGCTGGAACCGAAATCTGAAGTTCGTCGTATGTTCTACTCCAGTACCATCATTGTGTGGACCGTCTCAAAGTGTATCAGAGCTGGATAACTGTCAGAGCCATAGCATTGATACTGGATCCAGGGTGTTAGAGTCGATCCTGAGATTGTCAGAGCCATCTCTGCCACTCAGAGACTCGGCCCTTGACAGCTCAGTTCCGACCCATGTTTTGAGCGGTTTGCCTTCTCATCAGAGGGAGTTGACAGTTCATAAGCATGTCTTCTTGGATCTGTTGGCTTCTTCCTCTCTGACGCATTATGTCTTTGAAGTGGTGGAAAGAGTTTTCTCTGCTCCTAGAGAAAGGACACATCTTCCTCGGTTTCCCCTTCCCAAACCCATTTTTCTTTACATCAAGTACCTCAACATCCTACTCCATAAGGACAGCCAGATCAAAGTCTCCAGGATACCTCTGAAGGCATATTGGTTTCTTCTGATACATCTCCAAAACATCCCACCAAAGAAGTCTATAAGAAGAGGAAGTGCAAGAGAAGTCACTTAGAATCCCCTCAGGAGTCTGTCATGGAAGATACTGATTTCCTTTAGGAGGAACAGTCCCCAAGATCATCAAGTGATGATGTCTCCTTTGGAGACTTCCTAGAGATACTAAAGCTAACAGGTGGTTGGTCCACTGACAAACCTTCCCTCTGGGTCTGACCCATCTACCTCCTGGGTGACTCTGCCCTCTGACAAGCTCATTGATTTGATCTCGCAGCAGACATGGAAGAAACCTGACTCTGTTAAGCCAATCCCCAAAAGACCAGACAGGTTCTTGCACCACCAAAGCATAGGGAGTTTTGGAGGAAGGGAGTACATATGGATGCTATAGTCCTAGTGTTGGCCACAAAGAAGGAACTTACAGAACAAAGTTCCTCTGTTCATCCTCCTAACAGGGAGTCTAGGGTGATGGCCAGATTTGGGAAGCATGTGTATCTTTCATTGAACTTTGATCACTGAACTATTTGGCAAACTTTACTAGACTTCAGAGGGATTTGATTAAAGAACTCACCAAATCCCTCTTAGGGACCATTACTCCATTTCTTTTGAGGCAGAAAGTTCTATTGCCTCACAGTTGGCTACCCTACAGTCTTTTCAAATTCATCCATAAGGCTCATTTCACATGCAGCTGAATGTGCCTCAAGGGCAGTGTGTTCAGGGATTTTCATTAGGAGATATGCCTGTATGTGCCTAAATAGTGAAATTCCATCAATGCTCCTTTTGACAGAATTTCGCTATTTGAATCCAAGGTTAAAGACACACTATCCGGGTTTGAGCAGGAAGATAAAACCCTGTCAGCATTGGCATACATTTTTCCATCTCAACAAAGGACCTTTTCCAGGAATCAATGAGATGGTCAAAAAATGTGGTTCAAAAAGTCCCATGGTCCCTTCCATATGGAGATAGTTCCCCCGAGGGAGATGAGGGAGCTCTAATGGAAGATGCCATCCACATGGCAGAGGCAGCCGGCAAAACAAAGGATCTAGAAATACCTTTTCTGACAGATCCTACTAGCACTCCTGAATGTAGGCCTGATAGTCTACCTCTGGAGGCAGTTGTAGGTAATTTTTTCCCTGCACCAGATAGCCTGGCGAATTACAAAAGATTCATGGGTGCAGAGGATTATTTCCAGAGGTTACATAATTCCCTTCTTCCTTCCTCCTCCCTCTACAGTAAACAAAACTCCTAATATTCCACCCAGTCAGAGGAAAACAGTGGGACCAGAAATAAAAAGGCTGCTTGACAAAAGAGTCATCCAAAAGGTCTCCATAGACTAGACAGAGTCCAGAGCCTACTCAAGATTCTTTTTAGTGTCGAAGAAAACAGGGGACTGGAGACCTATTTTGGATCTATGCAATCTGAACAACTCAGTTCAGCACACATAGTTTTAAATGGTCATGGTTCAGTCCATTTTGCCGTTTTTGCACCAGGGTGATTGAATATACTCAACAGATCTTCAGGATGCATACTATCATATCAAAATGAACAGGCAATCCAGAAGATACTTATGCTTCTGGCTAAGAGCCAGTCATTACCTGTTCAGAGCTCTGCCCTTTGGTCTTCAAGAATTCTGGATGTTTCCTTATTTGGACGCCTGGCTCATAACCACTCAAACTACACAGCAATTGATCAAAGCACAAGATCATGTACTCCACCTATGCGCTCAAATAGGAATTACTATCAACATCAACAAATGTCAGTTAACTCCATCTCAGATGTTGCAGTTCATAGGGGTTTTGTTCAACACATTTTCCTAGACAGCATCTCTTTCTCAGCCAAGGGTTCAAACAATATGATTCCAAGTCAGAAATATTATTCAAAATTCTTCTCTCTCAGCTCAAAAGATACTTCAAGCATTGCGGTCAATGTCTGCTTTGATAGTTCTGGGTCCATTTGCAAGATATCTCATGAGAATTCTTCAGTGGCCACTAGCAACTCAGTGGTCTATTCCTCACCATTCTTTATCCACACAGATATAGATAACTCAGGCATGCAAAAATGACCTCCTTTTGTGGATTTATTCTGATCAAGTTCTTCAAGGCCCCTTCACTATTCCTCAGTCCAAGGCCATAGCGACCATGGACTTTTCTCAAATCAGGTTTTTTAAGGGGTGCACTTCTTGGGGAAAACAGTCCAAGGCACATGGTCTCCCGAAGGGGCCAATATGCATATCAATGTCCTAGAAATGAGAGCTGTCTCCTAAGATTGCAGGCCTTCCAAGACACTCCCCTCTCCGGGACTATTGGAGTTCAGATGGACAATATATCAGTGATATGGTACATCAACAAACAAGGAGGAACCAAATCTTACCTCCTTTGCCAAGAAGCATTGAGAGTGCGGCAATGGGTGATCTCATCCAATCGATTTTTGTTAGCAATGCACATCCTGGGGAAATCCAATGTGATAACTGACAAGCTGAGCACATCCAGTCTAATGCCTCATGAGTGGTCTCTCAACTTGACAGTGGCAGAAAAGATTTTTCTTTGATGAGACCAGCCGTAATGCAATCTTTTTGCATCTCCCCTCAACAACAAGTGTAACAGTTTCTTTGCCCTGATTCCCCCACCAGGGTAGTCACTAAGAGATGCTCTTCTCCATGATGTCTCTTCTTCACCTTTCCCCAGTACCTCTAATCCCCAAATTTCTTCAGAAAACATCATGATTGAAGAGCATATCCATCCTCATTGCCCCTTATTGGTCTCATCAGATTTGGTTTCCCTTTCTTTGGTCTCATCTCCTTTGCCAACCTTGGAATCTGGATTCAGCTCCAGACCCCCTATCTCACCTGACATATTTGATACACCTGGACATTCTAGGCCTAAAGTTGACCACATGGTTTCTCCAATCCCGTTGATAGCTAAAAAGCCCAGGCTGTCCTCTCCTGTCAGCCACATTCTCTTATCATCCCACAAAGCTTCCACAAGAAAACTTTACAAAAACAAATGGAAAATGTTTGTGTTTTGGGCACAGAAAAAAGATATTGAACCTTTTTCTGCACCAATTTCAAACGTTCTGGATTGCTTAACTACAATTTTTAAAGATGGAGCTAGTTCCTTAACTGTTGACGTACAACTAGCTGCCATTTCTAATTTTCATATAGGAATCAATAATTCATCTTTAGCCTCTTCCAATCTTTGTAAGGCTTTTATAAGGGCTACTTTTCTTCTCAGACCTTCTTTTAAAGTTCCCACTCCTCAGTGAAATTTGAGTTTAGTGTTACAACCCTTGACCCAATCTCCCTTTGAACCATCAGTCAAGTGTGAACTAAAATTTTGAACTTGGAAAACTCTTTTTAATGACCATTACCTCTGCTAAAAGAGTCTCAGAAATTCAAGCCCTATCTTCTATGCCTTCTTAACTGATTTTTCATAAAGATATGGTTCCTTAAGAACCAGTCCATCCTTCCTTCCTAAGGTGGTGTCAGAATACAATATCAATCAAACTATTAGCCTCCCAGTCTTCTTTCCAAATTTCTCAAACAAAGGAGAGTATATTTTCCAGCTGTTAGATGTCTGCAGACAATTACAAAGGAGAGTATATTTTCTAGCTGTTAGATGTCTGCAGACAATTATATTTTTATCTTCATAGAACAAAAGCTTTCAGGAAATCAGATCAATTATTTGTCTCCTTTTCGCAGTCAAAATTGGGCAAACCATTTACCAAAGTTACCATAGGCAAAGGGTTAATGAAATGCATTTCCTTTGTTTACAATAAATTGGGATTGTCTTTGCTAAAACCTCTAAAAGCTCAATCCACAAAATCTATGGTAATTTCTATCCAAATCTTCCTTTGATGATATTTGTGCAGCTGCAGCTCGGACTAACCCTCATACCTTTATTGCTTATTACAAATTAGATCTGGTATCTAGGGGGAAGTACAGCCTTTGGCTCAGTGGAGCTCAGGGACATCCTTCCTTACAGTCCTCATGGGATTGAGGTAGCTGGGGACTCTATGCCAGTCATTTAGGAATGAATGGAAATGACAGCATCAGATAAAGACGTTATGTACTTACCATAGTGTTCCATCTGTGTTGTCCATTTTCATTCTTCCTCAACTTCCCTCCCACCAACCCCCTAGCAATTTAACTTCTGGAAGGATCAGAAAATGCTAAAAGAACTAATCTTCCTTTGTTTGAGTCTCCAGGTACTGGCGTAGATAAATTTCCTTTATTCACTAAAGTCAGCAAACAAGATCTGAGGTATGGTAGGGGACTGATGCATTGTGGGTAGGAGAGGAACTCGAGAGCTTTCATTGTTCCACGAGCTGCAAAAGCAACCAAGTTGGATCCAAGCATTGGATCCAAACCAGTTGTTGAGGAAGAATTAAAATGGACAACACAGATGGAACATTACAGTAAGTACAAAATTTATTTTTTTGCCGATAGTGATGACTGCAATTAGAGGTACAGAGAATCAGCAAGATCGTGCTAGAATTTATTGGGGAAAACTGGCAAAGGAACCATGGTATTGTGAGTGAATAGCTAGAGAGGGAAAGGTAATTCAATGGAATGAGGCAAAGAAGACATTTGGACTGCAGGCTAGAGACTGCCTTCCCTATCAGGGATTGGTATCAGAGTATAGGCAAAGCGACCGAGATAGAGGAATATTAAGTGAAAGATATGCCCTGTAGAGTTTTTAGTTGAATCTATAACAGAAGCTGCTGTTAATAAGGGATAATTACCAGGGCATATGAAATACTGCATGATATCTAAAGGAATCAATCAGAGGAGGTTAGCAAAGATGGGGAAGAGAGACTGGATAAGCAATTCACAAGGAAACAATGGTAATACATATGTACAGCTACAAAGTATGCAAAAAGTCTAGACGATTTAGGATTTTTACTTGGAAGTGTTTGCATAGGTATTTTTATGCCCTAAGAAGACTCCAAGGAATTTTTCCTCCGGTAGATAGCAAATGTTGGAGGTCTGATGGGGAAGAAAGAGGTAACTGGGGACATATGTTTTTGGCAGTGTAATGAATTAGCAGACTTTAAAAATTCCCTACAGTGTACTCAGTCAAAAATACTAGGTGAGCTAATGAGTTTAACTAACAAAGTGATTTTTCTGAGCTGGGATACAGGATCTGAATTGTGTAGACATAGCAAGGCTTTGTTAAGTTTAATTCTGGTGGCTGCCAATAAAGCAATTACTAGAAAATGGAAATAAAAGTCTAAATGAATTGGATTTGAAGGACTGAATATTGTAACATAGATAAAAGATCTGTAAGTGGGATCTTAAAAGGGTAGAAGCAAGTTACATAGAAAAAATGGAAATTGTGGGAGCAATACATTCAGAATAATATTTTAGAGGAGAAGTGAGGTTTAAGAAAAGGCAAGAATTGAGCAATGTATGTAATACTAGATTGTTGATAGTTTTACAAAAATATCATGTACAATATTTATAACTGGGAATCTAAATGTTTGTTGTGATACATCAGCTCATTGTGGGCAGAAAATTAAAAAAAAAATCTTTTCAAAGCTTGTTTCCTGCCTTTCCTGTAAGTCATCTAGTCCAGATACAGATTTGGTGTATCCAGGACTGTTTGTAAGCTTCTGATCCCCCAAGCCTTTCTATGTTGGAAGGAAGCCTTCTAGCTTAATTTTGTTTATTAGAACTAGCGAGTTTTCTACTTTCAGCACTCATATCTGTTTCTTTGAGCTCAGCACTTGTTCAGAACTCATTGTAAGCACTAAATAAGCTACAAATAACTACAGCACTCACCTTACCTCACTTGTCTAGAGGAAAACAGTTTTTAGTACTTAATAAATAAGTACCTATCCAGGCATGTCTAAGGGTCAGCTCCCGATGTTTTCTCCTATCTACCTACCTGATGAATCTGGGCATCTTGGGGCAATTCAGCAATTGCCTCATGTACACAGACAACCCTCTCCTCCTACCACCCAACACTACAACCTGTGAGAGATGCACTTATATAGCCAAACTGGAAGCAAAGCTCTCTTCACCCAAGACTGGACTAGACAGTCAAGAGGAGAAGGTAAACACTTGCACCACACCACACTCATCACATAGTCCCTCAGAACCAACACCACCAAAACACACACATATAAACACAAAACACACACTTACATTTGCAGAGGCTCTCAATAAAAATCTACCTAAGCAACATGGACCTCCAAAGCAGAAACGCAAGCAACCTCCACCCCCCCAACACAACTGAAATGACACAAAGCCCACAAACTCAGTGTGCCACTCAACCACAGCCCATAAGGCATAACAACGTACCCAGCACTCTAGTCATAGGTGACTCTATAGTCAGGCACACTGATGTTCCACTCACCAGGCTAAACAAGGAGAAAGTTACTGTCAGCTGCTTGTCAGGTGCCAGGATCCACCACATAAAACACGCACTCAGGTCACACCACAACAAGTACAAATATGACTCTGTCATTGTCCATGTAGGTGTGAATGACCTGAGACGTACCTCCCTGGACTACATGAAAAGAGACATGGAGGAGCTGTCCAATCTTGTAGCCCAGACAGTTATGACCCTAACCCTGAGTAGCATCCTGCCATCACCCAGAATGATACCACAGTACAAGGACAAAATGATTAACTTCAACAATTGGCTAAGCTTCTGGTATCATTCTAAGGGAATCCAGTATCGTCTGCCTGGGATAACATGATGGAGAAACCACAATGCTTTGCCAGAGATGGCCTGTACCTGTCGCCCTTGAGATTCCGGATGCTGACTAAGGCTCTTGCCACCCCTATAGTGCCTTTTTTAGGCACGGTTCAAATGACAAATTCACCACCGTAACAGGTACAAGCAAGCAAAATCTGAGGGTAATGCTACTTAATGCTAGAAGTCTAAACCTCAAAATGCACTCACTCGAGGCACTCCTTAAAATGGAGAACATCGACATCTGTGCAGTGACAGAGACCTGGTTCAAGGCTCCATAGAGCACTCCTGCATTACTAGGCTATAATTCATACCACACCTTTCAGCCACCTAACCTGGACCAAAACACTAAAGGTGGAGGCGTGTCCATATTCATTAAGGATATCCACACCTCCAGGCTAGTTGCTCAGCATAATGCATCAGAGATTATCCAAGTGCAACTAACTCTGGGCAAGACCGCAATCCAAATTGTAGCTTGCTACATATCTCCCACCATACCCCAGGATTCCCACTCTTCATTTCTTGATACACTGGAAAATATTAGGGTACAACCTAACACCCAAATAATGGGCAATTTCAACTACCCCACCACTAACTGGGACAAATACTCATGTACCACCTCTTGTACTCAACGTTTTCTGGAATTCATAAATTCCAATGCCTTGGATCAACTTATCCATACCCCCACTAGGGGAAGCAATATCCTAGACCTGGTCATTATCAACATGGGCAACCGATGTTCCACACCAGAGGTCAGTTCCTCGTTGGTCAGATCTGCCACAAGCTAATCACACTAGACATCCACATCCCACCCCCAACCCCCATTAGGGAAACCACTAAAAATTTTCTCCAACGCCAACTTCACACTTCTTAAGACAGAAGTGGCAAACTTCATGACACCCATGCTGACGGACAATAGAGGTACGACTGCTGAATCCTATACAAATGCACTTTATAAGCACTTACACGAGTGCATGGATCATGCAATCCCTAACAGAACCAAGATGCTATCTTCCAAAAAAGGGAAGCCAATCTGGTGGTCCCCTGCCATAAACAAACTCTACAACAGAAGAAATAAACTGTTGCAAAAAAGAGTAAAATCCCATGATTGGAGGAACTCCGTGGTCAGCCTCAGTAAGAAGTTGAGATCCCTCATAAAATCCTCCGTAGCTAGTTACGAAAACAAAATTGCCACTGATTCTAAACACAGCCACAAAGCATTCTATAGCTATGTCAAGAATATCAATGGCAACACTCAGATCTGCTCTGAGTTACAGCACAATGGCACTAAATATACAGAACCAACTGATACTACCAACATCCTGGCAGATAGGTTCAGTGCTAACTTTACCCCTCTCTCACCCCCTAAAGGGCCCATCTCTATACTGGAAGAATGCAAAGTTCCTGTAATCAAGGCTGCTCAGGTAAAAAACACACTCTCCAAAGCCAAGAACACAGCATCCATGGGACCTGACAACATCCAAGGCTGCGTTCTATACAAACTACAGAACAAACTGACACCCCACCTAAGTACCATGTTCAGTCATAGCCTCACCTCAGGCTTTGTGCCCACTGAATGGCGCACAGCAACAGTTATCCCACTCCACAAAGGGGGAGCCACCACAGACTTTGGGAACTACCACCCCATCAACCTGATGAGCCTGGTCTGCATGGCTATGGAACGTATCATCATGGAACTTATAAACAATGACATTGGTAATCTCAAAACTCTGGTCCCTACTCAGTTTGGATTTGTAAAAGGCAGATCATGTCTCCTAAACCTGATAGACTTCTTTGAAACGGTCACCAAAGCTGTAGATGAGGGTAAGGTGGTTCACATAGCCTATCTAGACCTCGCCAAGGCTTTCTACACCATCCGCCACTCTGGAATTATAGATAAACTCACTAAACTAGGTATAAATCCCTATGTCACAAGATGGGTTGCCAACTGGCTCACTGACAGAACCCACACTGTGAAAGTAGCAGACTCTAAATCCAGTATCAGACCACTGACAACTGGAGTACCACAGGGTTCAGTCCTGGGTCCTCTCCTGTTTGGTATCTACTTTTCTGAAATACAGGCTAACACAGAAGTTCTTTGGCTAACAAAGTTCACAGATGACTGCAAGCTAGGAGCCATAATCAAAACTCCTAATGATGTGGACATCCTACAAAAGGTCCTCACTGAGACAGATGCCTGGTGTCAAAGCCATAGCCTCAAGCTCAATGCCAAAAAGTTTTGGTAAAAACTCTGTACCCATGAGTAACCCCATAGGTGATAGTCTACTTAACACTGAAAGTGTGATAAGAGATCTTGGGACACAGGTGGACAGTAGTCTCTCCTTTGATAATCACATCGTCACAGTAGTCAGGAAATCCTTCTACATGGCACACCTCATCACAAAAGGTTTCTCATCCAGAAAAAAAGAGGTCATTGTTCCCCTCTACTCATCACTCATTAGACCCATTATAGAGTTCAACGCCCCTTTTGGTATGTACATCACAAGACATCTACAACAACTGGAAAGGCCACAGAAATACCTCACAAAGAGGATTACTGGCCTCAAACAGATGCCCTACGCAGACCATCTCAAAAAACTCCAGCTTTACTCTGTCGCATATCGCCTACTCAGAGGCGATCTCTGCCTAACATGCAAAGCTATGTCAAACCCAGAACTGTTGGACATGCTCCACTTAAAGAAATCCCAATCCCTCCAAGCTACACACTCTAGAGGCCTAAACCTTGTCACCACAATAAACAGAACATGCTGGAGGGATAGATTCCTGTCCCAGAGACTTCACAGACTCTGGAACAAACTATGTATCTATATCAAACAAAGCTCCTCATTAGCACTCTTCAAGAAAAATCTTGATGATTGGATGGGCGATAGGAAATTCACCCCGGGGATCACTTCTGTGGCTCTACTTGACAGGGGCACAGGAAAATAATTTTCTTGGCTGGCAAAAGCCAGGGTATCATTTGGCTAGGCTTATATAGGCCCTAGGGCCAATAGCCTAGTACCTACCTATAAACCTATGAACCATGAACTCCCAATTAGCACCCAACTAGAAAGCGAATTGATGTGATGACTTTTTCCATGGATTGGCAACTAATCTACCTAGTCAGCACTAGTAGTACTTCGAGGAAGAAATTTACAAACAAAAAGAAGGAGTGGCCATGGGCTCCCCAGTGGGGTCTTTTTTGGCAAATGTAGTTATGTTGGAGTGGAAAAAGAGGTTTGTGCATAACAGTGTCCACACTGACTATATTAAATTCTACCTGCGCTATTTGGATGACATCTTCCTTATATTTGGAAATAATGAGGCTACATTAAAAAACTTTCTACAGTATATTAATGAAAGTACAGAGTTCCTTAAGTTTACATGCCAATACAACAAAAACGAGATGCCATTTTTGGATGGTATGCTTAGGAAGAATTATGGTTTGGGGGAATATGTAGCTAGTATATACAGGAAACCAACATATTCAAATATGTTACTCCACTTCACTAGCTGCCACCCCTTTAAGTAGAAAAGGGCAGTGGCAAAGGGCCAATTGGTTAGAGCGGCCAGAATGAATACCTTAGATGAAGACTACTATAAAGAAGTGGATACCTTAGTAGGGATGTTAACTAGAAGAGGTTACCTATCAGAATTATTAAATGAGTTAACATTAGAACAGATTAGAACATTAGAAGTTACATCTAAAAGAAAAAATGGATTTTATCAACCCATTTTGACAAGGAACTTACAAAATAAGGTAACTACCAGTACTACTAGAAATCATGGCAATCATAAAAAATATCACAATGCCGTTATTAACACCTTTAATAAAGCTAGTGGTGGTATAAAATGGATTTTGAACAAAAACTGGAAGGTGCTATAAGAACACCCAAACATAATTAGTGATATAGGGGTAATGCCCACTATTATTTATAGAAGGGGCAGTAACATAAAAAACATGGTTGACGCAAAAAGGAAAGTGGCAAATGCTTTAACTAACAGGATGTCAAAATGTGGGAGATGCAGTTACTGCAAACACATACTTGAGGGCACTCAAATCAACCTAAAGGGAAGAAAATTAAACATAATGGGTAAATACAGCTGTGACACCATAGGCATAATTTACATCGCAAAATGTCAGGGATGTGATGGGTTTTATGTTGGAAAAACGGAGCAAAAGCTCCGTAATCATATTTATGAACATTTATACGATATTAAAAAAGAAAGAACCACCAATGCACTGTTAAGGCATCTAAGTGAACACTCTGACCACTCTTTTAAATTTAGCATATTAGAAAAAGTGGAGAAAGAAAATCTGGGGGGGGGGGTCCTTGGACAGTAATACTGGAGCAACATGAATTAAAATGGCAACTGCAACTAGAGGCATACAGGCAACCATGACTAAATGATCATGTCAGTATTGCTCCCGCCCTGAAACTAAAAGTATGGGAGAGATAAATTGTTATAAAAATAACATTTTGATGCTATTTTTATTTTTATTACTATTATTGGTTTATTTATAAAGATTATTGTGCATGTTAACCACATGAACTAATTTTAATAGCACAACAATTAAAACAGCATGTATACTAGGGCATGAATTTAATGACAATAAATACCCCCGGATTTACTAATCTTCCATGCAGGATTAGTCTAGTCCTCCATGGAAGTGGCCGCTTAGGAGGAGGATGGGAGCACTCCATGCATATTAATGAAGGCGCACTGCCCGACCTCCTAGGCTTACACGGAGCATGTATGAGTGCAAGGGGCATGTCTGAGAGCAGAGCTCTCAGAATAAACACGCCCCTGCAAAGTAGAACAGCAGAAAGTGAAACCAAATGAGCGCGGCCGCTCATAGGTGTATGCATAAACCCACCAACAGTCACCCATGTGTCCAACAGCAACAGTACATATAAGTAAACCCTTTATGTTTGTTTTGTAAATCTGAGTACAGGTAACCAGAGGTTTGTGGGTGTGCCCATCGCTTAGCTACGGTTAAAGCAGCTTAAAAGGCTGAAGAGGATAACAAGGAAGATATATGCAAATGAAGCAGCACAATAATAGTGTAGGGGGCAGAGCATCTGCTTAATGAGCAGGCATTCCCGGTTCAAGTCCCACTGCAATACATACCATTTTCCATGTGAAATCTGTATGTGAAAATTTGTTTCATGTTTTTACTGTATAACCTACTAAATAACATTTAAATGTGAACTGGAGTAGTGCATTAAATGCACATGTGAAGTGACAGTGTCATAATGAATAAGGCACTAGTAAGCAGGTTTAAGCACAAATAAGCAGTAATAAGCATATATAAGCATTAGTAAGCATGTTTAAGTGTGTTTGCGTGGGGGTAAGCATTGCCTACACAGATTAAACAAAGTAGAAGCTAACGTAGTGTAAGAAACTGTAACCGGAGGTTAGCAGTGCTTAGATCCACACAAACCCACGCACACCCGCTTACAACTGCTTTAAAGTGCCTAAATCACTCTGTACCCAACGGCCCATGTTCTGCCCAGCAACAAAATAAACAGCTTCCACAAGGTTCAAACTCAGGATCCTTTACACTATAGTGACAGTAGTTAACCACTAAGCCATCATAGCAATACATATGAATGAGGTATTAGCAAACTAATCCTCACCACAGGAAAATCAAACCAAGCATGTGAAATGAATCTATGTACAGTGTGATGTTGTATAGCCTGCTACATAACATAAATATGTGAACTGGAGTACTGCAGTAAGCATAGATGTGAGGTGTTATTGTAACAAAGTGTAGAAGTCCCAAGGACCCCATACAGTGTATGTACACATGAATCATAGATACCAGACACATATATAACCTGTAATGAATAATAAATCACTGCCAAAAGGCCAATATAATGCTAATTAACTAATAAGCAATGCTAACCGCTGCACAGCTCAATGTAGTAAGTGTAAGCAATGTGTAGGGTAGCGAATTCAATCTGCCTAGTGGTATACCTCTTTAAGCAGTGCCAACGTTAGGTGAGCAGGTGTACCCATAGCTTAGCCTATTCAAAACCGGCCAATCATGGAGAAGTGTGGGAAATTGGCCGTATTTAAACCCCACAGGTGGGAATACTACCCATAACTGGTTGTAGCTTCCTACTGCAGGCAGAATGGCTGGAGTGGGGGAAGTCACTCGATTTAGAGTGCAGCGCTGGGGCATCCAGGAGTCAAAAATGTTGGTAAGCTTCCTGGCAAAACACCATGAGGAGAGACTACTGCAGGGTCAGTACCAGGGCTTGCAGTATAAAATGGAGGCCTGAGGCAGTCTCGCCCATGACCTCACCAGTGTCACAGGTATCCCCCGGACTGGTGAGCAAGTCAGGCACCACCATGCTGACCTGAAGTGGCAAAGGGGGGTATGTACTGGAACAGTGGATCCGGGAATCTCGGCAGATGCCTAATGCCCCAGTACTGAGTAAGTACTCATTCTACTAAGTAGTTAATAATTGCCTAGCTTGTGTATACTATGGATAGGTATGGCTAAATATCACTGTATTTCTCTGACAGCTGCAGATGAGTGGGCTGCAAACCAGCAAGCCCATGATGCTAGGTTCCAAAGGCTGCGTTGCTAGGCAGGTTAGTATTTATTCTGCATGTACTGTCATAACAAATAAATATAAGAGCCTTAGAAAGTGTCATACCAGGAGAAATAAAGGTATAATATTCTGTGAATAAAGGTATAACCCCTGGAGTGCTTCTGTTTACTCTTTCTTCATATGTTGTTGAACTGTTGCATACTATAAATAGTACTGTTGTATTAAGCAGTGTTACCCACACTGTGGTATGCAGATAAAATGTGTATGAAGGTCTGTATAACAATGTTGGAAGTGCCAAGAGGTCAGTCATATTGTACAAGTGAGGGAGACTTAGACAGAAAACATTAGAAAGCTTCACTTCAGTTCTCTGATAGCACAGTGTATTGTGATGTTAACTGTAAACTTTTTGTCACACACAGCAGGGGTTTGAATCCCGGGAGTGCTAGTAAGTTGTATGCATAATCATACCCCACAACTGTACAGATTTTGTTACAATGTTCAGATAGAAAGCTGTATGCTTAATTACACCCAAATGTACAGAATTTGCTAGAATGTTCAAATTGAAAGTTGTATGCATATTCAAACCCCTCAACTGTTCCAGTCTGTCCAGCATGTCCAGATAAATGGCCCACATCACCAGCCTGTTACCCCGTTCCCCTGTAAAATCAGTGTGATGATCCAAGAAATGTAGGCAGCCATTTATGACATATAACTGATAGTCAGACATGTACATAGTCAGAGAATGTATATGAAAACAAACCTGTCATTCCAGCATCTCACCCAAAGTGTATGAGAGCAATTCTCAACATATGTTGCATTAACACCTGCATCTTGTCACGCCTGTATGCAAGACACAGGTCACATATATAATAATCTATAAACATAGCATTGTACAAAATAAGGCCATTGGGTAGTGAAATAATACATGTAAGGGACAGATCAATGCAGTGAGTAAGAATGTAGTGAAAACTACAAGGATATATTAGTTGTTAATTGAACTCTCTCTCTCACCCTTACCATATGTGCAAAAATAACCCAATGACACACCTCACTCGGTATGTGTACACCCCAAACATTTGTTGGGACATATCGATTTATAAATATTCACATTTGTTTCTATGCATGTGCCATGTTAAAATACCCCCATATTGGTGGCCTGTTGCCATCAATGAAACCTGCATGCTGTTTCACAGTTGCTGTACTCTGTTTATATGGTTGTCAGTGTCTGACTAACTGTAATGGTCACCGTTGTTCCATATATGCATGTGTTCTGCTTGCTCTGCAACTGTTTTAAATCTGGTGTTTTGGGTTAATGGGTATACCTATGCATGCTGTTATAACTAATCCTGATTATTAACCCATATCTGTCTGTAAACTACAACACCATAACTCATATGGGAAGGCCGGTCCCAACAGACCCACCTGTCCCACCTCAGCTGGCCATGGCATCGGGCACCAGCATGTCTGGGGCCCAGCCTGGGACCTCTTCCTCCATAGAGCCTGCACCACCTCCGGGTGGAACCGCTGCAGGGGATGGGGCTCGACCCCTCCCCCCCAGCAGTGGGGGTGGAGAGGAACCAGTCACCCATCGTCAGGTCTATGCCGTGGTGCATAGGGAGATCGATAGGGCTTTTTGAGACAAGCTACACCAGCTTGAGGGCAGACTGGTGCAATTAGTGGGTGAGCCTGCCCCTTCTACACAGCCCCCAGCACAGCCACCTTTGGGGCCGTGAAGGTGCAGTGGTGACTGCCCATGGGTGGGGACCTCAGTCCCACTGTTTCCATTTGGGGCCTATGGGCTTGAGACTTCCAAACACTCCTCCCCGTCCAAGGTGTTTACCCCACATCTGTCATATACCACCCCTGTATGCATCTTGTTTGTCTTTTCTGTTAACCTACCCAACCTACCTCCCCAAATATACCTACTACCCCTCCCCAACATCCCACTCTCACCTGAAAAAAGAAGGGCAATCTGTTCCCAAAAAATAATCTCGCCCCATACATAGCTGTCCATTTTGCACACGTGTCCACTGGACACATGTAATCTGGTCTAATTGGCATCACAACGAATTTAAGTTGTCCTCAGCCTTCTCCCAGGGGATTGAGTGTCCAAATCCAACTCCAAATTCAGTGTATATGCACAGCTGTTGCTATAGAAAAATGGGCAGCAATGGACCTTCCCTACACCCCTCCTGCACATGCCAGGCTATTTTCCCTACTGTCTTTCCCTCCTCTTGTGCCCCTTTTTCACCACTTTCCTATCAACCCTTTTTTTCTTTTCTTTTTAAAGAAATTAGCGTGAGGCTAAGCGGCAGTATGCACTTTTAAGCAGCAGTAAGTGGGTTTAAGCCTGTTTGAGCAGGGGTAAGCACTGCCTACACAGGTTAAGCAATATAGCAACTAACTGAGTGTAACCGGAAGTTAGCAGTGCTTACCTCCGTCCAAACCCACACAAACCTGCTTACAACTGCTTTAAAGTGCCTTAATCACTCAGTATACAACCGCCGGTGTTCTGCCCAGCAACAAAATAAACAGCTCCAGCAAGGCTCGGACCAAGGACCCCGCACACCATAGACAAAGTGATTTACCACTAAGCCATGACAGATACAAAGAAATTTGATGTTTTCAGAAACATTTCATCCAGTCCAGTCATGCAACAGTACAGAGAATGTATACCAACATCTAGATGCATGAGTGTGTAGATATATTAATCTCTAAACAGATACAACATATCTATATATACATATATATATATATTTTTTTCCTAAAACTATATACATATAGATCAATATATATGCACATATATACAGGCAAATGCCTACATTGACACATATATGTGTCTACACCTATATGTCTACATATAAACAGCACGTTACATATGTGTACACAGATATATATCTGTGTAGGTATATACGGACATAGTTATATATATGTTAGCAGGTGTATATATCGATATAGGTATTTATGGCCATACATCTGTAGATAGCAATGGCAGATTAACAAACAGACATATGTCCACATGTACCATTAATGGGGTTGTGAGGCCCCACACACTATACGTCTTGTATGAATAGGCATCACCTCCCCACAGCCAAACACATCCGCCCTGCAATATACTACCAAGTGTTGCAGATCCCATAAATAGGACCTGACACAACATGGTCACAAGATGTTAACAGTAAGCCATCCCACCTGTATGATGTCAGGCTGGTATTGTTAACATATCATGCAGTAAAGTCTGCTCCCACAGGAAATGTAATATGTGGAAGCCATCAACATCCCCAGGATACAGATACACAGACACAGATATGCAGATGCAGATATACATATATATATATATATATATATATATATATATATATATATATATATATATATATATATATATATATATATATATATATATATATGTATACATATATATATATATATATATATATATATATATATATATATATGTATATATAAATATATATATATATATATATATATATATATATATATATATGGGTCTACTACCATAGGTCGAAATGACACTAGTGTCCCACTAATGCGAAAGTGCACTTCAACGAAAGTGCACTTTCGTGAAAGTCACTAAGTCGAACAGGGCATTTCCTGCACTGTGGTGTGGTAGTGACAGATTTTAGGGTTAGGGCTTGGGTTAAGGATAGTGGATAGCTAGTAGGGCTATCCACTATCCTTAACCCAAGCCCTAACCCTAAGGTCCATGATTACCACAACACATTACAGGAAATAGGTCCATAACTACTGCTCAGTGGAGGAAATACAATTTCCTGCACTGTGGTGCAGTAGTCACGGACCTTAGGGTTAGGGCTTTGGTTAGGGGATAGTAGATAGCCCTACTAGCTATCCACTATCCATTACCCAAGCCCTAACCCTTTGTTCATTCTAGTGACTTTCGCGAAAGTGCACTTTCACGTTAGTGGGACACTACTATCGCATTTCGATATAGTGTAATTTTGATCTATGGTTAGTAGACCCATATATATATATATATATATATATATATATATATATATATATATATATAATATACATGTGACTACACATACACACACAGATATATATATATATACAGGAAGATACATATGTAGAAGGTGCACACAATATGAAACAGCCACTATGCCTACAGTTAATACCTGAACAATTGGACAGTGTATGGGCTACTCATACATATGTCAGTTGTTGCCTTCAACATATACCCATACAGAGATCATAGGAAAGACACCACACACAGGTTTGCAAAAATGGAAAACCTTTAATTGTTTACTATTACAGTTCTATATGCCATGTCATAAAGCTGTCCAGACACTGACAACCATATAAACAGAGTACAGCAACTGTGAAACAGTTATACTAATACAGTAATCTGGAAAGGTTCACAACTGTTGCTGTCGAGGCCAAGCCCTTTAAATTGTACAATAGTGAAGACAGACTGGGCCACAGGATACCAAACAATCAACAGTATGTAATGCAGGTGCATAGTTCAGCTGCCTCTATCTACACACTGTACAAACCCAGTAGGTGGTAAAGACGTTATGTGATCAAATGGGTTGTAACTGTTACATAACAGGGCATAACTGACACCATCACAAGCACACCAACAAACAGAACAGTCTGTATGGCAGGAGGCAGTAGGCTTACATTACCCCAATTCATGAAAGTAATGTAAATATAGGTGAAGTATATGATACTGTACATCCAGAGACCTTATGGCAGCTCACCCCTGATACCCCCACATTTTGTAACAGCCTAGGTCATTTATGGTGCTCCTCTCCAGACTCAATAATACAGGGCCATATACCACTGTTACATATACTGGCCTCTGGAGTGCATAAGGGAACACATGTATTGTGTAGGTGACACCCACATATATATATGGCCCCAGCCCCACTGTATGTGTGGGGGATACAACAGCAGTGGACTGATGGCAGCAATGGCAGTGTGATATACTCACAGCCCACAACAGAATAACCCCTGGCAGCATGACATATGTGCAAAGCTTGGTATGTAGGTGGAGGACAGAGGCTGGAACACAGGCACATAGGTGGAAAACTGTTGACATACACTTAGCAAGTTGCTGGTGTTACAGGATAGTCTGCAACATACCCATAGTCAGGGAATTGAGGTTAGAAACAGAAATGGATGTAACCATGTACTGATAGCACTCAACACGCACACTGCCAGTGTAATATCTGACACAGGACCTGTGTGGTGGACAGACAAAACATGATAGGCATACCTCTGTCCAGCAAGGGAATAGGCCCACAGTTGTGAGCTATGCAGACAGACTGCATTCCAAGGTAATCTAGTATGTACACACACACACACACCATGTAACACCAGTACTATACAAAGCATAACACAACTTTACTCACAGTCTGTCTGTAGTTCCTGATCCTCCTACAAATATTTGGCTGCCCTGAGTGTGCCTGTTCTCCTGTGAGAGGTATTGCTACCTGCTGTCTGTAACGCTGATGCCCACACACAGGAAGGATGTCCATCACACAGGAAATGTAAAGGGACCACACCCACATGATGGAGGGAATTATAGTGGGTGGTTGCCATGACAGTGGTAATTCGAATTACTACACATGTGTAATCATATATATATGGCTATCCGGATAAATATATGTACTCTTTTCAGACTTGTTGGCTGTTGGTGAAGCACCCACCAAGAGGAGAAAACGCTGAGAGAAGAAAGGAGCCACTTTTGAGATTTTAAGTATTTTGCTTCAAATAATTTGTTAAGTTTTTCTGCATTGCCGCCTACTTTTGAGCATTTTCTGGCTTGTTAAACTTGATTTCTGTGTTGGTAACTGTATTTAGAACACAACCTAGAGCTGATTATTGAATTTCCTGCCTGCATTTTTTTTTAAATCATTTTTTTTTCTTAAAACTTGCATTTTATCTGTCTCTGGCCTAGCACTCAAGTGTGGGGACATTTACTGCACTGTTCTAACTTGTTGATACCTGTTAACCTCTGCTTTCCTTAAAAAAAAAAAAAAAAAATCTTGCTTTTTTCCCACTTTTCTGAGATTTAAAAAAGTTCAGTTACAGATTTGCTGTTCTGAACTGTTTGTAAGTTTCTTGGAGGCCATTGTTTGCTTGGGCTAAAGGGAAGTCTCTGTGTTCATCAGTGGCAGTGATAAACATTGAGCAGCCTGCCTGCCCCTGTGGGAGTGGTTACTGCCTTGAAACTGTAATTTTATTGGCCATTTTGGGTCAATTCCTAACTCCTTGATCTCCCTCTCTTAAAACCCAATTGCCTCATGGTTTTGGCATCTTTTCAGACTTGTTGGCTGTTGGTGAAGCACCCACCAAGAGGAGAAAATGCTGAGAGAAGAAAGGAGCCACTTTTGAGATTTTAAGTATTTTGCTTCAAATTATTTGTTAAGTTTTTCTGCATTGCCGCCTACTTTTGAGCATTTTCTGGCTTGTTAAACTTGATTTCTGTGTTGGTAACTGTATTTAGAACACAACCTAGAGCTGATTATTGAATTGACTGTGTGCACTTATTTTTAAATCGTTTTTCTTATTAAAACTTGCATTTTATCTGTCTCTGGCCTAGCACTCAAGTGTGGGGTCATTTACTGCACTGTTCTAACTTGTTGATACCTGTTAACCTCTGCTTTCCCTTAAAAAAAAAAATCTTGCTTTTTTCCCACTTTTCTGAGATTTAAAAAAGTTCAGTTACATATTTGCTGTTCTGAACTGTTTGTAAGTTTCTTGGAGGCCATTGTTTGCTTGGGCTAAAGGGAAGTCTCTGTGTTCATCAGTGGCAGTGATAAAAATTGAGCAGCCTGCCCCTGTGGGAGTGGTTACTGCCTTGAAACTGTAGTTTTATTGGCCATTTTGGGTCAATTCCTAACTCCTTGAGCTCCCTCTCTCCCTCTAAAACCCTCTTTTGCGTGGTTTTGCGCATAGCACAACATTGGGCAGCGCCACCTAACTGGGTTTAAACTATTCCTGGCTCCACGAAGTCTGCTCTTCACTTTTTCCCTTAGAACCACTCTATCTCTCAAAGTAAACACCATATTCTCATTCTAAGGCCCCTCACTGGTCCAAATAAGTAATTTTACAAGTTAGCACTAATAAACCATAAGCACTACTTACTCTTATACTCTCTATGATTACCTTGTCCCCTACTGGTCCATTTTAATTCAGTTCCCTATATTATTCTAGCATGTCCAAAGGTCAGTCAATGGTTTCCTCTCCAGTCCAGCTGGTGAATCTGGGAAATTTGAGGCAATGTTACAACTGTCTCATGTACACGGACAACCCTCTCCTCCTCCAAACAGGTTCCATTATATGTGAGAGATGCAACCATATTGCCAAACTGTAGGCTGAGCTCTCCCATCTCAAAACTGGTGTAACCAGTCAGGAGGAGAAGGTAACCTCACACAACACAATTCCAGTATCACATAGTCCCACCACAACAGCGAACCAAACACATAAAACACAAAACATACTCGGAGGCTCTAAATATAAATCTACCTAAGCAACAGAGACCTCCAAAGCAGACATCCAAGCAAACGCTACCCCAAAACAAAACATGTACAACACATAGCACACAAAGTCAATGTGCCAAGTAGTCACAGCCCTTAAGGCTGAATAACATACCTGATACTCTTGTAATAGGTGACTCTATTGTCAGACACACTGACGTCCCGCTCACCAGGCTGAATAAAGAGAAGGTCACAGTGAGCTGCCTGTCGGGCGCTAGGATCCGCCACATAACGCAAGCACTCAGGTCACTCCAAAGCAAATACAAATATGATTTAGTCATTGTACATGCTGGCGTGAATGACCTGAGACGTACCTCCCTCGACTACATGAAAAGAGACATAGAGGATCTCTCTGATCATGTAGCCCAGGCCGGTATGACCCTGAACTTGAGCAGCATCTTACCCTCACCTAGAATGATGCCACAGTATAAAGACAAAATGATCAATTTTAACAATTGGCTAAAATTTTGGTGTCATTCAAAGGGGATCCAGTGTCTGTCAGCCTGGGATGACATGCTCGACAAGCCACGCTGCTTCGCTAAGGACAGCTTGCACCTGTCACCCCTAGGCTTTCGGATATTGGCAAAGGCTCTTGCCACCCCCATAGTGTCTTTTTTAGGCAAGGCTCAAAAGTCAAACCCACCTCCATAGACAGCACAAGGAACAAGAAACTAAGGGTAATGCTGCTAAACGCCAGAAGTCTTAACCTCAAGATGCATGCACTCAAAGTTCTCCTCAGTATGGAGAACATCAATATCTGTGCAGTGACAGAAACCTGGTTCAAGGCTCCAGAGAGCACCCCAGCACTACCAGGTTATACCTCATATCATGCTTTTCGACCCCAAAACCTGGACCAAACCACAAAAGAGGGGGAGTTTCCATATTTATCAAGGATATCCACACCTCCAGGTTAGTGGCATTGCAAGAAGTATCGGAGACCATCCATGTGCAACTGACAGTGGGCAAGACTGCTTTTCAGTTTATAGCATCCTACAGACCACCCTCTCAAAGTCAGGAATCCCACTCGGCTTTCCTGAAAACATTGAAGAACATGAAGATCTCTCTGAACACCATTATATTGGGTGACTTTAACTACCCAAACATAGACTGGGAGCATTACTCAAGCCCCGGCACCTTAGCCCAAAGGTTCCTGGAATTTATAAACTCAAATGCTATGGAAAAACTAGTCACCACTCCCACAAGAGGGGAAAACATACTAGACCTGATAATTACCAACATGGGGACTCTATGCTCTATACCAGAAGTATATCCCTCATTGGTAAGATCAGACCATAAATTAATTTCACTGGATATCCACATCCCAACCCCACCCCCAGCCCAGAAAACCACAGTGAAAAACTTCTCAAAAGTAAACTTCACACTTCTCAAAACTGAAGTGGAATCCTTCAAGGCCTCAGAGCCAGTGGAAACTACAGCCCAAACTGCAGAATCCTATATAAACGCATTCTACGGACATCTCCAGCAATGCATGGATCATGCTATCCCAAACAAAATTAAGACCCAATCATCCAAAGGCAGGCATCCTATCTGGTGGACCCCAGCCATAAATAAACTGTACAACAGAAGGAGGAAGCTACTACATGACAGAGCAAAATCCTTAAAAGGGAAGGCATCTCTGATCAGTACTAGCAAAAAATTACGATCCCTCATAAAATCCTCCAAGGCCAGCTTCGAGAGAAAAATTGCACAGGATACTAAAGACAATCATAAGGCTTTTTTCAGTTATGTTAGGAACCTGGGATGCAACTCCCAAACTTGTTCTGAGTTGATTCTAAACGACAAAAAATACACTGAACCCACAGACATCGCCAATATCCTGGCAGACAGGTTCAGTGCAAACTTCTCCATCCCCTCCCCAAAGAGCAAGTATCTATCTGGCAGAGTGCAGCCTCCCAAACATCTCTGATGCTCAGGTAAAGGCCGCCCTCTCCAAAGCAAAAAACACTGCTTCCATGGGACCGGATGGTGTCCTGGGTTGTGTCCTACATGAACTCCAAGAAGAACTAATCCCTCAAGTAAAACTGCTGTACAATCTCAGCCTCACTACAGGATATGTGCCCAAAGAATGGCGTACAGCAACAGTGGTCCCACTCCACAAAGGTGGCGCCACTGCAGACCCTGGAAACTATCACCCCATAAGCCTGAGTAGAATAGTATGCAAGGCTATGGAGAGGATCATCATGGAACTCATAAACAAAGACTTTGGGGACCTACAGACACTAGATCCTACCCAATTTGGCTTCATCAAGGGCAGATCCTGCCTTTTGAACCTGGTCGACTTCTTCGAAACAGTCACCAAGGCCATAGATGAAGGGAAGGTAGTCCACACAGCCTATCTCAACCTCGCAAAGGCATTTGACACAATACCCCACTCAGGCATCATAGATAAGCTATCCAGCCTAAATATAAACCCCTATATCACAAGATGGGTTGCAAACTGGCTCAAAGACAGAACCCACAGAGTCAGAGTTGCTGGGGCCATGTCAGACTCAAAACCGGTCACAAGTGGCGTCCCATAAGGTTCTGTCCTGGGACCTCTCTTGTTCGGTATTTACTTTTCTGAGGTACAGGCCAACGTGGGAGGACTATGGCTCACCAAGTTCACAGATGACTGCAAATTGGGTGCCATAATTGACTCTCCAGCTGACACAAACATCCTTCAAAAAGGTCTTGCAGAGACGGATAACTGGTGCCAAAGCCATGGTCTAAAGCTAAATGCCAAAAAGTGTATGGTCATACCCTTTGGCAAAAACAATGTGCCCACAAATTACCTCATAGGTGGTAACCCATTAAGTACAGAGAAAGTAATTAGGGATCTGGGGACCCAAGTTGATAGCAATCTCTCCTTTGACAACCACATTGCCAAAGTGGTTAGAAAGACCTTCTACATAGCCCACCTCATCATGAAAGGATTCACATCTAGATCAAGAGAGGTAATCGTGCCCCTTTATTCATCCCTCATCAGGCCCATCATAGAATACAATGCCCCTTTGGGATGTACCTTACCCGACACCTGCAGCAATTAGAAAGACCCCAAAAGTACCTCACCAGGAGGATCAAGGGACTCAAACAGATGCCATATGCTGCTCCATTAAAAAAACTCCAGCTCTACTCAGTTGCATACCGCCTACTTCGAGGCGATCTATGCCTGACATATAAAGCTATGTCCAACCCAGAATTAATGGACATGCTCCACCTCAGTAAATCTAAATCCCTTAGAGCCACGCGCTCGAGGGACTTGAACCTCAGCACAGAAAGAAATAGAACATGCTGGAGGGACAGATTCATAACCCAGAGGCTCCCTTCGCTCTGGAATAGAATTCCAATTCATGTTAGGCAGAGCACCTCACTGACTCTCTTCAAGAAGAATCTTGATGAGTGGATGGGGGATCATAGGTTTGTCTCAGGGATTACTTCCGTGTCACTATTAGACAGAGGCACAGTAAACTAAACTTTAAAAAGGGCACAGTATACTCAAATCAAGGGGTGGCATAAGCCAAACACAATCAGGCTAGGCTTATAAATGCCCCAGGGCAGATAGCCTAGTATGAACCTATGAACCTATGAACATATATTTCCACCATATGTCCTGGACATGGAGTGGAGCCATACCCCAGCCCCTATAGTCCCAAAGTCATAGTGCAAGGGGATGTCAGGTATGTATAGCAGGTATATTAGTAAACTATTGCTACTGTCATTGGGATTGTCTTAACAGACATGGTGTGTGTGGGAGGTCACATCTGCTTATAACATGTGTGCCATTGGCTACTGACAGACATCCTAAGGAAATCATTGTAGAGTACCGCTGCTAGCATGTAATGCCCCTGTGGATTGCAGCAGAGATATTGGCCAATATATGTGGAAATTCTGACACAGCCTGTACAGTCCAGAAGTATACACATAAGCCCTTAGTGCACAACGTGTACCATGCCTGACAATATGGATGTAGACAGCCATGTAGATAGGTATAACACATAATGACTGGTATACATTTTCCACCATAGGTTATGCATTCACACACTCCTGTCTGGCCTGACACATAATGACCACTGGTACAGGTGTGCCATGGCCACATACTACCCACTAGATATTGACATACATCTGTACAGCATCCCACTGCTCTGTCTGACATACATGACTTTTAAAGGAGGCCCGGCAGCAGTACATCTGGCAATTATCTGCACATGACATCTCACTGGGTAAGTACACTAAGCTGCTAGGTGTGTAACAATGCACTGTGCAGGCTACAGGAAGACTGGCTCAACACTGGCCTACATCTCCTATGGGGAAATGCACATGTACTTGCATATATAGCAGGCTCAACAGGCATGTCACAGCACAGGGTAAGATACACCTGTGTGAAAGTGCATAACCACAACCAATGTGAACACAGACACAGCTACATATGGTAAGCTAGCATAATATTACAGTATATGGACTATCTGTTCTACACCATCCTCATATGTGCCACTCACAGACTGACCCTACATATACTGGGCTGCTACACAGTTTGGTCTGATGGCTGTCTGTGGTATGGGACATGTGTGTGCATGGCCCTACAAACATGTATGCCAATACGGTACCATACAGTGGGGCAGCATGTAACATCAGATAGGAGGGGAACTAGAACAATGACATCTACCACAGTCTGTACACAGGCTAAGGTACATATTAACAATACACACATTGTCGACATTCACCATAAGTACACAGACCTCAGTACTGTACAAACATCCACAGAATGTCCAGGTTATGTCATGAAATATAACCCCTATTGTACATAACATGTGTTGCAGTCTGATATATCACTGGCTTGTTATCAGATATGATGACACTAATTATGGTGTATAGCACATATGCACCACTTCCTGCACAACATGTGTACAAAGGTTGGCAGAAGTGTGGCTGGAAGCACATACACAGGGCCAATATTGACATGTTGCTGTGATACCTCATACATTTACTGTTGTAACGGGGTTTGTTGCAACATATGTCCTATGAGGAATATGAAGTCAGTAACTGTCACGGCCTTCACCAACTACAGACTGCAATTCTCACACTACCTTCTGCAGTCCACAGATAGATGCTCCATGGGTAACATATGAAACCAAAGGCACAACACTGTCCAGTCTGCAGATGACCCTGCAGATGGGGATTCCTCATAAACATGGAACTGACATGGCAGGTATTGAGACACGTACAACAGCCATATCCAGACAAACACTGTGAAACCAACATTACTCCAAATGCAGTATAGCAGCACTTACAATCTGTAGTCAGGTCAGACACTTCCCCCTCCTGTTTGTTGCCCTCTTTCCACAGTGTATTTTGTTAGAGATAAATCCCCAATCCATCTGAGATGCTGTTTGCC
Source organism: Protopterus annectens (assembly GCF_019279795.1). Classification (NCBI taxonomy): domain Eukaryota; kingdom Metazoa; phylum Chordata; order Ceratodontiformes; family Protopteridae; genus Protopterus; species Protopterus annectens. The sequence goes on from NC_056726.1 coordinate 617,338,683, forward strand.
AAACAACAGATCTAGTTCCTGCTCACAGTGAAAGGAAAGGGCCAACACCACCATGATGTTCCTAGATATTGGAGTGTGTTTCTATGAAATTGGCTATGGGAATATTACCAAAGCTGTTCAACATGCAATCAGCTGGGGAGGGCTGCAATTCATGTAGAGGCCATCAGCTGATCATGAACATCACATTAAATACACATGCTGCTGCCTAAGCAAAGAAGGTGTGGGTCACCACAGCCACCAAAGAGGGAGTGGGAGAGGCAGACAGAGACAAATACATATCAGGGAGGGGTGGGAGAGTAAAACTAAAGCATGTTTGTGTCACACACCTACCAGCACAGGGTATCAAACCCCTAACAACTATGTAGTGCTATCACAGTTCTATGAAGTTATTGAATGTGCCACATGAGTTACCTTTTGTGAAGCACTCAGAACATATATGTGATCATGAGTGACATCTGCAACAGGGATACGGTAGCTATATGATAGGTGATGTACACATGCCTGTCCACATGAAGAGGTGCCAGTGTCAACACAGCCAAACTCTTACAGGGATGCACACACATTTACACACTCGGCAGGGCCAGGAGTACAACTCATCAGTAGTGGGATTGCCACAACACATTACTGTGCAGGTATCACATGCACCACACGGGTCATACAGAGGTTGTATGGGCAAAGATTATGAGGAGGTGTCAGACATCAGACAGCATGCCCATGGGGGTTGTAGTGAGTGTGGATGTGGACATACGTACCATACAACACAAACAAATGTCTGCACGAGTGTGTGGTGGTCGACTGTGCCAGCAGGCTATACAAGGGTAGGCAATGGGTATACCTTGGCATCAGGCCACATGACAATAGTCTGCATTGTGGCTCAGGGCTGCAGTTTCTGCATTTGCCCACACAGGTGGGTATTGTATCCCCCATCAAGTCATCTGGGTGACTATGGTGTGTGGCCAATGCTGTGCATCACTTCTTATATATGTGTTCCTTAGAACATGAAATGGATGGTGTCTAGGATGTGCACACCTCCAACATGCATGTACAGTGACATATGGAACTGTACCTGGGGTGTCTGGCCCATGTTGTGAACACAGATTATCATCAGATGTGCCAGTCTTGCCCACCTGTGGCAGGGACTGTTAATGGGCAGCAGGTTTACCCTGCACCTACATTGATAGCATGCTAACAGCATTCCCTGGTGTCAGTGGCATCTCTACATACAGGGCATGTTGTCAGGCATGGTATGTCTGTTGTGGGTCACATGTGAAGGCACCACAGGTGGTGCAGGTGTCCACTGGGGAACATGGGGGAGGTGCACTGTCTGCATGTACGTGCATATTGGACAGATGGGGAGGGTGACATGCCTTCTGTAGCCCACTGATATCACTCTATCTTTACTATCAGTGGCCAATATGCAGTGTACTACCCACATATTGGCTGTTGCCTAGGCATGTGTGTTTGTGTATGAGACATGGGTTGAGAGTGTGCTCTGGGTAATACAGGGGTTGCTAACTAACTGTGATTGCCTGGCCTTGATGTCACATGTATGAGTATGGATATGCACCCCAGCCTATCGGCTATTTCACAGCTGTTATCCCTCTACAGTGGACATTGTCATATGTACTAGGGCCACCATATAAGAATTTTGCAAAACCCGTCACACATAGGCCCCAGGTATCACACACACATCACCTCAACACAGGATACGAGTTACAAACACAGAAATACCCACACACACCTGTCGTGTTTGGGAGTAGAACCCCTACTTAACTAGTTTATTACACTACAGCACTACACAGTTATAGTACGTGCTACGAACATTACTGAAGTACTCCTTCCCCAAAGGTGTATTTCACACTGAATGACATCAACAGGATTGTCAAAGTAGGCCATTTGAAAAGTACTGCTAGTGACTAGCCTAAAATGCATTGCTCCCTACACAGACAGTGAGAGACACACAAAACATCCACAACCAACATGTGTGGGTATAGAACCCTTGACAGAGGTCTATATCACACTACAGCATGGGGATGTTATAGGACACACCATGGGGATTACTAGAGAATGCCTTCCCCAAAGGTGCATTTCACAATGAATGACATCAGCAGGATTACCAAAGTAGGGCATTTGAAATGTACTGCAAGTGACTAGCCTATAATGCATTGCTCCCTACACAGACATTGAAACACACACAAAACATACAGAACTGCCATGGGTGGAGATGGAACCCTACCACAGTTCTAAATCACACTCCAGCAGTACACAGTTACCAGACGAGTTACGGAGATTACGAGGCTACACCCTTCCCAGAGGTGTAGTTCTAGGTGGATGACATCAGCAGTCTTGCCAATGTTGAATTGTAAGAAGTGTGAGTACCCTAAAAAGCATTGTTCTCTACACAATCAGAAATGCACACAAGTGCACACACAGACACAGTTGCCAAGTCAGGGGTTAGAACACCTACCTAACTACTTTATCACACTACAGCAGTTAGCAGTTACAAAATGTGCTACAGAGATTACTGTGCAACAACCTTCCCAGAGGTGTATTTCTAGGTGGGTGACATCAGCAGCCCTGCCAAAGTAGAATTGTAAGAAGTGTGAGTACCCTAAAAAGCATTGCTCTCTACACAGTAAGAGACAGGCAGACACACACACAGTTGCCAAGTCTGGGATTAGAACACCTGCCTAACTACTTTAACATATTACAGCAGTACGCAGTTACAGAATGTGTTATGGAGATTATTGGGCAACAACCTTCTCAGGGGTGTATTTCTAGGTGGGTGACATCAGCAGCCTTGCCAAAGTTGATTATATGAATTGTAAGGAATGTGAGTACCCTAAAAAGCATTGTTCTCTACACAATCAGAGACAGACAGACATGCACACAAATGCACACACAGTTGCCAAGTCTGGTGTTAGAACACTAACCTAACTACTTTATCACACTCAGCAGTATGCAGTTACAGGATGTGCTACGGGGATTACCGGGCAACAACCTTCCCAGAGGTGTATTTCTAGGTGGGTGACATCAGCAGCCTTGCCAAAGTTGAGTATATGAATTGTGAGGTGTGTGAGTACCCTAACAAGCATTGCTCTCTATACAGTCAGAGACAGACAGACACACACAAACACACACAAACACACACAAACAGTTGCTAGGTCTGGGGTTAGAGCTCCTACCTAACTAGTTTATCACACTACAGCAGTACACAGTTATGGGATGCGCCACAGAGATTACTGGGCTACAACTCTTCCAAAGGTGTATTTTGCATTGAATTACCTCAGCAGGCTTGTCATAGTAGGGCTATGGGGAGGGCAGTGTGTGCATGGGCCATAACCCATTCATGTACGGGTTGACATGCCACAAGCGGGTACACATGGGGTCATATGTCACAGGTACGTGTATACAGCTGCTAGATGACTACTTCCTTATACAGTCATGTTGCACAGCTGGCATGTGCACCACATAGTCTGTAATGCTGACAGATACTGGTGTCTAGTATCTGCAGTGAGTGACATCTGCACCTCAAGTGTTTGGGGCCCTTTGGCTGTGTGCTGGGTGGGACAGGCCTGGATGGCTCCTTGTCACAGTGACCCTCTTCCACACATCTATGTACATATACCTTTGGCTTATTATAGTGAGTTGTCCTGACATATATGCCTGTATTCCTATCCACTGTGTGTGCAAGGCATGAGTGGTGCATACTGACGAGTGCCTGCACTAACAACTGCAACTTCCAGATATGTCTGGTCCACTGGTGTTTGCAGTCATGGCCTTCATGTGTTTCAGTGTGTGAGCATACCCAGTATGACCTTTCAGTATGTTGTAGACTGACATTGCCTTCATTTCTCTAAGTGTGTGAGCATGCCTAGTATGGCTGTCTGTATTGAATCTGTGGATCGTGTCCAGGTAGTTTGTGCTGCAGTGCTGACCTTTGTGTTGTACACCAACAGGTAGCATGTTGTCTCTGCAGGGTATCCATCGATCATTTGGCTTTGACTGTTACTACATTTCTGCATAGCGGGGGGGCACACCTGACTGTTTCTACATTTCTACACAGGAGTGGGGGGGGCACACCTGACTGTTATTACATTACTATGTAGGATGGGGGGCACACCTGACTATTTCTACATTTCTACAAAGGAGTGGGGGGCACACCTGACTGTTATTACATTACTATGTAGGATGGGGGGGCACACCTGACTATTTCTACATTTCTACACAGGGTTGGGGGGGCACACCTGACAGTTATTACATTACTATGTAGAATGTGGGGGGCACACGTGACACTTGTACACATTCGCTATGACCATACTGGTATGATAGGTATTCCATTTCATTCTGTATTGCTAACTATCATGCTGACTAGAGGCATACCACTGTACTACAAATCGTGGCTTTGGTTGCCCTACATATTATTGTCTGAGTTGCTACCCTTCAGAACTAAAATTTCACTGCCTGCCCTGCTGTAGTCTGTCCGTGTAGGCCTGGGGGGAGGTTAACGATAGCGATCATTCAGGGGCCATGCCACAGTCTCTGTCTGGGTTTGTCTACACCTGTCCTGCTGGCTTAGACTGTTGTTGGGTATGTGAACTGCCCTGACTGGAATGTGTGGGTCATATGGACACACATGTCACCCAGCACATTTCCTGCAGTGGGTTTTGTCACCCTGTGTAGTACTGGCTACTATGGTGACTCCAGAATGTGTTACAGATGTCATGGTGTCACTATGGGTGTCTACTGTCCGCTGCCATAACATTCAGCCATCCAATTCCCTTGCATGCTCACATCCATACCATAGCTACAGGTAACAACACATTTGACTCCATTTGGCAATTGGTAGGTTGATTGACTTACCTTGAGGGTGTGCCAGACTTGCGGATGGTGCTGGAGGGCTGCCTATGTTGGATGCACATAGTAAACTCCCTATACATGGGTGAGCACAGGTAGTGACATATTTGTCATTCCTTTTACTGTATGTGCGAGTCAGAGAGGCGTCATTCCATGGGTCCCTACTATGTCAGTGCATGTGCTATGTGTTGCCTCTTTGCTAATGCCAGGGCATACCGGGCATGCCTCCTTCTGCCTACTGGGGCAGGCTCAGGCTGTTCCTCCTCTGGGTCGCTCTGTGCCTGTGCAGGCCTTGGCATTGGTGGGGGGCTGTGTGGCCCTGCCCAATGCTGTTCCTGCTGCAGCTGTTTCCGCAGGATCATTTTGTGTAGCATAGCACATACCATAACAATTTGGGTACATGTAGTTGGTAAATACTGCAAGGTTCCATCGGATGTGTCCAGACACCAGAACCATGACCTGAGCATCACAAACACACACTCTATTATATGTCTGGCCTGTGCGTGTGCCTCATTATGGCATTATTGTTCAGGTGTGTGTGTGCATTTCTGATGGGTGTCACCTGCCACGGTTCCAGTGTATACTCAGCATCCCCCACTAGATGACCATAGGGGATGTCCCCATTGGAAAATCTCTGGTACAGCTGCGTAAGATGCCATATGTGGGAATCGTCATAGCTTCCAAGGCAGCCAGCACACACACTCTTTATAATGCCCTGGGCATCCCAAACAACCTGGCAGTTGATGGAGGGGATGCCCCTGCAGTTGATGTAGGCCCTACCCTGCTCACTGGGTGGTGCTTTGATGCATATGTGCATGCAGTCTATAGCACCCACTACCCCAGGGTATTCTGCTATTTGGTGGAAGAGACCTCACGTGCTATGAGGAAATATACATGCTCACTGGCAGGTGCTGACATGGCATCCAGGAACTGGTGGAATACTCTGGATGCTGATGCCTGTGAGATCCCCATGATATCCCCAGTTGTGCTTTGGGAGGTACTTGTAGCTAGTATACCTAGACCTACACATACCTTGGTGTCCACTGGGATAGGTTTCCCTCAGTCAGTTTTGTGTGTCAGGTGTGGCCAAAACAGCTCAACAATTTGCTGTAGGAGGTCTCTGTCCACCCTATCCCGCTGCACTATCTCCAGCTCATGTAGCCCCTGGTAGGTTACCCTGGGTCTGTACACCCTTCTCCGTCTCCTCACTGTGGGTTGTTCAGCAGCATTCACATCCTCACCACCCTCAGCCTCTTGCACATGTTGTTCTATGCTGCCTCCTGCAGCCCTTCTCATTTTGTAGGTTTGTTTGTTAAAATTTCCCAGCTTGTATACACCAGTGGTGTAAAGTGTGGGAAAAAATCAGAGGAAGGTGTTTGCTTAGTTTATAGTAGTGTTCTGGGTTGGGCTGGTCTGCTGCCTGTGTAATTGGATGATTCTGATACATTTCACCTGCCAGCTAAGCTAGTTCTCCTTTAATACCTTCCTACTGCTGTTTTCCCTTCCCATTGCCTTCCTGTTTAAGCCCGTGTGCGCGCTGTGCAAACAGAGTGTTCATATGTGCACACTGCTGCTATTTCTTGGTTTAACTTCTTTTTTCTTCCTGTAAAACCTGGTGCGCAGTGCACACACCTGCTTACACTTTGTAAAGAGTGCTAGGCAGGTTTAGACACACCCCGTAGCTTAGCTGTACTAAGCTAGGAGCAAACCCAAGCCACAGGGCTCCAATCCGCTTACAGTATGCCTGACACACCCACCCATGATGTCACCTACATCCTAGTGTTACCCTCAGCTATTCATACTCTTACACTGTTGGGACCTGCCTCACATGTTGGGGAAAACTGGGATTCACTGTCCTTTCCCTCATTTGCATAGGATTGCCTGCTAATTCATAGTTACATGCCTCACACTGAGCCACACCCCTTAGCAACCACTATTCACTGGCCAGGTTGTCTTCTGCCTGTCATTGACTTGCATAGCAGAATACTGATTTTAGTTACAATGCTTATTTTAGGTTTATTTTCTTATTTCCCCCGCGATCCCATTTGCATGCCGCTGCCACAGCCGAAATCGGCTAAAAAAATAAAAGTTGATTTTTTTATTTTTTGTATTGTTTGCAATGCCAATGGCCTTATACTTGGCCATTGGCATGCTTCCTCAATAATATGCAGACTTTATTTGGAGCTCTCATAGCTCTGTTTTGGATTTTGCAGAAATGCACTCGGTTACTAACTGAGTACATTTCTGCAGATAGCACTAGTCTTGCATGGACTGTTGCAAGCTTCCTGGATTGCAAAATCACCTCATTTGCATGGATTTCACCAGCAAATGGGGTGATTTGCATACCAGGGCTTAGTCCATGCAAGATTAGTGCAGGAGGGCTCGTGCATGCCCCTGCAGGCTGTTACTGGATTGCACAGCAGACATATTGCCTGTATGAGCTCCTGCACCAGTCTTGCACTCCGTGCAAGGTTTTGAGAATCCGGGGGACACTTTTTTGCGGGATGTGTATAATAGAGGAATGTTGCTTTAAAATTTCAAAAGGATCACATGACCAGTGAAGTTTATTTAAATGGCTCTAGATCTGTTACAACTTGTATCTGATGAAGTTTTAAAGGCTTTAAAATGAAGGTGCTTATACACTTACTGGATTGTACTGTATTTCTTGGATTAAACCTGTGTTTTACACTTTTACTGGATTGTACTGCACTTCTTCAGCAACACTTGAAGTTTTTACGGCTTGGTTTTGGACTGTTTGACTTCCAGCAGTAAGTATTTCTTAGTTTGTGATTTTGGAACATTTTTTTTTGTACTACTAGTAGTATCACAACTAACTTCAGTCCAAACTGTGATGAATTGTACTCCACTGTTGGTGTTTCTTTACAGGACATCTTGTACTGCCTTGCATGTTCTTGCTGTTGCTCATTTATAAAAGATTTTGTTTTCAGCATGTCAGCTGCTCAAACTGTTGTTCTTGTTATAACGGTTCCTTGCTGCTCTCAACCCATTTTATTGTCATCAACAACAGCTATTGATATTTACATTTCCCTGTGTACTTAGGTTAATTGTCAGCTATATTTGGCAGCATCTAAGCGTCCGGCAACCAAATCTGATGAATCCTAAAGGCAATTATTGTGTGACATCTAAGCTAATTGTCTGTTTGAAGAGTATATTTTTGGGATGCCTAGAAGTAGTGATTTTGTGGTACTGGAGCCTACTGATTCTTTGAAGCAAGTATTTTCTGGCACCCCAAGTTAAACTGCTTTCATTCTATTAGTGATCAGGCCTTAAAATGTATGATGTTTGGTAAAAATGCATGGTGTGTGGTATCTCCGCTAAGCTGCAATCATACTATTGGTAACATCTCAGTCTGCTACTGTACAGTATAGTGTGTGTAACGGTTATCTGTTTAGCTCTAGTTATATTGTTATTATACATGCATTGCTCCCTTACTCTGTAATTGTTTTCTGTACCAAATTGTAATTGTGGACTACTCTCTGATCTTAGTGTTTAATTTATACTAGCTCTTCAGCCCTCATGGTATTGTTATTATGCCAGATTTGTATGCTGTACCAAACTATAACTGTGTACAACTTTCTGACTAGACTGTATTACATAGTTTGTACAGCTTTACCTTACCTAGTACAAGTGCTTCACAGCATGCCTTATCTGCCTATTGTTCCTTCTCTACCTACTGGCTGAATTAGGTCACTCCATCATTCCTGCCTTCAGTAAGTCCACCCAAGTAGTAAACATAGAAGCTCAGTTTACCTCTAGCTCTTTTATTTCCAGCCTCGTTGCATTTGGCATTTTGAAACCGTGCAGAGAATGCTAATAGAGCAACATGACATGAGGGGAGAGAAGTGTAATTATATGTATAACCCTGTGGTCATCCTCTCACTTATACAGGTGGTCAGTAAGCACCACATAAACTCACCCATACCTCCATAAGATCACACTAAACCAACACACACTAAGGTTGTAAAAGATCACTCCCCAAATCTCAAAAAAGCAGGACCAAAGACCCTCAGCAACAACCATGAGCACAGATCCAACATAGTCACATAACTCAGTGTGTCAACAGGTTGCAGATTACCCTCTCAAATATTATTATGGAAAATGACCTCAATGCACTCTACAAGGCTTAAAATATCACTTATATGGATCTGGCAATATCCCTAGTTGCTTAATCAACAGAACCAAATACATCCCTTTTGAAACCCTCTTAAAACTGTTAATCTTTTAAGTACAGCCACAGGATATGTTCTGAACATAAAGAAAATAACTTTCATTATGTCACTCCATAAAGGGGGCCCCTTTTTTATCCCAGGAGCTATAGATCTATAAGACTAACAAGCCTAATTTGCAAAGCCATACAGCACATTTGATTTTATAAGCTCTGCTACAAAACATATTATTGTTTTGTTTTTGTCAGAGAGATCATATCTACTTAATTTAGTATATGTCTTTAAGAAAGCCATTGAAGATGTAGATAGTGGCCATGCAGTTAATATGTGGGTCTAAGAACTTTTGACACAGTTCCCTGTACTGTAATTATAAATAGGTTTAAAGGCCAAAATGTCTTAAGATTGATAGCAGCCTGATGTACAGATGGCACCTTGTACTTTATGTAGTTCTATCTAAAAAAAAGACTTATTACTGAGACCCCTTCAGTTCAACATCTACTTCTCGTATCAAGCACCAACCTAGATGTATATCTAACTTTACCAGTGCGTACAAGCATACATATCAATGGTGTATTAGAAATGGGCATTAAATGCACAAAAATATGGTATTGCTACCTTTAATAAGCAGATCTTGACAGCAACTTATATATAGATAGTGCACCACATCATTCTGGTAAGGATGTCAAAGATCTCAGGACTCTATAAATCACTCCTTATCTTCTGAACACCTTGTAGCAAATGTAGTCAGGACATCCTTCTACATAGCCCATTTACTGACTAAAGGCACCTCATTCTCATCAAAAGAAGTTAACATTCCTCTAATCCGTGCCCTGATCAAACCAATATAATGCCCTGTTCATATGTACCTATGCAAACATATTATGCAACTAGAAAGACCACACCTTCCACTTAAAGTTTATGATGATGATAAAGTCATTTATAGATCCAATCCTTCTCAGAAAACAAAAAATACAGCTATAAAACAATATCATCCTGGTCACTCACTGATTAAGAAATATAAATTGTCTGATACACACCTTAAAAACTAAAGAAATTTGACATGGGACAAGACAAAAGTCAGCCTCTGTTCCACCAACATGGTACATCAGAGGCATAAAGAGCCAACAGCTATAAATAATTTTTTCCTTTAAATGTCTATGAATTGGGCTTAATCAAAGCATAAACTTCCAGTTGCATATAAAGAACTAAGGCCAAAATAAAGTACCACTACCAGCTCTGATGGCACAGAGGGGTTAAAGCCCTGATTACAATCCAGGTGACCAGCATTTGATTTACAGCTCCGCTATCAGCTGGAGTCAGCATGGACAGGAGAGACATACACATCCTGGGATACAGCAGGGGAATCTGACCATCCAGTACTACAAACCCTCAGGGGACATGCAGCACTGCAAAAGGATGGCTGAAGGGTGAGTGTTCAGCCACCAAATCACGTTGGTGGTATCTCTAATTGTCAGTGCACAGGAGTATTTGTAGCATTGTCCATATTCAGGCTTGTGTTTGGGCATAGTGTTTGTGGAGGCTGTGTGTCTGAGCACATGTTCAAGGACATCTTGGTTTAGCCAAAGCTATTAGGCATTTCAGTGAGAGGGGATTGTTTATCGTCATTGGCTGACTGGGGTCACCTGGACTACAGCTTAGAGTAAGCACCTCATTGGTTCTTTTGAGATTTTTTTTAAAGTTGTCTCAGGTTTCAACTTTCTGTTACCTAAGAAGTTAAGTTTGTGAGTGCTTCTGCCATTTCACACTGAGCTAATCAAAGGAAGGGCACTGAGCAAACTCGGATCTATAATATATAACATAAGTATCCTGTTTTTTTTGCTTATTTTTTCGAGTTATTTATAGCACCTTGTCTACTGCATACTTTTCTAACTAGTTTCACTGTGTATGAGGTATTAACTGGAATTTGTCCACTTTTATTAAGCATCTGTTTGGGTTGTTCTGATCTACTGCCAAGGAGTGTGTCATATAACTTGTTTGCAGTTAAAAGCTTTCTCTAGAGGCTCCTTTATTTGCTTAAAACTTTCATTTAAAGGCTCACTGCTGCTTTTGTGCTGAGAAACATTTCTGCAGTTTGTCCCCATTTGTATGTTGTTCTTATAGTTGTTGGCTTTACATTTGCCCACCCCTATTGTAAATTTGATCTGGGACACTCCTCCCACTCTAGTGTTATTACCTAATTCTACCTAATACAGGGAGAACATTTTAGAAGGCCAATCCACTTAGTTTCTGCTCCTCCTTTCTCTCTTTCCACTTAGAAATTTTTTTTTTTTTTTTTTTCTAAGTTTGTTTCCTGCCTTTCCTGTGGGTAGTCTAGTCCGGATACAGATTTGCTGTGTCCAGGGCTGTTTGTGAGCTTCTAAGCCCCCAAGCCTTTATGTGTTGGAGTGAAGCCTTCTAGCTTAATTTTGTTTCTTAGAACTAGCCAGTGTTTTAGTTTCAGCACTTAAGTCTGTTTCATTGAGCTCAGCACTTGTTCAGAACTCGTTGTAAGCACTAAATAAGCTACAAATTACTACAGCACTCCACTTTCCTTATTTGTCTATAGGAAAACAATTTCTAGTACTTAATAAATAAGCACCTATCCAGGCATGTCTAAGGGTCAGCTCCTGGTGTATTCTCCTGTCTACCTGATGAATCTGGGCCTCTTAGGGCAATCCAGCAATTGCTTTATGTACACAGGCAACCCTCTCCTCCTACCACCCAACACTACAACCTGTGAGAGATGCACTTTATATAGCCAAACTGGAAGCAAAGCTCTCTTCACCCAAGACTGGACTAGACAGTCAAGAGGAGAAGGTAAACAATTGCACCGCACCACACTCATCACATTGTCCCTCAAAACCTACACTACCAAGACACACACATAGAAACACAAAACACACACCTACATTCACAGAGGCTCTCAGTAAAAACCTGCCCAAGCAAAAGGGACCTCCAAAGCAGAAACATAAGCAACCTCCACACCCCAACATAACCCAAATTACACATAGCCCACAAACTCAGTGTGCCACTCAACCACAGCCCATAAGGCATAACGTACCCAACACTCTAGTCATAGGTGACTCTATAGTCAGGCAAACTGATGCTCCACTCACCAGGCTAAACAAGGAGAAAGTTACTGTCAGCTGGCTGTCAGTTGCTATGATCCACCACATAATGCATGCACTCAGGTCACTCCATAACAAGTACAAATATGACTCTGTCATTATCCATGTTTGTGTGAATGACCTGAGACATACCTCCCTGGACTACATAAAAAGGGACATGGAGGAGCTGTCCGATCTTGTAGCCTAGGCAGGTATGACCCTAGCCCTGAGTAGCATCCTGCCATCACCCAGAATGATACCACAGTACAAAGACAAAATGATTGACTTCAACAATTGGCTAAGCTTCTGGTGTCATTCTAATCTAAAGGGATCCAGTATCTGTCTGCCTGGGATGACATGATCGACAAACCACGATGTTTTGTCAGAGATGGCCTGCACCTGTCACCCCTGGGTTTCCAGATACTGGCTAAGGCTCTAGCCAGCCCTATAGTGCCATTTTTAGGCAAGGTTCAAATGACAAATTCACCACCGTATCAGGTACAAGCAAGCAAAATCTGAGGGTATCGCTACTCAATGCTAGAAATCTAAACCTCAAAATGCACTCACTCAAGGCACTCCTTAAAATGGAGAACATCGGCATCTGTGCAGTGACAGAGACCTCGTTCAAGGCTCCAGAGAGTACCTCTGCATTACCAGGCTATAATTCATACCACACCTTTCGGCCACCTAACCTGGATCGAAACACTAAAGGTGGAGCCATGTCCATATTCATTAAGGATATCCATACCTCCAGGCTAGTTGCTCAGCATAATGCATCCGAGATTATCCAAGTGCAACCAGCACTGGGCAAGACCGCAATCCAAATTGTAGCTTGCTAAAGATCCCCCACCATGCCCCAGGATTCCCACTCCTCATTTCTTGATACACTGGAAAATATTAGAGTACAACCTAACACCCTAATTATGGGTGATTTCAACTACCCCACCATTAACTGGGAAAACTATTCCTGTACCAACTCTTGTGCTCAACGTTTTCTGGAATTCATAAATTCCAATGCCTTGGATCAACTTATCTCCACCCCCACCAGGGGAAGCAATATCCTAGACTGGGTCATTACCAACATGGGCAACCGGTGCTCCACACCAGAGGTCAGTTCCTCATTGGTCAGATCCGACCACAAGCTAATCACCCTAGACATCAACATCCCTCCCCCACCCCCATTAGGGAAACCACTGTAAAAAAATTTCTCCAAAGCCAAACTTCACACTTCTTAAGACAAAAGTGACAAACTTCACAACACCCATGCTGACGGACAATAGAGGTATTACTGCTGAATCCTACACAAATGCACTTTATAAGCACGTACACAAGTGCATGGATCATGTTATCCCTAACAGAACCAAGATGCAAAGGAAGCCAATCTGGTGGTCCCCTGCCATAAACTCTACAACAGAAGAAAAAAACTGTTGCAAAAAAAGAGTAAAATCTAATGATTGCAGGAACTCCCTGGTCGGCCTCAGTAAGAAACTGAAATCCCTCATAAAATACTCAAAAGCTAGTTACGAAAACAAAATCACTACTGACTCTAAAGACAACCACAAAGCATTCTATAGCTATGTCAAGAATCTCAATGGCAACACTCAGATCTGCTCTGAGTTACAGCATAATGGCACTAAATATACAGAACCAACTGATATTGCCAACATCCTGGCAGATAGGTTCAGTGCTAACTTTACCCCTCCCTCTCCTCTCATAAAGGGTCCATCTCTATACCGGAAGAATGCAAAGGTCCTGTAATCAAGGCTGCACAGGTAAAAAACACACTCTCCAAAGCCAAGAACACAGCATCCATGGGACCTGACAACATCCCAGGCTGCGTTCTACATGAACTACAGAGCGAACTGGTACCTCGCCCAAGTGCCATGTTCAATCATAGCCTCACCTCAGGCTATGTGCCCACTGAATGGTACACAGCGACGGTTATCCCACTCCACAAAGGGGAGCCACCACGGACCCCATAAACTTCCACCCCATTAGCCTGACGAGCCTGGTCTGCAACACTATGGAATGTATCATCATGGAACTTATAAGCAATGACACTGGTAATCTCCAAACTCTGGACTCCACCCAGTTCGGGTTTGTAAAAGGCTGATCATGTCTACTAAACATGATAGACTTCTTTGAAGCGGTCAGCAAAGCCATAGATGAGGGTAAGGTGGTTCACACAGCCTATCTAGATCTCGCCAAGGCTTTCGACACCATCCCCCACTCTGGAATTATAGATAAACTCACTAAACTAGGTATAAATCCCTAGGTGACAAGATGGTTGCCAGCTGGCTCACTGACAGAACCCACACTGTGAAAGAAGCAGACTCCAAATCCAACTTCAGACCAGTGACAGGTGGAGTACCACAGGGTTCAGTCTTGGGTCCTCTGTTTGGTATCTACTTCTCTGAAGTATAGGCTAACACAGAAGGTAAATGGCTAATGAAGTTGACATATAACTGCAAACTAGGAGCCATAATCAAAATTGGACATCCTACAAAAGGGCCTCACTGAGACAGATGCCTGGTGTCAAAGCCATGACCTCAAGCTCAATGCCAAAAAGTGCATTGTCATCCATTTTGGTAACAACTCTGTACCCATGAACTATCACATAGACGGTAGTCTACTTAACACTGAAAGTGTAATAGGGGACCTTGGGACACAGGTAGACAGTAGTCTCTCCATTAATAATCACATTGCCACAGTAGTCAGGAAATCCGTCTGCATGGCACACCTCATCACAAAAGGTTTCTCATCCAGGGAAAAAAGAGGTAATTGTTCCCCCCTACTCGTCACTCATTAGACCCATTATAGAGTACAACGCCCCTTTTGGTATGTACCTTACAAGACCTCTACAACAACTGGAAAGGCCGCAGAAATACCTCACAGAGGATTACTGGCCTCAAACAAATGCCCTACACAGACAGTCTCAAAACACTGCAGCTTTACTCCATCGCATATCACCTACTCAGAGGTGATCTCTGCCTAACATACAAAGCTATGTGAAACCCAGAGCTTTTGGACATGTTCCACTTAAATCCCAATCCCTCTGAGCTACACGATCCAGGGACCTAAACCTTGTCACCACAATAAACAAAACATGCTGGAGGGATAGATTCCTGTCCCAGAGACTTCCATACTCTGAAACAAACTACCTATCTATATCAAACAAAGCTCCTCATTAGCACTCTTCAAGAAAAATCTTAATGATTGGATGGGAGACAGGAAATTCACCCTGGGAATCTCTTCTGTGGCTCTGCTCGTCAGTGGCACAGGAAAATAATTTTCTTGGGTGGCGAAAGCCAAGGTACTTTTTGGCTAGGCTTATATAGGCCCTAGGGCCAATGACCTAGTACCTACCTATGAACCTATAAGAAGAGCATGAGGGCCCTGCAATAATGCAGGTCACTCCTACCACTACCCAAGAAAGAAATGAAGGCAGTGCAAAAAAATACACCTCCATTGTTGGGATGTCAGCAGAGGTATATATTGCACTCCTGGCTACATAAAACTGCCCTCAAGTTGCTAGAGTCAAACTGGAGGAGGTTTGATGGTTGGCAGATGCAGGGACAAACAGCATCTAGAAAAAATAAGCAAATTACTCTTTTAGGCTCTGTAAATTTCATATTTTTTATCTCCAGACATAAGAACCAGACTTTGAAAAGGGGTTCCTTAATCTCATCTTGATTATGGCCTGCCAAAAGTCACAAATGCCCCATATAAAGCTTTAATGTACTCCGGTTCATCTATAAAAAAATTGTATAGATTTGTCACCTCAGCCCCAGGATCCCCTCTTTGGTGTCCAACATAACAAACAAACTGCTGCCGAACTGATCTTCTTCTGGGCTCCCTTCAAGCAAGACCAACCAGCAGAATTTCTACCTTCAACCTTGTATCCTAGCCTTGCACCGTACATTCTCTATGTACTCACCAAACTAAACAACACTGTAGTCAACCACAGGTTTTTGATCCTAAGTTCAGAGATGCAGGATGTACTTCTAATTAATTTGAAAAATCAAAGGCCCAACACATTATTCCAGACTGCTTTCAAAACACATCTCTGTAAAAATCACATACCACACTTCAAAAAGAATTACATGCCATTTATCTCCCAATACAAAATTACTATTCTATGGTTTAAAATTATATGACTAAAGAACACATTATTTCATGTGAATATCATTGCAAATTACCTTAACAACTATTGTAAACAATCACTGTCTAGCTCTAGCACATACTTCTCTAGGCCTTTCCTTTGTGGCTGTAACAAGTGAGTTTTATCATTAACTAATGAGTTCTATTAGATACTTATTGTGTGTTTTATAATCTTTCATCAAACTGGGTAACTGTAATTGTATTCTTTACCTGATATCCTGATGTAACATATGCAGAGTCACCAACATGTTCTTCTTGATCCTGCCTGAAAGTGGTCCAGTTAGATCAATGGTCTACCCAGTAAACAAATTTAAATAAATAAATACATAAATATATGATTCTGTAGGCATTCTATAGCAGCTAACTGCTAAGAAGAATCTCAGAGTAATACAAAACCACCCATGAAGCCCTGAGCACAAGAAAGACAAAAAGGTAAGTCATCAGACCTGAAGCACTGAGGTGCCAAAGACAGGACTCCTGGAATTGTGGTTCAGGAAACAAGGGTTGGTAATGCTGTAAAGCAGTGCCCAGTTGGGTGTAGTACAAATGGCGACAATGCCAACATTCTGGAAACAGGCACAGAAAGTAGCCATATTACTAGTGAGTGGCCTTAATGTACATGCATGCAGTTAATCACATATCGTCAAGATTAATGAAGAGGAGCTAGACATGATGTACATTCGGCAACAACTTTTACTAAATCTCAAGGAGAGCGAAGTCACATGGCACACACACCCACTTACCAGCAACCTCCACTTAAAGATGCAACTAGAGCATCTTCTCACATATGCTATACACCCCTACTTAAGAGTGATGCAATTATTTGTGTCTTTCGGCTTTTCCCGGTTAGGGGTCGCCACAGTGGAACTCTGGTCCGCTAATGATTGGTAGTTGATTTTTATGTGCCGAATTACCAGCCCTGATGCACAACCTTCAACGAAGGCATGCCCATTCATGCATGTCTCCACGCAGAAGACGCTCTAGATGAGAATCAAACCGAACAGCGTCTTACTGTGAGGCGACAATGCTACCGCAGCACCACCACTGCAGGTTAAGAGTGATGCAATACATATGCAAATTCGCAATTTTAAATTTTAAATACATTGATTCTAAATATGTATGCCTAAACTATGCATGTCACAGTATGTAATATTCACTGAAATTTCAAGCATTTATATATATTGTTCAAGATAATTGTTATTTTGGAATTTAGAGTTCATGTTCACTACATATAGTTGCATATCATATTGGTTTCTTAAGCAGTCTTGCAACCTATAATATTGATTTTAAATAGGTTCATCTTTGATAGCATTTGTTCTGGTTAGCATCTTGCTATGAATTCATGGTAATATAAGAATAATTCTAGATAAAGTCCTTACTTTTCATACCTTGGTACTGAGCTTCAGTAGCACTCTGGGACAGCCATGTAGATACAGATACAGATACAGATATCTAGACCCCCATGTACAAAATTGGGAAAAGGGGTTGTGTATGTATGTACATGTTAATGTGCATCTAGTGCACGCATGCTATACTTCAGCTGTATCTTTAAGTTGGAGTTACGTGCAAATGGGTTAGTGGTCCCTATTACTCTTTCATCAATGTAGTTCAGTAAAAGTTTTTAATGAATATATATTAAGCACAATGCCCCTTAATTCACCCAGCTTGAATATATATTAAGCACAATGCCCCTTAATTCACCCAGCTTGACTAAGTGCATACTTAAATGCATACAGTTACTACATAATAACATTGGACATGATGCCGGATATGATGCCATTTCACAAGCAAATGCTTTTTTTTCTTTTTTATGCTACAATGAATTTCAGAACATTCTGAAGCAAATTTCTCCTTTTCAAAAGTCCCCTCTATAGTATCACAACTATGTTCAATGACAAGTTAGTTTTTCATTTTTCAATGTAAAAATTAATCTAAAAATTCTATGTGTTTGTATTTTGCATTATCAACATACCAACACAATACTGCAGTTTTTAGTTTTGCTCTCACATACGATAACTTCAGTCTTCTTATTTTTTTTCTCGGTAGTGCTATGCCACCAGTCTGTCAGCTACCAGTCTGTCAGCTGTCTGTCTTCATTTTGGCTTTAAATATCTTCATTACAACCATCAGCATCCCTCAACCTGCCTGGATTCTTGTCTGAAAACTGTACAGAATGGATTAAAAAATGGACTGTATCTCATTACAAGTGAACTAGTAAAAAAGCCAGAAAAATATTGTTACTGGTGAGTAAAGTATAAAAATATTTAACATTCTTAGCCATAAAGAGATGAGAATAAAGTCATTAGTCCAAAGAAAACAACAATCCCTTCTACTGTTAAGTGTAACCCAAATAAAAAAATCTTGCATGTGTACAGGGTTTATGTTTCTTAGAAGTCAAGGAGTTCGAGTCAGGATATGCTTATGTGACTGATTTAAAACTTAAAGCAAGAGATTTTAGATCTGTATGAATCATTGATAATGGAAAGATTTGTGGTGGTACCAAAAATGTTCAAGTCAGAGACAGACCGTTAAGAAGCGACACTGATGTCAAAAGTGCAAACAGCAAGGGAGATTTCATGTACTCAGCTTAAAACCATTGCAGAGGAACTGGAGGTTTACAACATAATAAAAAGTGTAAGGGCAAATATGAGCAAAGTAAAGTGCAAATGAGCACAATAGATAAAAATAACAATATGGCCGTCTTATGGTTATCCAATATCGTACCTGACAGTCAGCAAGCACTACACCAAGTGCTAGCAAATAATGTTAGACATGACTACACATTCTGGTGCCATTCGTTTTATTTGTAGGCTTTTCATTGGTCAAAATTATTTCATAAAAATGTATAATAAATCGGTGCAGTGAGATGTGCAGGCACTAAAGACAAATCAAAAGAATAAAACAACTTTTTTGGGAATCGCTGAGGAGCATAGTGTGAATACAATTTAGACTGTAAGCAACAAAGACGACTTTTGGTCAGAAAAGCTCATGATTACAGGTATGAATATTACAATTAAATACAATACTGAGCAGAATGCAATATGCTGGCAGAAAATCTATTTAAAATCAGTGAATCTGTCTACTACTGTGTACAAATCCTCATGTACCCTTCTGAGATATTCTTAGCATAAGCAGAAGGCACTAAGTCAAATTTTGCTGGATTATGAATGTAAGAATAGGAAATGCAAGCTAATATTTTTATGTAGTATATTCAGAAAAAGACACAAAGCAGTAATGTCTATCATGTCATTATGCATATGACATGCTTGTTATTATTAAAACACTTCATACTGTGCAGTCTCAAGATCATTTTCAGCTTTATTCAGACACCAGCATGAATATATAGCTAGGAGCTGGAACTATGTTTAATGTTACTAATGAGAATATAAAAAATAGCTGGAAAGTCAGCACATAGTCATGAGTGGCCACCATGCACTTATAAACAACCACATGCTTTACAGAAATAGAGGAAATGCCAGTGTCAGTATGTGTTTGTTCATTAGAACAATAGGTTGGGAGGAATCTACTGAGAGTATTAATTTTGCTAAGAAGTGTAATGGCAAGCATATTTGTAGGAGTACTTTACTGAAAGTCAAGAAATACAGTGACAAAGAGCTGAAGATGATGATATTTGCAGAGTTATCCCAATTTATTTACTGGTTAGTTCTGTCTCTCAGGTAAGTACTGTATTAAGATTTTACCTGGGGTAGTGCCAGTTAAACATACACCAAGAAAAGTTACAACAGTGCTTAAAAGCATGAGTAAGCAGGCACAGAGACTATGAATGCAAACATTAAGCAAGTGAAACTAACTAAAGTACCATGGTGGCAGCTGTGAGGTAAAATGCACTTCGAATATTTATAGATCCAATAGGAGTAACAAATGGTTTAGAAGAGAGCCTTGTCTCCTTCAAAAAATTGAATAACTTGATGTGGCTATGTGGAATCCTCTGCGCTGGATGTTGATCTAGAATTTCAGTAATTAGTCTGCACAAAGTTAGTTTGAAGCTTTCCTCATTCAATACCCCCTTATTAGATATATGTTTCTATGATTGTTATTTGGAATGTCAACAGTCTCATAAGTGTTTCTATAAGCTGTAGGTGAAGTGGATTAAGGGATAGAAGGGATACTGACATAACTGATCATTTTCTAAAGTGGAGAGTTACCAATCAAAATCATGATTTTTTTTCCCTTTTTCAAGTTGATAGACTGAAGGAAAACAATGCTTATGCCTTAATAGAAACAAGTACCAAATCTGTGTATTTACAGTTGGTATATGGGGCATGTTTTTAACTTCAAAGTCTTAACCCAAGTTATGATAAGGGGAAGACTGCAATGAATATGAATAAAGTCCATTATGTGTCATTACTTTTCCAGTTCCTTGGTATGGAGCAATATTTTTCCAAGTTCCTTCTAAACTTGTAATATGTATTAATGGCGCTTGGAACACTACAAGATCATGATATTGCTTGGTTTTGGTTGTAGAATAAAGACAGGACTTCTGAGATAGTAAACATTCTATTCATTAAGCCGTTAACTATGAAGGTCTATGATGTGTCACAGCCAGTTATACTTCATGTGGATGCTAGACAAGAATGGCTTAGAGCACTATCCCTCTGAAAAGAATCATCAGAGAATATTACTGAGTCTACAGAAGTATTCACACTAGTATAACGTATGTTCGTAAAGCAGGTAACTAATTCAAATAGTTGATGCACTTAGTACAGCCTATTATTTTATTCAAAGATTTATCTGCTAAACATTGTACAGATAAAATAGAAATCCATACATAATCGAACATAAGCAAACTCACTAAGATTCTATATGAAAAGTCTCCCCCATTTCTTTCACTTTGCCTATACTCTGATATCAATCCATATAGGGAAGGCAATCTCTAACCTGTAGAGTTTTTAGTAGACTCTACAACAGAAGCTGCCATTAACAAATGAATAATTAGTAGAGCATATAAAATATTGCATGATAACTATAAGAATCAATCAGAGGAGATTAGAAAGGATTGGGAAGAAAGACTGGATAAGCAATTCACAAATAAACAATGGGAGGATATATGTACGTCTCCCAAATATACAACAAAATATAGAAGATTTAAGATTTTTGCTTGGAAATGTTTACATAGATATTTTTACACCGCAAGTAAACTCCAGAGAATTATTCAATTTTTCCACAGGTAGACAGCAAATGTTGGCAGTGTGATGGGGAAGAAAGACGTGCTTGAACATATTTTCTGGCAGTCAGGTGGGTTGGTGGACTTTAAGGATTCCCTGCTGGATGTACTTGTCTGAGATCTTGGGTGGGCAGATTGGTGTGACAAAGTAGATGATGATTTTTCTGAGCTATTATACAGAATCGGAATTGCCTAGACATGGTAAGGCCTTGTTGTGTCTAATTATGGTGACTACTAAACAAAGCAATTACCAGAAAATGGAAATCTGAATCTAAACAAAGTTTATTAGAAGCAGTCAATATAGTAACAAAGATAAAATAACTGGAACTGAGATCTTTAGAAAAGGATAAGAGTAACCTACATAGGTAAAAATGGGAATTGTGGGAACAATACATACTGGGAAGGAATGAAGTTTAAAAGAAGACAGGACTTAAATAAGCTATGTAATGCTTGACTGAAAATGATTGGGTAGATTATAAGTGATGTATAATGTTTGCAACCAGGAGTGTCAGTATGGTTTGTGATGTAAAATGCTTGCAACTAGGATTGTGTAGGAGTGGTTCGTTTTCATTAAAAAAAATTTAAGTGATGGCTTAATAGAGATGTTTCTTGTTTAAAAAAGGGCAGGAATTGAATAATTTATGTAATGTTTCTTAGGTTATATGATATATAGCAATATATGTGAAACATTATTTTTAATGGTAATTTAATACAATTTGATTACTTTTGTATAAATGCAAATTTGCCTGTGTCAAAAGTGATAATTCAATAAAGATGTTAAAAAAATCTACATAAAAAGAAAAAAAGTACACAAGTCCCCTCCAAGAGGGGTTTAAACACTTTTAAAAATATGCCCCCCAAAATAGGCCTCAGTACTGTAAACCCAAAGTAGGGAAGGTTGTTGATTCTAAAGGACTTGAACAGAATAAGAAAAGTTGATGTTTAAAAAAATGGGGCTTTAAAACATCCAGCATTCCCTTACCTGATGACCACAGAAATCTAGTTGGATGTAAGGAAGGTTCTTTTAAATGCACATGCCCTTAGTTGTACAAGGCTCAAGGTAAGAACTATCTTACATTCCTGGCAGTGAGTAGCAGGCAGTGTAGATTATGCAGAAGAGAAGAAGATGGTAGGAATGAGAGTTCCCAGGACATTAGGTTTGCTTTATGTATTTAATAATGTATGTACCTACAAGCAGGTATGACATTATGAGGAATATTAAAGTCATAAAAATGGCTTCATGCACATAGTTCAGCAGAGTAAAATAAACATATTTATTGTAAAAGAACACATTTACATGTATAAAGCTCAGTTTTAACTATGAGGCTTTTAACAGATTTTTCTACCTGTTGAAAAAGAACTTATTGAGAAAAGTTGAATCTCAATATGTTTAATTCTGAGTTCTTCCTTGACAAAACTGAAGCAGTTCTTATTAATGCTGCTGCCTATGATGATCCGATGCAGCAACCTAAGAAGAAAAAAAAGAGACATTATAGATTTTAAAAATGGCCATATTTTTGTTTGGCCAGGTAAAGTCAAAACCTGTGACTCAATGGTTACATCCGCTCGCCTCATTGGTTCATCGCAACCTACTGAGAAATCTGTTGAAGCATTGAGTATACCCAAGAAAGACAGCCCTGTGAGCTCTGACACTTTTTCCTCTTCAGAGGTGTTATCCAATCAACATACAGAGGGAGGATCTAGACCCAAGGCTCCACTGAATAATATTAAAGCCCCTCCCATGTTTTTTTCCAGATGAAAAGTGGCCATTCTCTAAGTCGTGGACAAAAGAGACAGAAAATATTACACAAATGGCATTTGTTGACAATAGACCTTCAAAAAATGCCTGAGAATGATTAGTTGTGAATATATCCTCTCATATTTTGACTGAAGCTCAGATCACGCTGTTTAATAGAAGGTTGTCTTTTGTTCCTGCTCAGCCTTCGAAGGTTAGTGGTGTGATTATTGATCTTAAACTTTTTGCCAGGGAGATGGCTTTAAAAGTGTTATTTTCCTGTAATACTATGGATGATCTTCCATCACTTACGAAACCTAACCTTTTACATCCACAGCTTCATTGTTCAGTTATAGTATTTCTTAAAATTTGTAAAGATGATATATTCTCTGAGTTAAATAAAGTCTACTCTAAAAAATTTCATAATTTGACACACTAGGAGTCTTTGGCTCTGAAACAACTACATGAGAATCCAGATATCTCCATCTGACTCAACGATAAAGGGGGTGCAATTGCTGTAGATGTGACTCAGTATACAAATAGTATGCATGAATTGTTTTGTGATGATTCTACCTACATCAGACTCACTAAGAATGATGTTAATAAGTTGATTAATGAAGTGCATGATCATGTATATGATCTTCTGATGGTTGGTTTAACTAAAGAGCTCTGTGATTTTTTTTATTGGTTGAGAACCCTCCTTCCATCCAAGGTCTGCCCAAAGTACATAAAGATCTTGCTAATCCCCCCATGCGACCAGTCTGAGCATGTGTGGATGACTGAACTCTTCTCTATTTTGCTGAGCACCAATTGAGAGCCTTATTGATCAAGGCACCAGCATTCCTCTGACACTGAGAACATCTTATGGACTTTGGGTGACTGCATCAATGAACTTTTCCATGCTAGTAAGGGGTTACTTTTAGTGATGCTGAATATTTGTACTTTGTTCACTATTATTCCTAATGACTTTGGTTTTGACTCTATCAGGAGTTTTCTTTGTAAGAATAGTGATTACACAAATGAGCACATTAACTTAATTTATGTACTACTAGTACTGATTGTACAATATAATATTTTTAATATTTAATGATGAGTTTTATTGGCAGAAATTAGGTGTTTCCCTGTGCAGTTATGCCTGTCTGGTTTTGGCTAACTGGGAAGCTGAAGTGGTGTTACCTAATCATGTGTTTAGACCTCACCTAGTTTATTATAAGTGCTTCATGGATGATATTTTAATTTTATGGGATGGAACATTTGAACTTTTACACAATTTTGTCATGTATTTGGAAAGTAGTAGTCCTGGGAAGCTGTGGTGGTGCAGCCGTTAGCATTTCCCCGACCCAGCAAGAGGTTCTCCGGTTCAATTCTTGGCTGGGGTGGCTTCTGCGTAATCAGCATGTCCTCCCTGCAGTTGCATGGTTTCCTCAGGGTGCTCTGGTTTCCTCCCACATCCCAAAGACATGCTTGCTAGTGGATTGAACACTCTAAATTGGCCCTAGGTGTGTCTGTGTGTGCCTTCTGTGGAAGGTTGGGCACCGGGCTGGCAACTTGGCACTGTAAAACTTCACTGCCAATCATTCTGTGGACTGTTGTTCTACTGTGGCAGCCCCTAATGGGAAAATCTAAAAGAAGAAGATTTGGAAAGCAGTAGTCCATGCCAAACAAGACTATAGACTTTCTTGCTGTGTCCATTTTTAATTAATGACAATGACATTATTGAAACGTCTCTGTACAGGAAGGACTGTTGGAAAAACAGCCTCCTACATAGGACCAGCATGCACTCCACCCATGTATATAAAAATATAGTAAAAGGCCAATTTCTTAGACTGTCCAGATTGCATACACATTTATTTCTATATTTTTATTTTAACATTTGTTTACCAGGAAAGTCCAATTTGGAATGAGCCAATTTTCAGCAGAGGCCCAGAGAGAAATGCTCCAGACACATGTCTTTGTAACATGGGAGGAAACCGGAGTACCTGAAGGAAACCCACGCAAATGCAGGGAGGACATGCAGACACCACACACAAGACACCCCAGCTGAGAATCTAACAGGAGAACATCATGCTGTGAGGTGACAATGCTAACCGCTGCACCACTGTGCCATCCAAAATTATTATGATTATTCATTGGCCATCGAGCAATTATCATGAGAATTTGTGCATAAAGGCTATCAACATCGAGAAGTTAAATGCTTCTCCTCTGAGACCCGATCCTTAAGGTCAACCACTGGGAAGCCTTACTTTAGAAGAGGATTGGAAAGCCCATTTGGGTGAGGGGACTCCTCTCATGGATGTAGTGCCTTTCTTATAGCAGTGGCATCAAAATCGTGTGTGACATTATTAGGAGGAATTGGCCAATCCTCTTCTCCGATGATAAGATTAAAGAAAGGGTAGGTGATGAACCTAGATTTGTTTATAGAAATAATGTTTCACTTGAGACAACCATGCAATGGTCCTTGGAAGAAACCTGTCTGCAAGTCTGATAGAAAGTGTACATGTCCACGTAGAACCTGCAAAGCTTGCAGCTCAGTGTCATGTAGTAATATTTTTATACATCCCACAACCCAGAGGAAGTTCACTGTAGATTTCTATGCAGACTGTAGATCTTGTAATTTGGTTTATTTGGCCAATTACAGGTTATGTAAAGTGTTTTATGTTGGTAAAACCAATACATTTTTGTAAGGCCATGTCCTGCAACATCTTGGAGACATTAAACATAAAAACTTGTTGAATGCATTGTTCAAACACATCTGTGACAACAAAGGGCACTCTTTCACTTTCGTGGTATTAGAAATCATTGCTGATAATATAAGAGGTGGTGATCTTGCCAACAGAACTAAAGTAGCTGAGATGAAGTGGATAGCAGGCGTGCAAGCAGACAAATTTTCTGGACTAAATGGGAATATCCCTTTAAAACAGGCTTTGAAAGCACGGCCATTGTGTTATTAAATCATGTTGTAGTTTATTTTTTGATTGGTTGTAAGCTGTTTAAATACGTTTCTAGTTCTTTCCTGTTTTAAATCTGAAGAAGCAAGTAAGTGTGAAAGTGTTTGTCTGTTTTTATTTACTGTTTCGAGTTTTACTTATTAAATTGTATGATATTAGCCATGGTGGCTGGACTAATTTTTATTTGGTTATTCTTTGTAATTATAGACCAAACTCTGGTCGTCTACATTACGTTTCTATTCATCCATTGTAAAAAAAAAAAAAAAAAAAAAAAGTGTTTCTCTTTCTCTGACCATCTGCTATGATTTTAAAGGCCACTGCTCTGTTTTTCAGTCCTTGGAATCTAAGAAATATTTTCGCACCATATCCTTACTTCTCTATATATACTAACTTTGGGATTGCTCAACCTGGAGGGTAGGGAGAAAACTTCCTTACCCCCAAAATTCTGATTTGAAGAAATCCAGATTATATAGCTAAACTGAGATTCATCTAAATAAGTTTGCCAAATCTGGTTCCAACTAAATACACACTGATTTAATTTATGTCTCCATTATCCACCCTTTTGACTACTTTGTACCTTGCAAGAAAAGCTTTATTATATAGTGTTAAATCAGAATTGCCTGGCTAAACTGGCAACTTCTAGTTTCATTTAGAACTAAACAAGACAAGTGTGTACTTTAATTTTACATTACAGCTGGCTGAGCTAAAATAGCTGTTTGAGTATTAGATCATACCAGGATATAACTAAAAATAAATGAAAATATTTATTGTCAGTTAATGCGTTTCTGTTGATGTCATGATAATCACTTACCTGAGCAATCATAGGAACAGGACAGTACTTGAGCCTACTGTGTCTTGAAGTTCCAACACAAGTGCTGAATGAGGCAGGCATGTCCATTTTATATATGTGCTTGACATACCCTCCAGCCACAAACTGCAATATCAGATGTACTATGCTCTCAATTTACACGTGATATTTAGCACCAGATTATTTCTAACTTTCCAGGCCAGAAATTCAAAAATGTCATTTAAATAAATAACTTGTGTTAATATTCTTAAAGAGGAGGGCCATTTTACCTTGGTAAAGGTACTGTTGCAGACTTTCTTGTGCATAGCATGTTGTTGCTGCAACAGAGGGCCATCTATTTATTTGTCATTTCACCCTTGCAGCTGACTGAATAATGCTTTGAAGTGCTCAGACCAGGTCCCCAGATAAAAGGGTTCATCTCTTGACACTTTTTCCCATGAAATGTGAGCTTCCTTCCTAAACAAACATAGCACAAGACTGAAGGTGTCAACAGCCACTGCAGGGCAGGCTAATGTTTCTTTATTAGTTTAGAGTAGTTCCTGTTCTAAAGAAAACTCTGTCTGTCCTAAGAGGCCTAACATTTACAATTGAAGGGTTATATTATTAATATCACTTTTTCTGCACCAACAGTGTCAGAGCAGTTCATCATTTCCTACAATCATCTCCAGATAAATCTTGGGTGGGGGGTTGGTTACTTAATATTCATGTAAGAGGGGAAAGTCAGATTAAGCCAAATGTTTTCAGGGGCAGTTGGTTGGAAGGGGACTCTAGAGAAAATAAAATACCACTGCGCTCGCACAGGCAACATCACTGCTGCAGAATCAGATTGTTGGCTGAGTAAGTTTACACAGCTGCATGGATTACACTGAGATGACACGAACCTTCATATAATAACGTAAGAGGATGACATACATAGTGCTTTCTGGGGAAGCTGCCAGTGTTAGTGACATAAATAGAGCCAAAATTAGACTGAAGTTAAGTGTGGCTCTAAGAAGCAAAGGAAACTCAACTCTGAAAGAGAAAAGGATGGGGGGGTAAATAATGCATATCACATTTAAAGATAAATTAAAAAGTACTCAGTCCAACTAGTTTATTTGCTTCGATCTTTAAGAATTTCTATGTCTACTGACAGGCGGCACCACTCATTTTTGTTAGTGAAGTGTTCGTGACACCCAGCTATACTGTGTTTGAAAACATAATATTTAAAGTCCTATGTCATCTTTTGCTTTAGTTTCTAAGCAGTGCATTTCCCTAGAAATAATTGCATGTTAATAACCCATTTAGTTCATTGATTACATAAGCCTCATTTATTCTGAATATCCATTCTAAAATATTTTTATTTACAAAGGAATATTACAAAATGGACATCCAAAATAAAGCCAATTATTTTCGTCAAAATAGATTATATGACCATAACTGTTGGCCACATGATCATCCTGGCATAATCAATATACTCTTGCAACCATAAACGTATTCCATAAATCGATTGCTTGATTCATTCCTTCATTCATTCATGTGCTTGGTTCGTTTATGCATTTATTCATTTCATTTTGTTAACTGAATCACTTCTCATGGATCAAAGGACCTATTCAGGAGAGAACTTGGAGCAGCTCCTATTTGTTTTAAACTGAGAATAATCACATACAGGGAGAAACTAAGGGTGAGTCACTACAGCTGATGTCAGACTGACGGACTGGGAACATTGACCCACTAGGAGAGTTTTTAGATAATAGTGCTGTGAGATACAAATGTGCTGTAACTAAAGAATAGCATCTACAAAAGGCAACAATGGTGTGGGAGCTTGCAATGAAGCGGGCAGTGTGTATGGTGTGTTCACATATTAGGCTCTTAATAGCAAACATTTGCAAGAAGGCAGAGTGATGATAGTGGGAGAGGCATGTAGGATAGAATAAGTGGATAGAAGAATAATGGAAAATGCTGCAATATAAGTAAGAATTGGTAATGGGTACAAGCATGAAAAATCTGAAGGTAATGCTACTCAATGCTAGAAGTCTAAACCTCAAAATGTACTCTCTCGAGGCACTCCTAAAAATGGAGAACATCGATATCTGTGCAGTAAATGAGACCTGGTTCAAGGCTCCAGAGAGCACCCCTGCAATACCGGGCTACAACTCTTACCACACTTTTCGGCCACGAAACCAGGACCAAAACACTAAAGGTGGAGAAGTGTCCATATTCACCAAGGATATTCACAACGCCAGGCTAGTTGCCCAACACAATGCATCTGAAATTCTCCAGGTGCAACTAACACTAGGTAAGACTGCAATCCAAATTGTAGCTTGCTACAGATCCCCACCATGCCCCAAGATTCTCACTACACCTTTCTAAACATACTGGAAAATATTAAGATACAACCAAACACCCTAATACTGGGTGATTTCAACTACCCTGGGAAAACTACTCGAGTACCAACACCTTTGCCCAATGGTTCTTGGAATTCATAAATTCCAATGCCCTGGATCAACTAATCCTTAGTCCCACCAGGGGCTCCAATATCCTAGACCTGGTCATTACCAACTTGGGAAATCGATGTTCCACACCTATGGTCACCCCCTCATTGGTCAGGTCTGACCATAAGCTAATCACCCTTGACATCCACATCCCACTCCCACCCCTCAGTAAGGAAACTTCCGTAAAAAACTTCTCCAAAGCCAACTTCATGCTACTCAAGTCAAAAGTGACAAACTTCATGACACCCATGCAGACAGGAACTGAAAGTTCGACTGCTGAATCCTACACTAAGGCACTGTATGAGCACATCCACTCGTGCATGAATCATGCCATCCCCAGTAGAACCAAGATGCTCTCCTCCAAAAAAAGGAAGCCAATCTGGTGGTCGCTTGCCATAAACACATTTTACAACAAAAGGAAGAAACTGTTGCAGAAGAAGAAAATCCCAGGATGCACAAAAACTCCCTTACCAGCCTCAGTAAGATGCTGAGATCCCTCATAAAATCCTCCAAAGCTAATTATTAAAATAAAATTGCCAAAGATTCCAAAGACCACCACAAGGCATTCTATAGCTATGTCAAGTATCTAAATGGCAATGATCAGATCTGCTCTGAGCTACAACAGAATGGCATTAAATATACTGATCCCAAGGATATTGTCCATATCCTGGCAGATCGATTCATTGCAAACTTCACCCCCTAAAGGGCCCATCTCAATACCAAAAGATTGTCAAATTCCAGTAATAACGGCCACACAGGTAAAAATAAACGCACTGTCCAAAGCTAAGAATACAGCATCCATGGGACCAGACTACATCCCAGGCTGTATACTACATGAACTACAAAATGAACTGGCACCTCACCTAAGTGTCCTGTTTAATCATAGCCTCACCTCGAGCTTCGTGCCCACTGAGTGACACACAGCTACAATTATCCCACTCCACAAGGGGGGATCCACCTTGGATCCTGGGAACTACTGCCCCATCACTCTGACGAGCCTGATCTGCAAGGCCATGGAACATATCATGGAACTTATAAACAAAGACATTGGCAACCTTCAAACACTGGACCCCACACAGTTTGGGTTCATGAAGGGCTGATTTTTGTCTCCTGAACCTGGTTGACTTCTTCAAATCAGTCTCCAGAGCCATGAACAAAGATACAGGGGTCCATACAGCATATCTGGACCTCACCAAGGCCTTCGACACCATCCTCCACTCTGGAATCATAGATAAGCTTGCTAAGCTGGGCATTAATCCCTATGTCACTCGATGGGTTGCCAACTGGCTTACTGACAGAATGCACACTGTAAAAGTAGCCAACTCCAAATCCAGCTCCAGACAAGTGGAGTACCTCAGGGTTCAGTCCTGGGACTGCTCTTGTTTGGCATCTACTTCTCTGAAGTACAGGTAAACACTAAGGGACTCTGGCTAACAAAGTTTGCAGATGACTGCAAACTGGGAGCCATTATTGAATCCCCAAATGATGTGGATATTCTACAAAAGGGTCTTACAGAAACAGATGCTTGGTGCCAGAGCCATGGGCTCAAGCTCAATGCCAAGAAATGTATAGTTATCCCCTTTGAGGAAAAAACATGTACCCATGAATTACCACATAGGAGGCAGTACAATTACACCGAAAGTGTGGTAAGAGACTTGGGGACACAGGTGGACAGTGGTCCCAACTTCGATAACCACATCGCCACAACAATCAGGAAATCCTATGTGGCACACCTCATCACTAAGGGCTTTTCATCCAGAAAAAAGGAGGTCATTGTCCCACTGTACTCATTAGACCCATTATAGAATACAATGCCCCATTTGGTATGTACCCCTCAAGACATCTGCAACAACTGGAAAGGCCGCAGAAATGCCTCACTAAAAGAATCACAGGCCTAAAGCCGATGCCCTATGCTGACAGTCTAAAAAAAACTCCACCTATACTCTGTCGCATATCGTCTACTCGGAGACCATCTCTGCTTAACATACAAGGCCATGTCAAACCCAGAGCTGTTGGACATGCTACACTTAAAGAAATTCCAATCTATCAGAGACACACTCCAGAGATCTAAACCTTGTCATCACAATGAACAAAACATGCTGGAGGGATAGGTTCCTGACCCAGAGACTCCCCAGACTCTGGAACAGACTGCCCATACATGTCAAGCAGAGCACCTCTTTGGCCCTCTTCAAAAGGAACCTTGAAGATTGGATGGGAGATAGGAAATTCACTCCGGGGATCACGACAGTCACCCTGTTAGATAGGGGTCCAGGGAAGTAAATACTGTGGGAAGAAATAGCCAGGGAATTGTTATGGCTAGGCTTGTATAGGCCCTAGGGCCGATAGCCTAGTACCAACCTATGAACCTAATGATGAGTGAGTGTGAGTAGGCAGCATGGAGGCAATCAGGAGCAGCCTTAGGTCAACTGGTGCCCTAGGCAAAAGGGCTCCACGGCGACCCCTACCACACCAGCTGGTACCCCCATCCTGGTCTACCTACACCAAATACTGGAAAACTGCCCCTGCTACAGTGGTGCCTTAGGTGGCCGCCTAGTTGGCCTATGCCTAAGGCCGACTATGGAGGCAATTGAGAGGAGACTGGGTGGTGGCAGCTTTGGCTGAAAGCAAAGGCAATTGATTTAGTATGGGGAGGGGAAAGGAGAGATTTAAAGAAGGTATTATTCAGCAGATGTAGGGAGGGGATGAGGAGAAGGCACAGAAAAGGAAGTTGACACGAGAGTTCTTCTGCTCCATTCAGACACAGACCTTGATATGGCATGTGAACAAGGTGTGTAATAAAATGCATATACAGTACTCCAAAGCCTGTTCCCAAATGGAGAACATCTTCCACTTAATATTACATGTTAGATTAGTAGAAGGCATTCTGATAGCTTCTATCACCTCTGAGACTCCCAAAAGAAACTGAAGCCACCTGTCACCACAGTAAAGGGTTCAACTCTGGCTTGTTCTGAACTAGCTTCCTACAGAACCGGGGACCTAATGACTTGAATCTGCAATCTTCTTGGTTATCATTAGGTAACAAGATTGATTCTTGATTTTTCTTCTCTGAAATATGCATGGAATGCATGAGAACAATAGAAAGTTGTAAATAAATCTTCCCTGTCATGGAAGCAAGAAATACATTCACCATCAACTCTAACTTGCCCTGCTGATAGAGGTAGGACAACATTTCCAAGGAAATGGATTCATAATTCAAGGAGTCCACCAGCATGCTTACTTTCACAGGGATGTGAGAAACTATCACGATAATGCCCCTGTCTATTGCCTACTGCCAGACTTGCATCATCACTCTGACCTTGGAATATGAGCATTTTGTTACATTTTTTGTTCACACGCCATATCATGGTCTGATTGTTTGACTGAAACAAAAGAGACTCTAGTCTCATTCCTCCACCTATTGACCTTTCATGGCAAGAACTACTGTCTGCCTAAGTGGAGACCCTACTTCTGGAGTATACATTTCACAAGCATCAGATAGGAGCATAGATAACTGACTCATCCAGCTAATAATACATTTGTCACCATGGTATGTAGTAAGTGCAGCCTATAAAATGGAAAGCTCATACTGCTGTTGGTAGGACTCCTCCCTTATTCCAGTGACAGATAAAGGCCTGACATGAAAAGAAAGTATGCATGTGTAATGCCTTTAACACCTTTATAGCCATATACAGTTCTGGTTCCACTGCATTATTAACATCTAAGGTGTGCAAACAGAACTCAGAAGATTAAGAACACTATAAGACACAAAAGATACAGGATGACCAAAGACTACATCTTCCACTGTGCCCTCATTCCAGATGCCAAGACCATGACTTTCTAGATCCTCCGCAATTGCAGGTATGACTGAGACTTAAGTGTCAAACTTCAACCCAATGAAGACAATAATTTTGAGGTAAGATCAGAGATCTATCTTTTCCACTTTATGGCAACCTCAAGAGTTTGCAGTCACTGACATGACTAAACAATCGACATTTCTGGGGAAAATGTCAGTGAACATTTCCAGGGAATACCCTCAACAGGGCAACCAGGATCTAGTTATCCAGATAGGTGAACACATGAAGACCTTCATAAGCATTCTGACCATAAAGAAAAGTCATTTGCAATGCTTTGTATTGAAAGTGATGCACACCTAGATCAAACTAAAGAAACCTCCTGTCATCTGTCTTTCAGACCTAGCCTGGCAAGACAGCATCCAGAGTGTATAGGGAAACTATCCAGGTAATCTGTTGCAGCAAGTGTGGGACCCCATGAAGTCTCACTACTTATAATTGTAGTTATCTGATGTGCTTGTTTTAGTTACTGAGATTCATAATAGGACAAAAGTGTCAAGCCTATTAGAACAAGGAAACATAATCATTATCATCAGCCCCCATTTTCTCTACATGAGGTCAGGTTGTCATGTCTCATGTCAACTGTCATCATCTCTCTCAATTCAATACCACTCTCCTAGCTTCTTTGACAGTTATGCCTGACTGTCACAGATCTGTCACAAAATCTGTCCATCTCTTTGCTGGAAGCCCTCATTTCCTATTCCCTTCTTCCTGTCTATCCTGAATCTTCATCAGATTGTCTTCTGCTTTTCTGCATATGAGCCCAAGCCATCATAATCTGTTCTGTTTGACCTTCTCTGCATTTGGAGCTACTTTGGCTTCTGCTCTGATGTCTTCATTTCTTAGTCTGTTCCACAGTGTACATCCTACCAGGTATCTCAGGCACTTCATCTTCATCACCTCTAGCTACTTCAACTGCTCTGCCTTTACTGCCCAGGTTTCTGTACTGTACAGTAGTGCTTGATGCACCAATGTTTTGTACAACTCACTCTTCAGCTTCTTTGGCATTCTTGTCATACACTACCCATGACACTCTGCAACAGTTGGCTGCATCCCCTCTGATTCTAGGGTTGATTTCCTCAATCAGAAATCCCTTCTCCTCGACCACCCCTCCAAGATACCCAAATCAGTTAACCTGCTCCACTATTTTCCCTTCTAACTCAGTTCTCAGCTACTTCTGTTTTCCCACATTTGCTACCATTTGCTACCATTACAACTGTCATAATTGTATTCACTTTCATCCCATGTGCCTTCAGTTTTGTATTCCATTGCCCTATCCTTTGCTGAAGTTTTTGGTCAGAGTCTGTTTATAATTCCACAATGTCTGCTTTTTGCAACTTTGTTGATCTGTCCCCTCCATTCTGTTTGCTGATGTAGTCCATCAGTATGAACAGTAGTGGGCTCAGCTGGACCCCAATGCATACTCACTCCCACTTGAAACCCTTCAGTGAGACCAAACACTGCTCATACTTGAGTCAATGGGTCCTTGTACATGGTGTACACTAATTCTACTAATTCTTCTGGGATTTTGAATATCACGACTGCCCAAATCGGCTTTCTTGTGACCTCATCACGTGACTTTTCCAAGTCTAGGAATGCCCAGTTGGACTCTTTCCTCATTTCTAGTTTCTTATCTGACTATCTCACTGCAAACATCAGGTTAGTTGTGCTGAATCCTGAACTGAATCTGAACTGCTCATCTCTCTTCTTACTTTCTACAACTCTACGTATTTATTTATAAGTCACCCTCTCCAAAACATTCATGCAATGTGACAGGAGACCTCTCTACTGC
The DNA here is from genome assembly GCF_019279795.1 of Protopterus annectens. Taxonomy (NCBI): domain Eukaryota; kingdom Metazoa; phylum Chordata; order Ceratodontiformes; family Protopteridae; genus Protopterus; species Protopterus annectens. The sequence continues at coordinate 617,373,785 of NC_056726.1, forward strand.
CTGCTGTCGTGAACGCCCCATTTTTTCTTGTACACTGGCACTGTTATGCTCTTTCTCTAGTCCTCTAGGATATGCCTATTTCTACATACTGCTTTGAGTACTCTCGAGACATTTCTCCCGTATCCCACCTAGCATCTTCATCATATCTGCTGTGACCTCATCTGAGCCTGCTGGTTCATCTGATTTCATTTTCTTAGTGCTATTCTTACTTCTAAGTCGGGCTCATCTTCTTCTTTCATCATGGGCTGTCTGCAGTAGTACAGCTACTATGGGGGTTTCTTCATTCAAAAGATGCCGAAAGTTTTCCTTCTCATTTTGCCTTTGATTTCCTGTGGGTTGGTGAGCTGGTTGTTGCTGGCATCCCTTACGAAGGTTGTCTATCTTTATTCTTCTGTCTTTGCCATGCAACTTGAAAGTTTCTTTGTGTCATCTACTGAGTCACTTTCCAGAAACTTGTAGAGTGCCTCTGATGCCTTGTTCTTTATTATTGCAACTCCTCTCTTAGTCAGCTAACTAGTACTCCTTCTTAGTCTGGCCTATATTATCTATCTCCCACTTTTTCCTGCACTCATTCTTTCTTTTAATGTTTTCTTGGACTTCTACATTCCACGACCAGCTTTCCTTATGTACCTTATTTCCATACCTGGTTCATCCACACATCTGTTCTGTAGTCCTCACACATGCTGTTTTCGAGCACTGCGATACGTATAGCTTCATAGGTGAGTACTCAGCTAGTTGACATTTTAAGCCTGACCAGTTTCCATTTTTGTGCTCAAATTAATCTGTCTCATTTGGTTAGAGATTGGTCTTACCCATCCTATGGTAGATAATTATATATTACCCTTAATGAGAATAAGTAAGATCTTACTAAAACAATGAGTACCAAAGTCACACAGACACACCACTCAGTAAAAACTTAAAACATCTAGCCAAGCTAGACTTTCCAATGTGTGATTCCTTAAAACCTCTTGCATTAGACGTAACATGGGATATATGCAAATGACCCCTTAAGGACATGAGGTGTTTCAGTTATATGGCAGTTCTGAATCACCATGACATTTTTCCCTTTTTAAGTCTGTTATGGACAAACTCAGGCCAGTAAAGCCAACCCCACTAGCTGTGGACATGCATGTTAGTACAGCATGAGTGGAATGTTTGGCTAACCTTTGCAAACACAGGATTGTCGTACATCAGCTGGGTATGACAACCCTGTGTTCTAAATGTTAGCCAAACATTCCACTTATGCTGTGCTTATGAGGCCATAAGACAGCCATAATGTGCATGTACACAACTTTTTAACATTGCTTATAGAGCTGTACTAAAGTAATTTTTATATAAATTCTGAGCCTGTTACACTTGGACTTATCTTTCCATCCATTTTCATTAGAATTTTCTGAACCCATACCGTTAATTTCACTAGAAAAGTTAGTCAAATTTGAACTTATTAATGATGTCTCCAATAAAGAGATACCCTGCCATTCATTTTGCCATTCCACTCGGTTACTATTCAGAGAGTCTTATGGTAACTGTGTCAAATTGTTCAGAATTTAAATCTTTAAATACAGCATTCACTCCCCTTTCTGAATGATCCATAACATAAGGAGCGGATCATGAAAAATACTGAATAATTTCACCCTGGAACAAGGTTTTTCCTGTAGAATCTCTCGCTGGTCCCCTAATTTGTAAAAAGAGTTTAGGCAGTGCTTTTTCAGGTTCCAAATCTGAATGATCTAAATCCATCTGAGTAATCCTTCTGCCCTTTTTTCTGTCCAGAGCCCTCAGTAGTCTTGTTCACATTAGGACTTGGATATCCAGGTAATCTGCATTCAAATATTGCTACTTTTACAGCCATAGTCTAGATTTTGTCATTCAAAAAAGATAGAAAGAAGCACACCCAAGTGGCAAGTAATCCAAGTGGCAAGTAATCTAAACATTACCGCTAATTGTATCAACCACACACCCAAGTGGCAAGTAATCTGAACATTACCGCTAATTGTATCATCCGCACACTATCTCCACTCCCCAAAAAATGACATCACACCCAAGCAATTAATTGAACTCCTGTCACTGGGGCCATAGTTAGGGCTTTATCCCTCTGTACCACTGTTGCATACTGGCTTTTAGATGTCCTTAGGGTACATCACATTACTTTTATACCCAGGCAATGATGGAAGAGAAAAGGAAGATCGCCCAGGCTTTGTCAGTCAGATCGTAACTGCTTGGTTTTACAAGCACTTTGCACAGGTTCCATTGAACTTTTGAAGAGGGATGTGTCTATCTAAAGTTTTAAGTTAATTCCTGTTATAGTATGAGGTTGCCTTGCTGTGTGTGTGTGTGTGTGTGTGTGTGTGTGTGTGTGTCTGTCAGCCTGTGATGGACCTTCTACGTAATGGAGTTGAGATTCAAGAAGAAGACGGAGGAGAATAATAAGACAAATGCTTTGTCCTAAACACTATCCTTGATGAGCAGTTTCCAGAAATGCTGAAAATGGATAGATTGGTTAGTAAACCAGATGTAAGTAACTGTCTTTTCTAGATTTGTGATGGCAGAATGAGATGCAATCAAGCAGGCTGTGCCTCCTCACTGACCTGCAGAAGCTGGTTGTCAGGGAAATAATTTAATTGATTACATCTGTCTGTGATGAGTGGGAAGTGCAATTGAACTGAGCACTTGCCAAACAGCACAGAAAGATGATTTTAGAGGAGGTGGATGGGAAGTAGGTCCAGAAATGAGAAGTATGTCTCCTGATTCAGACTGAAAACTATTAGAGATTAGGGATTTACAGCACAGAGCAGCAAGGGAACTGGAAGGTCCTTACTAAAAAAGGCACGGTGTAGTTTAAAAATATTTAGTGGCACTCCTATGGTCAAGGCTTGGGAAGAGAGAATCAAATGGAATAAAAATATTAGTTTGCATAGAGCAGTCTAAATTAGCACTGTCTGTAGAATAGCAAATAAATACTCAGAATTTCAATGATAAAATTGTGCACATATTCAAGTATCAGAAAGAACTTGAGAATGAAGGCTCATGATAGTTCTTAATAACTATCGGGTGATGCCCTAATGCAGCTGAAAGGAGATTAAAGAATGGGTGAAAAAACATATGATGGGACATATACAGGAAAGTCAGTGATGAAACACATACATTACTAACTGAAAATACTTGACCACTAGGAGAAACTGTACAGTTAGGGCTGGCACACAACAGAAAAACAGAAGACAGACAAAAGGAGAGCTAGTACTTAGAGTAATGATACAAAGCCTTGCATCTAATGAGGTGTGCAGTCGATACCTGGAAAATGACCTGGGAAAGGAAAACATTAGTCTACTACACAGCAAGATATTTTAACTTTTAAAGTATCTGTCAAGTAAATGAACTCATTCCACATGGACCTTTTTCAGCCATGACCAGGCCACAAGAGTACTGATGAATGCAACACACATACAAACAGCATGCTTTGGGTGGTGGGAAGAAACCATTGTGCACACAGAAATCCCATGCAGAAAAGGGGAACTCTTGCTAGCAATGGGGCACAAGGTACAGATGGTATAAAAATGTAAATGAGGGAAGAAACTCAGTAATACTTTAAAAGATAACTAGCTACTAGTTAGAACACTAGATTAAGTTATAGGCACTGGTTGTTGAGTAGACAGTGCAGTGTTAAAGGTATATAGGTTCATAGATTAGTACTAGGCTAACTATCCTTGTAGGTCACTTTAAGCCTAGCCAATTACCCCACATTAGAATCCAACCCTGCACCTTGTGTTTGTAAGGTAAATACCTTAACTATTTCACAAACCTCCCATTGGCAGGGGCTGTAATTTCATTTAGCAGAGCATGCTTCAAATATAGCGATAAAAGTAAACTGTGTTTGTGGAAGGTAACTGTGTTAACGTAGAGTGAACAGCAGCCAAAGTATAGTGTTTATAAGACATGGGCAATAAATTATAGCAGAAAAAAATATATATGGGACAGTCCACTCCTCTGACCAATGAGATGGGAGACCGTTGGTCTTCTGAGACATTGGAGAGAAAACTATGCGAGGAACAAAGCCAGAAGGCTGTTGAAAGAATCAGAAAGTAGTGAGGGGAAGGAAAAGCAGTCCTATGGCTAGGTGTACAAGTGGAAGCCTTCTAGAAAATGGAAGAAAGAGAAGAGTGTCTAAGTTTAATGATAGAGTGCATGGTATGGCCATCAGCAGAATGTTAGAAAATGCAAGGCGTTTAATGCACTTAATATTAGACAGAATAAGAGTACAATGTCAAGGCATGATCTATTACTAAAACTATATGTTTGCCATTGTATTTTTTTTCTCTCCTGTCTTTACACTTATCTAGATTTTGTACCCCTTCTGATATCATGTAATAGTATTTTATGTACATCTCAAAACTGTTGGTAATGGAGAGCTTTTTGCTTTTCTTCCAAGGCCCCAGCTAAAAAAAGTGTTTTATCACAGTTTGACTTTCCTGCTAAACAAAAGATAAATAAATAAACTAGCAGTAGGTTTCTCAGCTGGCTGGTTGTCTACAGCACTTGATGTACACAGATATGGACAATGTCAGTACTGCACAGCTGGAAACATTGCAATAATAGTCTGTTGTTGTGGTCTTTTAGTTACAATAAGCAAACAGGCTTTCAATGATCAGCACAAAGCAGTTAATTAATTCATCAAAATTCCTCTCTAGGCATAGTGGAAACAAATTTAATGAAGCCTAAGCACAGATAAAGCCTTGCTGTGAAGGCTGCTACAAATGCTAAGTATTGTGAATGAAAGCAGACTTCAAACAACAATGCAAATCAATTAAGTAATTAATTAAAGACCGCCCAAGGCATAGTGAATGAACAACAAAAGTAAGCACAGTGAATTCCTTATCAGATCTGGATGCAGTCATTGCGATGCATGCTACAGATGCTAAACACAGAATATGCATCACCGGTATGAGGAAATAAAAACTGTAAGTGCACAATACCCGTGACTAGTACACTTTTTTTGCAGGCATTCCAATGGATTAATTCAAACTACTCTACAGATAACGTAAGAGCGGGCTCACAATTACCAAGCATCACTTTGAAGTAATGCTGGCAATTGTTTTATAGGTTTATATTATATAACAAGGTTATTTTTCTAAATAGTGCACTGAAATGCACAGATGACAAATGCCAGCAACCTTTTGCTTTCTAAGAAGGATGACCACAGACAATACAGTGCAGTATTAAGACTGCAGTAGGGAGCTTTTTTTTTTTTCATACGTGTATTAACCGGTAAGTCCACTGGACAAATGGAGCACTGTTTGGTTATGTGACTTGTACAGTGTCCCACAGTAAGAAAATAGAAGTGGAAAGAGGCAAACCCTGTACCCTGGGGACAGGAGACAGCTTAATAGCTCAGGACCTTAATCCTCTGCAATAACTAATACGCTGATCAATCAGATGAGTTCATTGCATCCCTGGCCTATGTCCAGAAATCATTTGTATCTGTCTATCTATATAGCTAGCTAGCATTCTACATAATTCATTTGTTAATTGGGTAAGCCCACCGGGGCAACAGCCTTTTTTTCTGTGGTGACCTGTGAAAATTGTCTGGTTAGGTGACTTGCTCAGAGCCTTGTAGTAGGCAAATGAAGGTGGAAAGAATCAAACGTTGTACCCTTGACAACAGAAAGCAGCTTATTAACAACTCAGACTTTCTGTGCTAACCACATCACTATTGCTACTACCATAACTCTGAAAAAACATATTCACTGTATCCTATACACAAGACACACTTCATCTTAAAAGCAATGTACACTTTAACATGGAGCATACAAATAAAATACTGCTGTTCCATTATATTGCTGTAAAGCCTCCATTTTACTACTGTCAAGCCCTATACAAGTAAAAAGCACATGAAGGCTGCTTATTATTCAGAAACTGTTCTATTTTCTTTACTATATTTTCCTGCTTACCAGGGAACTGTTTCCATTTATCCAGAGAATAGTTCAGAGGTTCATAGATTCAAAGGTAATCAGTCTGCAGACTATCATAAGCCTAGCCAGTAACCGATATTCAAAATTTCCATTTACCCTCAATGAAGGCAATACAAGATAGATCAGAGTGAACCTGAGGCCAGTTATCTAGGTTTAGCTTGAAGGTGAGAAGGTGTTATTCTGGTTGGCATGTAGTGGAAGATGGTCCCAGAGGTGGGGGAATATGTTGGGATAAGAATCTATCATGACAACATGTCCTATTAATTTGTTGATGAAGATTTAGTTGTTTTAACTGGGTATTTGAGAACCATTTGTTCTGTGAAAAAATAGGTCAAAGAGGGTCAGATTTTTCATGACTCGAAAGGCTAGACACAGATCACCTTGGAGGAATTAACAAGAAAGTAAGTACAGAGAGAGGTTTGGCAGTCTAAACTCAGGTTTTTGAGGCTGCCATTCAGTCATTATTTTAGTGATGAAGTTGTAAAGTCTCAAGTTGAGTGATATGTTTAGACAAATGCATGCCAAAGGGGACATTATATTGAATAATGCATCTCATGAGCTACAGGTAAAGAGAAATTAAGACTTTTAACTAGAGGAGATTTATTTGGAAATTAGAAGAACCAGACAGAAGACATTATACTGTCTGGTTCTGTAGACATTATGCAGAAATGATAAGGAATTGTCAGTAAGAGTGCCTAGATTCCTTAACAACAGTTTCTGATTTGAGGGGTGTATTACCTATATGATACATTTTTTTTTTACTAAAATGGACAATACTGATTTTTTTTTTCACATTTGTGACCATTGCCCTTGCACCTGTTAACATTGTCTAGCCCATCTTAGAGCAGTTGTGAGTCAGTGAAAGAATGAATAACAAACCTAATTTACAGCTGTCTGCCAGCTTAGATGGCCATAGTTCAAGAGTGTTCATCTAAAGTTCTGAGAAACATAGGTCATATAAGAGAGGTATCCTTTATAATTATCCATTTAGTAACTGGAATGCAAAACGGACAATACTTCAGTATGCCTGACCGTTACGTCAGTGAAAGGTAATAGATATTTAAATGTATATGCTTTCTGTTAAACACTAAATTTTAACATATGTAAATTACAGAAAAGTGCATAAAAAATAGACTGGTGTAAGTAAGCAGTGATACCTCATATAAAATAAGGACAGAAAAATATCTAGGAGTTGAGGAAAAAAATGTACAAATATGTCCTACAGAGTGTTTTCTTTTAGGTTAAAATAGAAAATTAAGTTCAAAACACCAACATATGTTGCAGAAAAGAAAACCAATATCAACAGACTGAGCTCTAATGTATTAGAGAAGAAAGTGAATAAAATCCTGCAGCAGGAGTATTGTAAAAAAATGGCAATTTTTAGTTGTTGACATTAGAGATAAACATTTCTTTAGAATTTTATATTGCTGCACTTCTAGAATTTGTTGGGAACAATGTTACGCAGGAGCCAAGTTGTTTATTTCATATACATCTTCAGATAAACTCCCTTCCCCAACACCTGCCTTGCACACAGATATTCTTACTAACACACACACACGCAATTAGATCTACTTCCATTTATAAAAAAAATAGAAAGTTACACAAATAGATAATGGAAATGAATGTCTAAAAATAATAGAATAAAATGCCAATGAAAGAATATGCAGATGACTACAGGGACAGTAAAAGGGTAATCTGTACAATGTAATCTTTTAACAGTTTGAAGAATGAATTTGTCATGAATTAACATAAGTGAATAAGATATAAATAAGATGCTGTCTAATTTGCATTTAATTTACATTCTAGAAATAACAAACCCATTTTTCAAATATAACAAGACACCCACAGCTCTGTGTTGAATATACCCAACTGTATTATCAGGGAAAATGCAGATAGCATGTATCTTTCTACCTTATCACACTCAATAAGGGGAAATCTTAATGAAGGCTCACAATCGCATTTTATTATTTACAATTCTGTTATGTCACAGTGTACAAGGGGGAAACCTTTTCTTAAATGAAGAAATAGATGTATTATCAGTAACACAGGGCTTTATGCCCAGAAAAGATTTCAAATGCTACCCAGCACCTTGCACTCTGGGGAGTATTTTTTTTTTTTTTTTTTTCAAATTTCTTTTTGGCTCTTTACAACTGACCATCACTGGCTTCCACGTTCTCTCCTCATCTATCTAATCTATCAGGCCAGCCTTCACTTCCCCTGGCTGATCCTGGCCCATGTTCAATTCTACTGAGCATTCAGAAGATTCAGACTAAGATTCAAACATTTTCTGAAGAATAATTAAAATGCACAGCACTTATGTAAATTAAATGCAAAATAAACACAGCACTTATGTTAATTCATGACAAATCTATTCCCTTAAAATGTTAATGAACCTCATATGAACTTGTCTATATTCTCCTCCTTTGACAAACTGGCTAGTATTTTTAGTTTTCCTTTCTTGTCTTATCTTCACTACATCCTCAAGATTATCTCTTCTAAACATACTGTATGAACAACAATCATATGTTACTACCTGCTATACTTTTTTTAATCAGTTTTTATTAATTTTTTCAAATTAATATGATAAACTTCAAACAATAGTAAAATAAATTATTTACAAGGGTACAAATGGCCTCAAATCAAATATGAAAAAGGAAAGGAAAAAGGAAATCTGGAGCATTTCTCCCCGGGCCTCCGCTGAAAACAGGCTCTGTGGAACCTAGTCGGACTTTTCCGGTCAACAAACGTTAAATAAAAAAAATTAATTAAATAAAAGACAATCAAGTAATATAAATTAAGAAAGTTACACATGTTAGATGAGTTCGTTATACTTCCTAACCTCTTCATTTGGGTAATATTGTGTCTGTTTTAAGTGTCTCAATAAGAGAGGACTTATCCCAAGGATTATTGATCCATTTCCTGGGAAAGATTCTCATTTCTTTGATTCTTGTTTCCAACAACGCAGCCTCTTTCAACAAGGTTAGAAAATCCTCAACAGTTGGAGTGGAGGAAGAATTCCATTTTCTTGCGATGCATTTCTTAGCAACTACCAAAATAGTCCAGAGAAGATAAAGGTCTAATTTTTTCGTAACAATACTTTCATTTACATTCAAAAGAATTAACTTTGACAGGAACTTTGGAAGGAATCTGTGAAAATGGCTTGTAAAATATCATCCCAAAATTTCTTAATGAGTGAACAATCATACATAATATGAGACCAGTCAGCTTTACATTTTATTAAACATCTCCCAACATGTTATATCATCTGATCTATTAAATCTGGTTATTTTGCTGGGAGTATGAAAAGCTCTATGCAAAAATTTCCACGAGAAGATTTTCCAAACTTGTGTATTGGAGGTTAATTTAACAGAATATAAAATATTAGATTCATTCTCATTTGTTAACATTAAAGGGTGTTCTTTCAAAATAAAATTCCAAAACGTCTGATACCTGCTATACTTTTAATTGTATGTCTAAACCACTATATTTATGTAAATATCTTATGCAATCCTATGTTATTATCTGCTTTATTTTATAACTGTATGTCTAAACCACAATGCTCATGTAAATATCTTATGTATATCATGTTAGCAATTGTTCTGGAGCTTTTCTCTCCTGGCCTCCACTGAAAATGGACAGCTCTGTCCCCGGTAAACAAATGTAAAATAAATAAATAAATACTTCCATGTATGTTGGTGGCAGTTCAAGTACACATCAGTCCTAGATGGTGGCAGTTCAAGTACACATCAGTCCTAGATGGTGCTGTTTAATATATTTAGGGAGATAAGCTCGTGGGCTGTGTTTTAATTCCAGCTATGGGCTTCTATGAGTGAGAGAAGTAAGAACAAGTAAAGCAGGCACACTGGGGTGGTGAAACAGGTCTGCATCAGTGCAGAAATTAACTATAGGACAACAGCAAATAAATACATCGCTACATCTCAAGCTGTGTATGGGCTTGTTAACAGTAAGATGAGCCTTATTAAAATGAAAACATCTAGGCTGCACATTTCACATGTTTTTCATTGGTTAAATTGTCTCTTGAGTGATACTTAAATGCACAGTGAATTTCTGGGCCTTTGCCTTTTCTAAAAAGATTTCAAGACTGCATAAACTAAAGCCGTACTGGAGATTCCGTGCTGGGTGAAGAAAGTTAACTTCTATATTTTATTTTTGCCTGTGACTTACTGATAGTTGCTTTCTGTTTTACCTGCTCCATTTTCTTTCCTATTAAAATAAACTTGCTGTTTGTCTTGAATTATTTATTTGCCTTTCCTTGTGCTGATATTGAAAAAGTACATTTTGTGTCATCATTGTCTGTTCTACTGATTTATTAACCTGAATTTGTTATCTAGCTAGTTGTTGGATAAAGTAGTGTATTTCTTGAACTCCATCAAGCACTTGTTTTTACCTCAGGAGGTTAGTGGATTTTCCTGGTCTGTTTAGGCTGGAGAAACACTTGAGATTTCTGCACATTGTTTTATTGTTTGAAGGGCTTATTAATTAGTTGATCTTGTTTTTAGTGCCATTATAAATTCTGTACAATTTAGTGGCTCTTGGCTCATTGATACAACACAAAGAACTTTTATTGAATAATCAGACTTTTATAAGTTGTTTAAAGTACACTGCTGTATCCACATCTTTGTTTGTGGTAGCATTTCATTCCAGACACTCCTTTACTGTGCTTTTACATTAGGAGGAGGAGGACTGGGTTATTCATCTAGTGGCAGTAGGTGTTTACCTGGTCTAGCTGAGCTGGAAGCACACAAAAGGGCTCTATTTCTTTTCACTTCTGTTATATACTGTGACTGTATTTTAGCAGTTTCAGAAATAGTGTACTGTCTGCTGTTGCCTCAAGAGGTTTATTGCACTGTATTACATTGCATCTGTTAATTGTAGGGCTGTTGTAGGTAGTTTGTGTGGTCTTGTTACACTTGGGCTCCAAAACAGCTATTCTACATTAAGAAATTGTTTTTCTGCACCCTTGTGGTAGAAGTGTACTGATTTAACCTGTCTGAATTGGGAATTACTGGTGTAAGGCTTGCTGTGTGATTTCCTGATTCATAGTTACTTAAAATCTGGTTCTCTTTGCTTGTATTTAAACCTTGCATTTGTGAAGTGCAGCTCTTCACATAGAGGCAGTTAGCAGTGCCCTATATAGATGCAAAAGCCTAGAAGCTCAGTTTTTCCTTAAAGAGCTGTCAGTGAAACCCTACCAAGCTTTGCTACTTCTCTAGAAGCAACTCAGTTGAGTGCTGAGCAGCATTGCCTTATTGATCCTTAGCCTAAACAAAGTATAGGTCCCTCTTGTAGTCTTGGTGCTACAAGCACAATACTGTCAAATTAACCCATTCCTTTCCCTAATTAAAACATACAGGAAGAGCCTGCTATTATGGACTGGCAGTTTTCCATCATCTCTCTGGCAGCCTGATAGACATGGGCATCCTAAGGCAATGTAGCAATTGTCCCATGTATACTGACAGCCACTTACTTGTAAAACAAACAAATACTTTGTGAGAGATGTAGTTACACTATGAAAAAAATATTGGAGGGAAGACTCTCATAATGCCAAACAATTTGTTAGCACACAGACTTCCCACACTAAATAAGGACATGACACATACTCACATATGCAGAGGTAGTCACTAGTAACTTACCAAAAGATCAGAGGACTCCCAAATGGAAACCACTTACACACATCCCTCAGAGCCACACGCTCCAGGGATCTAAACCTTGTCATCACAATGAACAAAACATGCTGAAGGGATAGGTTCCTGACCCAGAGACTCCCCATACTCTGGAATAGACTGCCCATACATGTCAAGCAGAGCGCCTCATTGGCCCTCTTCAAAAGGAACCTTGATGATTGGATGGGAGATATGAAATTCATCCCGGGGATCATGCCAGTTGCCCTACTAGACAGGGGTCCAGAGAAGTAAATATTGTGGGAAGAAATATCCAGGGAATTGTTATGGCTAGGCTTGCATAGGCCCTAGGGACGATAGCCTAGTACTAACCTATGAACATAACAATGCAAAAAAACAACCACGCAACCACAACACAAAATAACACATACACCAGCATCTCAACATATAAGCCCATAAGGTGTAGCACCACAACATCTAATGTATTTGTCATAGGTGACTCCATTGTGATACACACAGATGTTCCCCTCACCAGGCTGGATAAGGAGCCGGTTACAGTTAGCTGCCTGTCGGGTGCCAGGATTCGTCAAATCACTCAAGTCACTCAACTACAAGTACTGGTATGACTCTGTCCTAGTTCACATGTGGGTGAATTTCTTGAGATGTGCCTCACTGGACTGTATGAAGAGAGACATGACTGAGCTCTCAGATTGTGTCATGGGCAAGCATTAGCCTAGCCTTAAGCAGAATTCTGCCTTCTGCGAGAATGATGCCACAATACAAACAACAATGATTGGCTTTAACAATTGGCTTAGCTTCTGGTATCAGTCCAAGGGGGTACACTGTCAGCCTGGGAAGACATGGTCCATAGGTGCAGACCATATCTGGCAAAGCAGCATGTCCTGTCTTCTCTAGGCTTTCAGATACTGGCAATAGGGAGTTTCAAACAAAACCTCCCAACATAATGCAATCATCTCTAGATAAACTCAAGGTACTGCTTCTTAATGCTAGGAGTCTAAACAAGAAACTGCACGCTCTGGAAGCACTCTTTATTTGGAAGATGTGGATGCCTGTGCAGTCACCGAGACATGGTTCAAAGGTGGAGGAAAGCACCCCAGCTATGCAGGTCTACAATGCCTTCCATACATTCAGACCACAAACTAAGCATGAAAGAACCAAATGAAGAGGTGTATCCATCTTCATTAAGAATAAGTACACCTCTAGACTGGTCAAACAGTATGACTCTCTTGAGCTACTCCATGTTCAATTAACTATAGGAAAAGCTCCCTATCCCATCATAGCTTAGGTCCCACATCACAAAACAGAAAAAGCATACTGCATACCTGGACTTACTGGAGTCACTTGCCATACAGCCCAACACCTTGCTCATGGGTAATTTTAATTATCCTACCATCGACTGGGAAACATACATGACCACAAACATGCTGGCTCAGGGGTTCTTGGACTATGCCAATGCAAATGATCTGGAACAACTAGTCAGCATACCCACAAGAGGCTCAAATGTCCTGGACATAGTACTCACTAAAATGGGAGAGCATTGCACCCCCCATGTGATGTTCAATTTGGTAAGCTTGGACCATAAATCAATCTTGTTTGATGTAATTATAAGATAAGATACCCCATCAAGCTAAAAAATTCTTAAGAATTTTTCAAAGACAAATAACTTCCTACTAAGTGATGACATAAGAAGTTTCAACTCCCCCCCCCCCCCCCCACCGAATGCAGATAAGACTCTTATGCAGAGGTGTATACCAATGCCATGTATAACCATTTGAGCAGTTGTACAGAATCGTTGTACCTGACTGGATTAAAACCAGGCCTTGCCAAAAAAAAGCCACCCTGGTGGACTCCTAATATAAATAGGCTATACAACAAGAGAAAGAAATTAATGTCCAAGAACAAGAGGGAAATGCCCCAGCAGAGGAAGAAGTTCCTCTCTAGCTTAAACAAACAAATTAGAGCTCTTATCAAGTCCTCCAAAGCTAATGTTAAAGTAAAATAGCCTCCCTAGCTAGGGATAATCACAAGGCATTCTTTAACTACAACCAAAATCTGAAAAGGAATACCAAGCTATGCGCCGAACTGATAAGTATCGACACAGCACACCAGGAGCCACAATTCATAACAAAAAGGTTGCTTTAATATTGAAAGACTGTTGATGTTCTCCTTAATGTTCAGAATTTATTTTTCAGAAGTCCAGGCAAACTTGAATGACCTGTGGCTGACCATGTTCGCTGATGATTGCCAAATTAGGAGCAATCATTGTGTCCCCTAACCATGTTAATATATTTCAGGCAGGGTTAACACAGCCACAGATTAAAGCTAAACTCAAAAAAATGCATTATTATTCCCTTTGGAAAAGCTGACATCCCTGTTGATTATATTATAAACCCTCCTTAAGAGTAGACCCAGTGGTACTTGATCATGGTGCTTAGGTTGATAGCAGTTTGATCTTTGACCATTACATATCCACAGTAGTAAGGAAATCCTATGTGGCACATCTTATAAGTAAAGGCATCACATCTAGAGCTACTGATGTTATAATTTAATTATACTCAGCCCTCACCAGACAAGCAATTGAGTACAATGCTCACTTTTGCATGTACCTCACCAGACACCTGCAACAATTGGAGAAACCACAGAGGTTTCTCACCAAGAAATTACAGGGTACACAAAACAAGTCTTATGCAGAAAGACTGAAAGCCCTGTCAACCTATTCTGTCTCCTACAGTTTGCTAAGGGGTAACCTGTGTCTGGATTACAGGGCAGTCTCTGATCTGGCCCTAATGGAAATGCTACACTTTCATAAATCAAACCTGTACAAGGGTTACTTGGTCCAGAGATCTTAATCTAGCCTCTGACATGAACAGGTCATGCTGGAGAGACAGATAGATAGACAGATAGATAGACAGATAGATAGACAGATAGATAGACAGATAGATAGACAGATAGACAGATAGATAGATAGATAGACAGATAGATAGATAGATAGATAGATAGATAGATAGACAGACAGACAGAGAGAATGATAGATAGACAGATAGATAGATAGACAGATAGATAGATAGACAGAAAGACAGATAGACAGATAGACAGATAGATAGACAGATAGACAGATAGACAGATAGATAGATAGATAGATAGATAGATAGATAGATCTCCCAGAGGCTGCCACCTCTCTGTAACAAGCTTCCAGTTCATGTGAAACAGAGCCCCTCGCTGACCCTCTTAAAACACAACCTAGACCAATGGATGAGTGATGGCAGATTCGCCCCTGGTGTGGTGCCCATATCCCTCCTGGACAGAGGAAGTGTGTATTAACTGTCTTAGACCCTTACCTCTGCAAACTTCACTCACCTAACCACCAACAATTGGGGCAACTCAGGATAAATATGGATAGGCTTGTAAGGGCTCTAGGTATGTTAGGCTAGTAACCTTCTATGAACCTTTGAACTTGTAAACTTAGGCCTCCAGCAGAATAAAGCAGCAGTGAGTAGTCTCTTCTGTAGTTTAGTTCATTAGTTATATTTATTTGCTTGAAGTTATAGGCCCTTTTCTCCACCTCACGTTTCCTGTCATGAGTTTCCTTCACAGTGTCTGTTCAGTGTGATACTTGCAGCAGAAAGTAAATACCCTTTTACAAGCACTTGCCTTTCCTTAGAGCACAGTAACAAAACAAATACACTACCTTGGCACACTTTCAAAGTGACAAGTCAATGTGGGATGTATGAAGAGAAGGACTTCATTCTAGCAAATAAGTAGCAAAATTACTGGTTACAAAACTGATTGTGTTTTTAATTTTCCTAGTCAAGAGCGAGCGATTTAAACAATTGTTGGTGTTGGTTTACAATAAGTAAATAAGCAAATAAAACAGTATTGCAGTGTCTGACCTGATACTGCATGGTCAGTATTACAGAAATGTCTGGCTTTGATTTTCACTTTTTTAATACAGGAGCAGCCAGGGTACTGGCTATCATCTCCAAAACTATCCTGCTGTAGCCTGAAAATCCACTTTTCACACTGACATAAAAAACTTCTGGACTTATGTAATTAAAAAGAACAAATTTTGACATTAGACTGAAATTATGGTTTTCCGAAATGAATTTGTAAAGCAGGCTTGCTGCTACTAAGAATAACTTAATTAACATAACATTTTTTCCTCTCTATTAGCAATAAATTATCTTCTTGAGTTCTTGTTTACTGAGATAAAGTTCATTAGTTCCCTGCTGATGAATTTAGTTCCTCCATAGGTCGTTTTCACTTGTAATTATACAATGGTGCTCTCACCAATTTGTCAGTTTAGACTATTAGAAATGGTATAAATCAGTCACATAAAAACTAGTAATGTGCCTTCACTGAAAGTCCACTGCCTCCCTAAACAAGGACTGGGAAGTAATACCATCAGCAACCCTGCAAAGCAACCCTAACCAAGTACCTCCCCTCCACCATTCTGCTTTACCCCTACATGCACTGCAGAACTCCAGCTGTCTCTGAAGATATTTGCAAGCATGTAATGTTTGTTGTATCACCGTCTAGAATCAGCATGCTAAACTCTCTTGCAAAGGAGTAGACTTCACATTTAAAAGTAATCACATTACCAAACTGCGTTTTCCTTTCCTATGAACAATAAAATACTCTATTTGACATGAAAGGAAGCAGTTAAAAGCATACATAGAATTATGTCAAGGAAAAGCACATTTCAAAAAGAAGCAAAACTGAAAACTAACAGAAGATAAAATAAGTCCAGTTTGAGTCCTACGATACTGATTTCTTGTATGGTCAAAGAACGACAAAGATACTTCAAGCAGCGTTTCCAAAAAGGGAATGTTCTATCACTCTGAAAGTATGAATGACTCAATCAAATGTATTACACGATTACTGTAGAAGGAACCTGGATCATCGCACACTGGAATATTTGCAAGTTTCTTTTTTTCCTGGCACAGGACAACCTGATACATATTCTGCATACTGATCAATTATGTTTTTCATAAAAAAAAAAATAAAAAAAATGAAATGAAAGGGAAAAAAGAACAAACGACTGGATAACACATTCCACATGAGTCGATTAACTGCCAAGTAAAGATTACTACAAAACAAATCCAGGAAAATCAAACCATGCTACAGAAAATAACAAAATAAGCAGTATTACAAAGCCACAGATTTGTTTTACATCAATTTATTTGCTGAAATAAATCATAAAAACTCCCCTGCATTGCTGCCAGAGATATACTGACATCATTAGACTAATACTGAAATTCCAAAAACAGAAGTCAGACAAAACTATAACACTTTATAGTCTATTCTCTTATTATACATTTACTTTATATGGTCATTTGTTTTTAAATACATATATTTTTACAGTTCAATTAGGTCATTGTGGTTAGCATT
Source organism: Protopterus annectens (assembly GCF_019279795.1). Classification (NCBI taxonomy): domain Eukaryota; kingdom Metazoa; phylum Chordata; order Ceratodontiformes; family Protopteridae; genus Protopterus; species Protopterus annectens. Next base: position 617,390,802 of record NC_056726.1, read on the forward strand.
AATCTCTGTTTTCATGGCCTATTTCTTTTTATTTCATGCTATATATTACATTTGAAACAAACATTAAATACTGACATATTTTACAAATACATCTTGGAACTAATGATTCACTCTGTGAAATGTCTCAGTTAATGACGCACATCCCAGAATTTTTTTCAATTAATGCTATTAAACAAAATAGATGTGTTGTGAGAAGTAAACTTACTGTAGCTGCTCTTATGCCATACATCTGCGTGGAACTTCTGCTGCTAGACAATAATGATGTTTGTAATGTGAAAGTGTGGAATGCAACCCATCTCCTGAGATCCAGTATGTGCAAGGAGCTGCCAACACTGCTAATGTGCTCTGTGGCTACTTGCTAAACAGGCACAGCTCACTATCATCTGCCCATAAATCACAGCAGGAGCACTACAGTTTGTCATGTGGCATATTATTGTCACATACATCACAGAGGACACATTGCTTGTTTATGTTGGCATTTGAGTACATTGATTCTTGGGGAGTTGTAGCAGCTGTGCTTTATTTTTGAGTTACAGGATTCAGAAAATTGGGAAAAGGTTCAGAGGTGTGTACTAGGCTAATGGACCTGGAGCCTTTACAAGCCTAGCCCATAGGAGTAACCTGACATTGTGCCACCCGACCTTAGTTTCCAGTGCCTCTGTGGAGTAGAGCCACTGGAGTAATCCCCGGGGTGAATTTTCTATTTCCCATCCACTCATCAAGATTTCCCTTGAAGAGGTCCATTGAGGTGAACCTGTGCCTCCAGCACTTTCTGTTGATTGTGGTAATGAGGTTGAGGTCTCTGGAGCATGTGATGTGGAGGGACTGGGATTTCTTTAGATGTAGCATTTCTAACAGCTGGGTCAGACATGGCTTTGTAAGTCGAGCAGAGATCGTGTCAAAGTAGTCGATATGAGACTGAGAATAGTTGGAGTTTTGAGTCTATCAATACAGGACATGTGTTTAAGACCTAGGATTCTCTTTGTAAGGTACTTTTGCTGCCTTTCCAGTTGTTTGCAAGTGTCTAGTGAGGTACATGCCAATTGGGGCATTGTACTAGAGTGACCTAATGAGTGAATAGTAGAGGGAGACAATGACCTCTTTCTTCCTGGATGCAAAACCTTTAGAAATGAGATGTGCCACATAGAAGAACTTTCTGACCACAGTGGCAATGTGGTGGTCAAAAGAGAAGTTGCTGTCAACCTGTGTTCCCAGATCTCTTATAATGCTATCTGTGTTCAGTGGACTACCAACGACCTGGTAATTCAGGGGAACTGGGTTTTTCCCAAAGGGGATGATGGCACATTTTTTGGCATTGAGCTTAAGGCCATGGTTCTGACACCAGTCGATGGTCTCAGTGAGGCCTTTCTGTAAGATGTCAACATCACTTCGGGAGTTAATAATAGCTCCCAACTTGCAATCATCTGTGAACTTTGTCAGCCAGAGTCCCTTCATGTTGGCCTGGACTTCAGAGAAGTAGATGCCAAACAGGAGAGGACCCAGGATGGAACCCTGTGGGACTCCACTCCTGACTGGTCATCAGTCTGGCTTGGAGTCCGCTACTTTCACACTGTGGGTTCTATCTGTGAGCCAGTTTGCAACCCACCTAGTAATATAGGGGTTGATGCCTAGCGTAGTGAGTTTTTTGATTCTTTAGTGGTGAATGCTATCAAAGGCCTTGGCCAGATCAAGGTAGGCTATATGTACCACCTTGCCTTCATCCACAGCTCTGATGACTAACTCAGAAAAGTCAACCAAGTTGAGCAAGTATGATCTACCCTTCACAAAACCAAACTGTGTGTGATCCAGAGTTTGGAGATTCCCTATACTTTTTATATATATTTTTTGTTTATTAGGTCCATGATGATGCATTGCATATCAGACACATCAGGCTAATGGGGATAGTTCCCCGGGGTCTGTAGTCACTCCTCCTTTGTGGAGAGGGATGACTGTAGCAGTGCACCATTTGGTAGGGACAAAGCTTGAGGTGAGGCTGTGACTGAACAGGGTACACAGGTGAGGTGCCACTTTACTCTGTAGTTCATGTAGAACACAGCCAGGGATATTGTCAGGTCTCATAGAAGCTGTATGCTTGGCCTTGGACAGTGCTGTTTTAACCTGTGCAGCAGTAATACTGGGTGCCTGGCAATCTACTTGTATTGTGATTGGTCCTTTGGGCGGTGAAAGAGGTAAAGTTGGCACTGAATCTGTCGGCTAGTATATTGGCAATATCTCTTGGCTTGGTATAGGAGGTACCATTGTGCAGTAGCTCAGAGCAAATCTGGGTATTGCCATGGAGATTCTTTACACAACTATAAAATGCCTTGTGGTTGTCTTTACTATCTGCTGCAATTCTGTTTTCAAAGCTAGCTTTAGAGGATTTGATGAGGTATCTCAACTTTTTGTTGAGACTGATAAGGGAGTTTTTCCAGTCTTGGGACTTGACCTTATTCAGCATCAGTTTCCTTGTGTTGTAGAGTTTGTTCCTGTTTTTTGGAGGAGAGCATCTTGGTTCTATTGGGTATGGCGAGATCCATGCATTTGTATACATTTTATGAGTTGTGTGCCCTCAGAGTTGGTTTATCTAAAAATCCACATTGAGGTAGGGGTTTAAAATGTGGTGTGCTCCCCTACAAAAAAACACTTATTTAGGAATGTTTAATGAGAAAAATACTTCCAAACTCCACTAAAGGTGTCAAAGACGAAACGGCAACAGGAGAAAAATACTTCGAAAACACCACCACGGCAATGCAGTTCTGGAAATTCCTAGAGTCCCAATCAGGCAATCCAGTAGGATAAAAATATTTATTAAATAAATATTCAAATAAAACAAAATACAAAATAAATTAAAGTAAATAATAACATCCAATAAGCGCTTTCGGCTATTCAGCCTTTATCAGATCATAAAACTTTTTTCTGTATTGCGTTTAAAAAAAAAAGTAGCTTAACCAATCATTTTTTCATTTCTGACATCCTGGTAAACTAATAGCCAATGATTATAACAATAATACTGATTTCCAATAGGAAGAAAAGTGGAGCTATCAACCAAGCAAATTGTCAAGTAATGCTCCATTTAACAATCTTCATAGCTAATGAAGCAGCAGACTTGCATACACATCATTGGTCCACAGAAACTATTATGTAGAATAACAAACCAATAGGGCTAACTCTTCATTAGTAAGCATAGCCAATCAAATGGTAATGTTGCACATGAGTCACTGTGTGCACACTTCCTCCAATAAGAGCTTGTAGCGATCACTAACAAAAAACACTCTCCAAGCCCCTAGGCAAAGATACTGTCAGAGGTCCACAAGGGCTGCTATAAGGAGTGACAAACCAATATCGCCAACTCCCCATAGACAGTCCCAAGCAATCAAGCGACAAGATCGCACATCAACCACTACATACACATCTCTTCAACTAGACTTTGTGATGGCCGCTGGAGAAGCGATTCTCCAGATAACTGTAACAATAGCTCCTCATAGGACAAAGTACAAAGAGCAAAATATAAGAATATTAAAATGTGTCCCAAAAGCCACAAGGATGGTTGTGTATAGTAACTCTTAATCAGCATGAAAACTTATAGGCAGTCAAAGGACAAAACGCAAATAAAGCTGATTCCTTGCTTGTTGAAATCGGGCGAATGAACAGAGGACGCTTCATTCACCATAAATCCACAGAGGCGTCTACACAATGAAAAAATGCTCCAATGGCACCAGTTCCCCAAGACGGCTCACATCCAATAGAACGGAAGAATCACGTGCCAATCGCCACTCATTCCCCCAACACACCTCCTCCACTATTGGCCCATAAGAGCCATTAGATAGAACAACTAACCAATAGCTATAGTAATGGCACTGGTTCCTTACTGGATGATGTACATAACCAGCTGCTAAGTGTATGGTCGACGTACACTCCAATCAATATGGAACTTCTCTTTTTATAACCAATCCGATATTAAAGTTGCACAGCAATCACTGTTCTTCCCATTCACCTTTTACGGTGTAAATTGGTAAAAACACTGCGTGAGGTGACTCTTCAGTGGATAGAGTACAATTCATCCTCCAAACAAACTTTCAGAGAAAAAACTGACTTTTATTAATGACCAGTCACGTTCCTTCTAGCTTTTAGTATTGGTTTCAATGGAACAACAGAATTTAAGCCAGGTCAGTGGTGAGCTTGTAAATTAACTATTCAACTGATCTCACGTAGCTCCATACGGTTGTTAAAGTCACCTGCTCTATTTTTTATGGCCATAACTTCCAAGGCTTTAAACTTAAAGTGGTGTGTGGGATTATCAAAATGATGCGCTGCCAGTACATTATTCATATCTTTATGTAGAATATCCCTGAGATGTCTCGGGATTCGGTCTTTAAATCTTTGGTTAGTCTTTCCAATATAGAACACCCCACATTGACAGCATGTCGCTAAATAAATTAGATGTTTAGTGTTAGTCCGCATAGCAGTTGAGTGAATATACCTTTCCTGTAGTGGGATGGATGAAGGAATTGGCACTCTGTATGTGGACAGGCTTTACATCTAAGGCATTTAAACATGCCTTTCCTCTCAGAACATTTTTTACGAACAAATCCATCCTTGTTGCATAAAAGCCTTTTGATATTTTTCTTATTTTTAAAGAGAAAACAGGGGGTGCCACAAATAACTTTTTTAATCTTGCTGTCAGTGGTTAGTACTGGCCAAAATCTTCTAATGACATCACACATTTGTGAGTTGTCATTACTGTAGGTCAACATACACATGAGTTGCATCTCATTAGCTCTATTTGTGGAAGCAGCTGTTGAAGGTAGAATTGCTCGAGATGAAAAATAGGGTCTACCTTTATTTTTCCTGAGCTCTTCATGGTTATTTTTCATAGTTAGATTGCCATCCTTAACCTCTGACTCTCAAATTCTCAAGGAAGTTAACCTGTTCAGCTTCAAAATCTTCTCCCTCTGTACACAGTCTGGAAGCGCATAGTACTTGGTTTTCATAAATACTATTAAAGATATGCTTTGGGTGCATACTTTGCCTGTGTAGGTAGTGATTATTCCAAGTTGGTTTCCTAAAAATATTAGTGCTTAATCCTCGTATTGGATGCAGAAAGATCTTCACATGTAGGAAATCTATTTCTTTAGTTGAGAATTTTACTTTAAATTCTTAGAAGTTAGCGTTTTGATTAATATATTCAACAAAAGAAGTCAGTTCATCAGTGTTCCCCTTCCACAGAATAAAAATGTCATCTGCAAAATGGCCATAGTAAAGAAGATGACCAATCCATGGGTTGATTCCACTTAAAACTTCAGTCCTTTCCCACTGTGTCAGAACCAAATTCGAGTAAATATTCACACATGGGGTGCCCATGGCTACTCTCCATGTCTGTAGATAAGTCTTCACCATATACAAAGATGTTGTTTTCCAAGACTAATTCCAGTAAAGTACATATCAAGTTGGAATTGATGTTATTTTGTGACAAGATAGTCTTCACAGCATGTATACCATAGTCATTGGGTATTACGGTGAAAAGACTAGTTATGTCCATGGTTACCAAGATAACATTTTTGAAGTTAGTCATGCCACTAATTTTGGAATATAGATCCCTTGGGAAGCTTCCAGTGTCTTTTAGAACAGTATCAACAACAAATAACTTTTTTAATTCACTTTCAATATAGATAGATAGCGACTCAGTAATCCAGTCTCTCCCAGATAAAATCCGACGTAGTGGGGGGTCCTTCTGGTCTTTATGAATCTTAGGCAGGCCACCTATACTAGGAATCTTAGGCAGGCCACCTATACTAGGAATCATAGGATTAGGGCAAACAAGAAAGTCATATAGTTCTTTACTTAAACATTGCTCCATGAGTAAATCATATAGCTCTTGGTGTACAGTTTTGATCTTCATGTCCACTTGCTGTTTGTTCATTTTGGTGTAAGTGCGTCTGTCTTCTAGCATTGCCATCATTTTGGCTTTGTACCAATCAGCATCCATGACCACTATACAGCCACCTTTGTCCACTGGTTTGATGACTAGATTATCCATAGTTCTTAGTTGTTGGAGTGCCTCTCTTTCTTTGTATGTAATATTATGAGAGCTTCCATGGTTAGAATGTATTCTCAATTTACTGACCTCTTCCTCACATAGTTTCAAGAAAAGTCCAGCCACTGGAGAATTTGCCGGTACAAAATTGCTGTTTCCTGGGGTAATTTGCTGCTTGCCTGCTATTATCTCCAAAAGTAAATTTCAGTGAGATATTCCTGCAAAAGAGTCTAATATCAATTCATTAAGGTCTGAAGATAAAGCGGGAATAAAACTCAAACCACATCCTAATACTAAAACCTGTTCTGCACTTAGAGTGGAATTTGATAAATTAACAACTAGACCCACACTAGATGCTTTCAGGCTGTCACCTTTTTGCGCTTGTATTCTTGACTCTGTGTTCGAGGGGTTTCTGTGGAAGGAGTGTTTTACAAAAACCAGTAGAGGCCAATTAGCAGTGGTAAATACAGTTCCTTCTTTCGGTCTAGTTCCCATATCAAAATTGACATTAGATTCACATTGCTGCAGGTCAAGCCCTATGGTCATACGACTATTCCCAGCTTCCTAGTATAGGTGACATTCCTAAGATTCATAAAGACCAGAAGGACCCCCCACTACGTCCAATTGTATCCGGGAGAGACTGGATTACTGAGTCCCTATCTATATTTAAAGTGAATTAAAAAAGGTTCTTTGTTATGTTGATACTGTTCTAAAAGACACTGGAAGCTTCCTAAGGGATCTATATTCCAAAATTAGTGGCATGACCAACTTCGAAAATGTTATCTTGGTAACCATGGACATAACTAGTCTTTTTCACCGTAATACCCAATGTCTATGGTATACATGCTGTGAAGACTATCTTGTCACGAAATAGCATCAATTCCACCTTGATTTGTACTTTACTGGAATTAGTCTTAGAAAACAACATCTTTGTATATGGTGAAGACTTTTATCTACAGACATGGGGAGTAGCCATGGGCACCCCATGTGCGAATAGTTACTCGAATTTGGTTCTGGCACAGTGGGAAAGTACTGAAGTTCTAAGTGGAATCAACCCATGGAATAGTCATCTTCTTTACTATGGCCGTTTTGTAGATGACATTTTTATTCTGTGGAAGGGGAACACTGATGATCTGACTTCTTTTGTTGAATATATTAATCAAAACACTGACTTCTTGGAATTTAAAGAAAAATTCTCAACTACAGAAATAGATTTCCTAGATGGGAAGATTTGCCTGCATCCAATATGAGGATTAAGCACTAATATTTTTAGGAAACCAACTTGGAATAATCACTGCCTACACAGGCAAAGTATGCAACCAAAGCATATCTTTAATAGTATTTATGAAAACCAAGTACTACGTGCTTCCATACTTTGTACCGAGGGAGAAGATTTTGAAGCTGAACAGGTTAACTTCCTTGAGAATTTGAGAGACAGCTGTTCTAAGGATGGTAACCTAACTATGAAAAATAAAACTGAAGAGCTCAGGAAAAATAAAGGTAGACCCTATTTCATCTCAAGCAACTCTCCCTTCAACAGCTGCTTCCACAAATAGAGCTAATGAGATGCAACTCAAGTGTATGTTGACCTACAGTAATGACAACTCACAAATTTGTGATGTCATTAGGAGATTTTGGCCAGTACTAACCACTGACAGCAAGATTAAAAAAGTTATTGGTGACGCCATGTTTTCTCTTTAAAAATAAGAAAAATATCAAAAGGCTTTTATGCAACAAGGATGGATTTGTTCGTAAAAAATGTTCTGAGAGGAAAGGCATGTTTAAATGCCTTAGATGTAAAGCCTGTCCACATACAGACAGTGCCAATTCCTTCACCCATCCCACTACAGGAAAGGTATATTCACTCAACTGCTATGCCGACTAACACTAAACATCTGATTTATTTAGCGACATGTTGTCAATGTGAGGTGTTCTATATTGGCAAGACTAACCAAAGATTTAAAGACCGAATCCTGAGACATCTCAGGGATATTCTACATAAAGATATGAATAATGCACTGGCAGCGCATCATTTTGATAATCCCACACACCACTTTAAGTTTAAAGCCTTGGAAGATATGGCCATAACAAATAGAGCAGGTGACTTTAACAACCGTATGGAGCTACGTGAGATCAGTTGGATAGTTAATTTACAAGATCACCACCGACCTGGCTTAAATTCTGTTCCATTAAAACCAATACTAAATGCTAGAAGGAATGTTATTGGTCATTAATAAGTCAGTTTTTTCTCTGAAAGTTTGTTTGGAGGATGATTTGCACTCTATCCAATGAAGAGTCACCTCATGCAGTGTTTTTACACAATTTACACCATAAAAGGTGAATGGGAAGTAGAACAGTGATTGCTGTGCAACTTCAATACCAGATCGGTTATGAAAAGAGAAGTTCCATGTTGATTGGAGTGTACGTCGACCATACACTTAGCTGCTGGTTATGTATATCATCCAGTAAGGAACCAGCGCCATTACTATAGCTATTGGTTAGTTGTTCTATCTAATTGCCATTATGGGCCAATAGTGGAGGAGGTGTGTTGGGGGAATGAGCGGCGATTGGCACATGATTCTGCCGCTCTATTGGATGTGAGCCCTCTTGGGGAACTGGTGCCATTGGAGCATTTCTTCATTGTGTAGATGCCTCTGTGGATTTATGGTGAATGAAGCGTCCTCTGTTCATTCACCTGATTTCAACCAGTAAGGAATTGGCTTTATTTGCATTTTGTCCTTTGACTGGCTATAAATTTTCATGCTGATTTAAGAGTTACTATACACAACCATCCTTGTGGCTTTTGGGAAACATTTTTATAGTCTTATATTTTGCTCTTTGTACTTTGTCCTATGAGGAGGAGTTGTTACAGTTATCTGGAGAATTGCTTCTCCAGCGGCCATCGCAAGCTCTAGTTGAAGAGATGTGTATGTAGTGGTTGATGTGCGATCTTGTCGCTTGATTGCTTGGGACTGTCTATGGGGAGTTGGCGATATTGGTTTGTCACTCCTTATAGCAGCCCTTGTGGACCTCTGACAGCATCTTTGCCTAGGGGCTTGGAGAGTTTTTTTAGTGATAGCTACAAGCTCTTATCAGAGGAGGTGTGCACAAGTGACTGATGTGCAACATTGCCATTTGATTGGCTATGCTTACTAATGAAGAGTTAGCGCTATTGGTTTGTTATTCTACATAATAGTTTCTGTGGACCAATGATGTGTATGCAATTCTGCTGCTTCATTGGCTATGAAGATTGTTAAATGGAGCATTACTTGACAATTTGCTTGGTTGATAGCTCCTCTTTTCTTCCTATAGGAAATCAGTATTATTGTTATAATCATTGACCATTAGTTTACCAGGATGTCAGAAATGAAAAAAATGATTGGTTAAGCTACTTTTTTTAAATGCAATACAGAAATAAGTTTTATGATCTGATGAAGGCTGAATAGCCAAAAGCGCTTATCGGGTGTTATTATTTACTTTATTTTATTTTGTATTTTGTTTTATTTGAATATTGTTTATTTAATAAATATTTTTATCCTACTGGATTGCCTGATTGGGACTCAGAACTGCATTGCTGTGGTCGTGTTTCGAAGTCTTTTTCTCCTGTTTAGGAATGTTTGGCGGTCTTGCTAAGGTCTTTCAACTGGATGTGGAACCACTGGTGTATGTAGATGATTTTTTTGTGATTATTCATGCCTTTGTTAAATAAATGAAATTTGGTAACAAACCAATTTGTCCAGGGACATCTTCGGAAGAGGTGGGGGGTTAGATTAATGTTAGTGGGAGTTAAGAGGGTGGGGAGAAGGGTTAAATGGGAAGGAGGGATGATTGGGAGGAAATTAGGTAAAGGGGGAGGGGTTTAAGAGGTTTAGGGAAGTCTAGCTGGATAAGGGGATCACATTTTTGGCGTGAACTTGCCAAGGCAAGTTTATGTCTGAGATGACATGCAAGTGCTCCTGAAGGGCAAGTGGGCCTCAAGCTCCAGGTTGATGGCAGGTGTGATGCCCGTGCCCTGGCCCAGCAATCAAGGAGCCTCAATCCTCATCACTAACACCAGTGAGGGGTGTCTCATATAGGAGGAAAGGATAACAAATACATACAGTGAAGTGGAATTTCCCTTAAGAGCACACAGAGATCACAGTCAGTCCGGGGCTGGTTGCTCCCTTGCTCTCCAGGTCCCCAATAAGACTCCCCACTGGCACAGCTATAGGGTACAAATCTCAGCCTAGTGGGCAAGCTTAAACCTCCACCACTCTCTGTCCAACCATGCTCAAGTAGCACACACACACACACACACACACACACACACACACACACACACACACACACACATACACTCTTTGATAAGAGCTTATACAACCACACATACACTCCTGGAGAAGGCTGTTACAGGTTCTCCAGCTGTGCCCCTTTTTCTCCAGACTATATGGTAGTACCAGCTGCCATCACCCACTAATATTTATCAAATGCCCTTAAAAAGGTGTCCAATTATTACTGTGCAATATTATCTAATTGGTAGTATAGCCCAGGGCTAAAGCTATTGAAGTAGCTTTGTACAATTTTACCAAAGGCATGCAAGTAGTCTGAAGAGCTTAAATTTTCTCTACAAAAACAGCCACAGTTGAAGGGGTTTAAACATATTTAATAACAAATAGTCAAAATACAAGACAATACTTTTTACTACACAGTGCTAGTCAAGAGTTCAGAGATCAGAGAAATACTTAAAATTCAGTAGTACAGTTCTGACATCACAGAAAAACACACTTAGAAATAACTAGAAACTAAGAGAAAACACAAGTCTAAGATAAACTTACATATAGAGCAAGACAGTGCTGGGAGTTGGATGGTCAAGACAAAAATGCTTAATGCTATCTGATTAACTCTGTTTAAATTGATACTACAGTCCTGATTCACATTACATCATTCTTCACACTTTCCTGGGATTCCCAGGCTAACAGGCTACATTCTTTAGTAAGCTCACACCAGGTCAGGAAGCAAAGCCATTAAGGACATTTATGCATGCAAATTCTGGCCATTAACTCTGGCCTTAAAATGATAGCAAGTATTCCTTCATCTAGACCGGCCGGAGCCATGTTTTAACATCAAAGGGTCGCAACATGCTTTACATGGTCAGTAGAGTGCACTGTTACATTTTTTTCCAGTTCCACATGTAACACTATGTTTAACATTTAAGGCAACAAGCCTGGGGTTTTAATTAATATTTACAGATGACAGAATTATCTCCAAAATTCTATCTGGCTAGGCTGGCAGCCTTCATCTATCTTCACCCAATCTTCACAGCAGGTGGTTTGTAAATGTAGTCTAGTAGGTATATATCTATATTATATGCATACATATTTAATATTTATTATTGGCAATTTGGTTGTGGGCAGGTGTTTTTTTTTTTTTATAGAAGGGTTGATTAAATGTGACTACTGTAGTCATCAGCGGTGGGGGAACTTGGTGGTTGCATGAAGGGAGGTGTCTCAATCCTCCAAAAAAGAGAGAAAATAAGGGCTTTGCGTATTTGAGCAGATATCCTCCTTTCATCCACTCATGTGGGTCTTGAGTGTCTTGTGGAGGTTGTGGGCTGGAGAGAGCCGTGATGGCCATTTCACAGGCTGTGAGTTCCGTGGGGGGGGTCACTACTGCATATGTGCGGTGTAGCTTAGGTGCTTGATAAAAAAAAAAAAAAAGAGAGACCGCATGTACGAGGGTGATGAAGGGTGGACCAGGCATGTCTCTCAACTGTCCAGTTTTCACTGGATGTCCTCCTTTCACCTTGTTGTTGATCAGGTTTGGGGGAGTGGGCCATGCTTGCTTGAACAGGTTGGCTAATGTGCAGGCTCGTGTGGGCTTCTGACTTTGTACCAACTTTGTTGAATCTCCTCAATGGTTGTTTGGGATTACTGGAGATAAGGAAATGGAAAGTTTTATGGCTTGGATGCAGTGATGGACTTGAATGCTGACATAGGCAATTTACGGAAGAACATGCCTTCCTTAGTTGACGAGTTCTGTGGGCTTCTTTTGACATAGCCATTGACTTGGTTTGCTTTGTTCCTGCATGTGAGGCTGTCTGGCATTGGTGCAGCATGGTTGGTGTTTGCTTGCTGAGGCAGGCCTGCAGGGTGGGGGGCATACCTCTAAACCTCTTGGGTCAAGAAATCTGGACAAAGCCTGACAAAATGGGGGAACAAGGACCCAAAAATAGGGACACATTTTAAATATGGCTCTTATAAACATAGAAAGTTGTTAGAATACTGGAATTTGTGTTAACATGCATTTTTCTGAAGGATATGAAGTCTGAAACTCAAAGGTATTTCATTATTTAGTGACTTTAATCTTGAAATCACCCCACTGATTAGTCAAAAAAAGGCAATTTATGAGGAATGGACCAACAATTTGAGACAAAAATCTGGGCATCCTGCAAAATCTGTACAGTTGAGAGGTATGGTGGGGGGATGTGGGCAGACTGGGGGAGTTTTGGTGGCCTTGTGGGTTTTGAATTGAATGTGCTATGTCTTGCCAGTGGGGGGAAGTTGGATGCCTTTGTCAGTGGATGTTGAGAAAGTATAATGGGACAGACTTTAATGACAGTAGGGACAACATAATACACTTCAGGTGCCCTCCTCCCCCAGGTGTGCAACAGAGTAGATCTCTTGTAATGTTGCCATGACTGGCAAAACACTGGGTTCTCTTGGTGTTGGAAAAACATTGGTTAATTTCACTCGGGAGTCACTGATGGTGGTGGGGATTGTGGCAGCCGTGACTTCCTCATCTGAAGCAGTGCATTTCTGATGCAGCCTTTGGCACTGCCATTTTAGTGGTCCAATGAGCAGTGGACATTGGTGATTAGAAGAGAGAGAAAAAAGGGGGTGCTGTTTACCTGGGCAACAGGCACTGTGCTGTTGAGTTTCTACAGACCGTTTCACAGGCTATGGGAGGGTGGAGTAATGACTCATCTCATGCACTGTGTGCCGCTAATGGTTGAAATGTGGCTGTAGTTTTAGCTGCTTGGATTTTGGTCGAATCACTGCAAGATTCTGATTTTCTTCTACTGCTTAATAGAAATCTGGGCAAGCTATAGATGGGAGAGGGGGGCTGACAAGGTAGTGGAGTGCACTGGATTGTAGACAGTAGTGAAGGAGTGTGCCTACACTAATGGTTGGTGGGGGCAGGTGTCCAAATGAATGGTGAGCACTACGCCTCTGCTAGCATACCATTTTATATCAGCTATGGGTGTTAATGGTGGATATGTGCCCCCACTGTGTCCAGCGAGACTTGAGGATTAAGGGAGGAATCACATTTAGAACTTAATGTTGACAAAACGCAGCTAGAAAGACTTCAGAGATACAATTCAGGCCTTAAGACATCAGGGTAATTTAGTATGTCTGCTATGAAAGACATTAATAAAAAAAATTAATAAATAAAATATCTTTAAATCAAGCAGTAAGTTACAAGGGGTTAGCCAACAGCTTTGCCAGAGGTTCTTTATTAAATGTTATGCTATGCAACTTCTAACAATTCCCAAAGATCATCTGAGAGTGCTAAGGGGCAGATTCAGCCCTGAATGTGTAGCTGTTCATGAAATCTTATCATATAAAAATGCTTGTAACTGGTTTTCAGCCACAGAAGCACTGCTACCGTTCCAGTTATACTATGTCAAGTCTATCAGTTCTTCCAAAGGGAAGTCTGATAACTAATTCGTTCATGCCTGGCATTAATGCACATACTACTGGAACTATTAAATGTGAGTGGTTTCTTTTACATGAAGGATTGGGGATCATATGGTCAGGTTCCTTGTTGGTGCTACTGAATTCATATTTCCAGACATAATGAGTAGAACTATTTATCAGGGAGATGGAAGACAAGGATACATGGTAGGAAGAAGTAACACTCTTGGTGAAAGAGGAAATAACTGGAGATAAAATGAAAATTAATACTTAGAGGGGAATGGGGTATGGAGGAGGGGTGAAGCCCAGAAACTAAATTATGAAGAGGCTAGGAAAATAACTATTGAATTCTAAAAGCTATCTGTATCACTTTCTTTCTCTCTCTATCGCTCTCGCTTACTCTACACCTAACCATAATGTGTAGTCAATGTATTTGTAGTTTGTTATTACAGCATTTACAAAAAATTGAAAGATTTGTGAATATGCATGGGTAGATAAAATGACAATATAAACTTATTTAAAGTTACAAAGATAAAATTCACAGTTTCAATTACATAGAGCAGTTCTTAGGTGCTTGAGAGTAAATAGCTGGTCTTAGTTTAAATGATACTAATGAATGTTCCTCAATTATAATTGAGTAAATGGAATTCAGACTCACTCTGTAAAAAAAATAAATAAATAAAAATAAAGGGGGGGGGGGGCAAACTGAGATTCAAATCATACTTCTCAACCTCCTAGTGTAAGAAATCTGGACAAAACCTGACAACAGAACTGGGGGAGACAAAGACTCAAAAATAGGGACACATTTTAAATATTGCTGTTATAAACTTAGAAAGTTGCTAGAATAATAGGATTTGTGTTGGCATACATTTTTTTAAGGATATGAGGTCTGAAACTCAAATTATGTTATTTTCTCATGCTTCAGGCATCTTGGCTGTCACTGCTGGGTGCATGTTGCTTTAGGAATGCTTGTGGAACAAGCAGGTCAAGGGGGAAGCTACCAAGGTTAGAGTCTCTGGGGTGGAGCTTGTGGGCAACCATAGTGGCTGAGCAGTTGATGAACAGGGTAGGCTTCTGGCAGTGCTTAATGTTGTTAAGGATGTGGAATTTTGTTAAAGCATCTTAAGTTTCATTGTGGTGTCAGACTAGAGTTGTGAGCACATTTTATGCAGTTGATGACAGGGATAACCCCTTGGCGGTGCTTAATGTTGAGAAGTTTTGGTTTATGCATGTGTAGAGGATTTACAGTTTTCTTTTATTGTGCAGATCACAAAGAGGTCAAATATGGGAAGTGCAGAGTAGGCATTAGTCAATGGCCTGAAGGAAGTGGAGTTCCAAAGGTGGCATTTTCTGGGAGATGAAGCTGTCCCTCATGTAGGCTCTGCTGTTGTGGGTCTATATCAGAACATCGAAGTATTAAAACTTTGAATGTTCTGATATCTAACTCTATATTCAGCGAACGCTAAGAATAGCGAAGCTGCAGAACAACGAATTCTTTCCTTGGGAAAGAATTCGGTTGACCATTTCTGTGGCTTCGCTATTCTTAGCGCTGTGGTGGAAACTTACGGGATAGGTTCTGGTAAGTGTGTGATTGTTTGTACGTTAGGGTTAGGGGCAGGTTAAGTGAGTTAGGGTTAGGGTGCGAGTTAGGCGTGTGCGATAGTGACAGACTTTAGGGTTGGGGCGGGTTAAGTGAGTTAGGATTAGGGTGCAGGTTAGGTGAGTGTGCGATAGTGACGGACCTTAGGGTTAGGGTTTGGGTTAAGGTAAGTGGGTAGATAGTAGTGTATGTTTAGTTTAGTGTAACGTTAGATGAAGGAATTTAAGTGTATGTGTGTGGTTGCTGTTTGTTTGATGTGCTTGTGTTTTGTGTGTGTGTTTCAGAGCAGCAATTTTTTTCCATGGGAAAAAATTCACTGTTCTGAATGTTCGATATTTTCATGTTTAGATGATTTGGGGCCAATGAAATAGCGTTCGCTATTTTCATCTTTCGATAACGTGATATAAATGCACTGTTGTCACATACCAGGTTAGGGTTTGACTGAGTTTTGTTTGTAACAGTTTACTTATGTTTTGGCTGGTAGGAGTTTCGGCACATGCATGATGTGAGTGTAGGTAGGATATTTGGGGAACTGTATGCGGTGTGTTCACTGAAATTAGAAAGCTTATGCGAAGCATCATTTTGGGATTCCTTGCAGATGTAGGTTATGCTTGACAAACTTGCCTGATGCAGAGGTAGATAAAGGAAGACAACTTTTGAATGGGAAGTCTAGGACAAGCAGCAGAGTAGGGACATTCAGCTGTTTTTTTTTTTTGTGCGTTTAGGCCGCATGTCACCCATTTACTTGAATAGGTGTCATGAGGTTTACGGAAGTGGCTCAGTGCTTAGCATTCTGGTGTTCTTTGGAGTATTTTGGTCTGACTGCCTTTGGCAAATGGATAAGGAGGTTGATTTGAAATTTCTGTTTCCTGACAAATGATGCATGCGATCAGTTGGGGGATATAATTGAAGGGGCTTGGGGTTATGGTTTGCTGGAAAGTTTAGGCTTTTTCAATTGTTTAATAGGGTAGTGCTAGGGTTTGTGTCGTTCATGCTGTTAAAATGCCATGATGGTCGTTTAAATGTTTTAGGTTCATAGGTGTGTACTAGGCTAATGGCCCTGCAGCTTTTACAAGCCTAGCCCATAGGATTACCCTGGCATCGTGCCACCTGACCTTAGTTCCCAGTGCCTCTTGAGTAAAGCCACTGGAGTGATCCTTGGGGTTAAATTTCTATTTCCCATCCACTCATCAAGATTTCTCTTGAAGAGAGCCAGTGAGGTGCTCTGCTTGACATGTATGGGAAGTCTATTCCATAGCATGGGCAGTCTCTGGGTTATGAACCTGTCCCTCCAGCATGTTCTGTTGATTGTGGTAATTGCTTATAATTGGATAGTGGGTGTGAAGGACTGGTATTAATTTAAATGTTGGAAAGGGTCCGGGTAGGTTGAGGGGGAAGATGGATGGACTTTGACTATCATTAAGATGTTGATGTGGGGATTGGTTGGGTTAGGGAGTTCAAGGGGTTACAGTTTTATGGCATTTGTTAGGCGGTATTTAGTTATTCCGAAAGGTGTTGAGGATCTGCAAAGGTTGGGATGGTCATTATGTGCTATGTTTGTATTGGATAGTTGGAAGGGATGATAGGATTGTTTTGGACTTGGATAGCCCTGCTGTTAGGATGATGGTAGGCAATTGCCCTTGCGTGGTTTCACGTGACATGGGGTCTAATATTTTTGGTGTTGCCTAGGACAGGTAAGGTCCTGG
Organism: Protopterus annectens; assembly: GCF_019279795.1. Classification (NCBI taxonomy): domain Eukaryota; kingdom Metazoa; phylum Chordata; order Ceratodontiformes; family Protopteridae; genus Protopterus; species Protopterus annectens. Next base: position 617,407,815 of record NC_056726.1, read on the forward strand.
GTCTCATTGCGAAGTTAATATTCATAGTTGGAATGAATGAGAAGTTAGTTAATATACAGGAGTTATGCAAAGATATGGTTATTATTTTAGTATTGGGAAGGGGATCATTGGTTTGACTGTTAGTCAAGTGGCAGATTTTGGTGTTCATATGACAGGGCTTTTGAGGTTGACAGGGATTCATTTGGGTTTATAGAAGAAGAGTATATCGAATGAGGTTTGGCTGAACTACTCTTACACTTTTGTATGGGTGGTTAGGTTGTTGAAATTCTGGTAGGACAGAGGGGGAACAGCTTGGTCAGGCTAGTGGGCAGAGAAGAGGGACAGGCTTGCCCTCTTCTGTTCCCCCTGGTGTTGGATGTTTAAGTGGTAAATATAAGTGGGTGGAGGTAAAGACACTGCTTATTTGGTTGGAGGTGTAATTTCAATAAATGGTATATGAAGTGAGTTGTTGGACGCTACTGCATAGGTAAAGTAAGTGAGCGGAGGTATAGACGCTGCTTACTGGGTCAGGATGAGTGAGGTCACGCTGTCCTGATTAACAAACATGGATGTTATGCTGTGATTAAATCAGCTATACTATGTTCAGTTGTAATTAATAAATATTGGTTATCAAAGATTTTGCGAAAAGGATGGACATGGCTGTGATGAATACGTATTTTAACAAGAGGGAGGAGCATATGGTGACATAAAGATGCACACAGGTGGATTATATCATATGTAGAAGGGCCTATCTGAAGGAGATTGGAGACTGTAAAGTGGTGGCAGGGGAAAGTGTAGTTAGGCAGCATAGGATGGTGGTTTGTAGGATGACATTGGTGATCAAGAAGAGGAGGATGAGTGTGAGGGCAGCACCAAGGATCAAATGGTGGAAATTGAAAAAGGGTAATTGTGAGGTGATGTTCAGGGAAGAGTTAAGACGGGCACTGGGTGGCAGTGAAGAGTTACTGAATAGCTGGGTAACTACAGCAGAGCTAGTAAGAGAGATGGCTAGAAGGGTGCTTGATGTGACATCTGGAAAGAGGAAGGAGGACAAGGAGACCTGGTGGTGGAATGAAGAAGTACAGGAGAGTATACAGAGAAAGAGGTCCGCGAAGAAGTGGGATTGTCAAAGAGATGAAGAAAGTAGACAAGAGTATAAGGAGAGGAGGTGCATGGCAAAGAGAGAGGTGCATGGCAAAGAGAGAGGTGGCGAAGGCTAAGGATAAGGCATATGAAGAGTTGTATAAAAGATTGGACACTAAGGAGGGAGAAAAGGACCTGTACCAATTGGCTAGACAGACCGAGCTAGTAAAGATGTGCATCGGGTAAGGGTGATAAAGGATAATGAGGGTAACGTACTTACAAGAGAGGAGAGTGTGGTGAGCAGATGGAAAGAGTACTTTGAGGGGTTAATGAATGAAAAGAATGAGAGGGAGAGAAGGTTGGATGATGTGCGGATAGTGAATCATGAAGTGCAGTGGATTAGCAAGTAGGAAGTAAGGATAGCTATGAAGAGGATGAAGAACGGAAAGGCTGTTGGTCCAGATGACATACCTGTGGAAGCATGGAGGTGTTTAGGTGAAATGACAGTGGAGTTTTTAACTAGATTGTTTAATGAAATCTTGGAAATTGAGAGGATGCCTGAGGAATGGAGAAAGTGTTTTGGTACCGATTTTTAAGAATAAGGGTGATTTGCAGAGCTGTAGTAACTACAGAGGGATTAAACTGATCAGTCACAGCATGAAGTTATGGGAAAGAGTAGTGGAAGCTAGGTTAAGAAGGGAGGTGATGATTAGTGATCAGCAGTATGGTTTCATGCCAGGAAAGAGCACTACAGATGCGATGTTTGCTCTGAGAGTGTTGATGGAGTAGTACAGAGAAGGTCAGAAGGAGTTGCATTGTGTCTTTGTGGATTTAGAGAAAGCATATGACAGGGTGCCTAGACAGGAGTTGTGGTATTGTATGAGGAAGTCGGGAGTGTCAGAGAAGTATGTAAGAGTGGTACAGGATATGTACGAGGGTAGTGTGACAGTGGTGAGGTCTGCGATGGGAGTGACAGATGCGTTTAAGGTGGAGGTGAGATTACATCAAGGATCAGCTCTGAGCCCTTTCTTTGCAATGGTGATGGACAGGTTGACAGGAGACCCCGTGGACTATGATGTTTGCAGATGACATTGTAATCTGTAGTGAGAGTAGGGAACAGGTGGTGGAGACTCTGGAGAGGTGGAGATATGCTCTAGAGAGAAGAGGAATGAAGGTCAGCAGGACTAAGACAGAATATATGTGTGTGAATGAGAGGGAGGATAGAGGAATGGTGAGGATGCAGGGAGTAGAGGTGGCAAAGGTGAATGAGTTTAAGTACTTGGGATCAACAGTTCAGAGTAATGGTGAGTGTGGAAGAGAGGTTAAGAAGAGAGTACAGGCAGGATGGACTGGGTGGAGAAGAGTGTCAGGAGTGATTTGTGACAGACGAGTACCAGTAAGAGTGAAAGGGAAGGTCTACAAGAGGGTAGTGAGACCAGCTATGTTATATGGGTTGGAGACATTGGCATTGACAAAAAGGCAGGAGTCAGAGCTTGACGTGGTAGAGTTGAAGATGTTAAGATTTGCACTGGGTGTGACGAGGATGGACAGGATTAGGAATAAGTATATTAGAGGGTCAGCCCAGGTTGGAAGGTTTGGAGACAAAGCCAGAGAGGCAAGATTACATTGGTTTGGACATGTGCTGAGGAGGGATGCAGAGTATATTGGGAAAAAGATGCTAAGGATGAAGCTGCCAGGTAACAGGAAAAGAGGAAGGTCTAAGATAAGGTTTATGGATGTGGTGAGAGAGGACATGCAGGTGGTTGGTGTGACAGAGCAAGATGCAGAGGACAGGAAGAAATGGAAACAGTTTATCTGCTGTGGCAACCCCTAACGGGAGCAGCCAAAAGAAGAAGAATAAGAAAAGCTATGTTATGGAAGTTTAATAAAGATCTTCAAACGTCATTCGGTGTGATGTGTTTATTGAAGAGGACCAGGACAAATGAGGTTTGGTAACAAACTAATTTGTCCAGGGACATCTTCAGAAGGGGGGGTTAGCTAAATATATTAGTGGGAGTTGAGGGTGGGGGGGTGAAAGTGTTAAATGAGAAGGAGGGTTGATTGGTAGGAAATGAGGTAAAGGGGGAGGGGTTTAAGAGGTTTAGGTAATTGTAGCTGGATAAGGAGATCACATTTTTGGTGTGAACTTGCTACCCACCCTCCCTCCCTTCTTTTTGTGGATTGGTAGGGATTGTGGTTATGTTATCAGTCTGGGTAGGGCAGAGAAGACGTACAGGCTTGCCCTCTTCTGTTCCCCCTCTGATGTTGGATGTTTAAGTGGTAAGTATAAGCGGGCAGAGGTAATGACACTGCTTATTTGGCTGAAGGTGTAATTCAATAAATGGTATATGAAGTGAGTTGTTGGATGCTACTTCCTAAATTAAGTAGGTGAGTGGAGGTATGGACGCTGCTTACTGGGTCAGGATGAGTGAGGTCACGCTGTCCTGATTATATTACATGGATGTTTATGCTGTAATTAAAATCAGCTATACTATGTTCAGTTGTAATTAATAGATATTGGTCATCAAAGCTATTCTATGGAAGTTTAATAAAGGTTGTCAAAAGTTATTCTGTGTTGAGGTGTGTTTATTGAAGGGGACCAGGACAAGATACAGTTATTCATAGTGAATCTGTCAAAGAAACTTGACAGCACAGTATCAAGGTCAGTATTTATGTTAAATAATTAAAATGAATTAAGTCATGACCCATTCTAAAGACACAATTAGTCAAAATGACACGTCCAAAAAAAGAAAGTATTCTATGGTAGGTTTAAGCCCTACAAATTCCTCCCTAACCTGCATCTTACTTTTTACAGTTATTGACTGCAAAGTTACTATGTTACATGGAGAATGTCCATTTCCTGTTGTGGTGAAATCAGATAATAGTGTGTGCATTGATGTGGGTTTGAGTTACTGTATATCACTAGCATCTGACTACCAAGGTACACATGTAAGGTGCGGAGTGCGTGTGTATGTACAAGGGTTAATGGTTATGTCCGTGAGTATGGTCGAGGTGTGTGTGTGTGTGTTTTGTGTGTGTGCGTGTGTTTGTGTGTGATATTTTTAAACTCCCATAGACAAAAGAGCAAATCCTACAATAAGAGTAAGAGACATAAGACAAAGAAATTCTAAAGATTACTGAAAGTCACATAAAAAGTTAATGGAACAACAAGTTTGCAGCACAAATAATGGAAGATGTATGAGGTAACACTAGACACAAGGGCATTCACTAAATATTACACTAACTTTACTTTAAAAAGTTAAAAACAGAGTCTCTCACTCACTTGAGACCAGTCATCTTTCGGCATACAGACGCATACAGAACCTACCTCTGTCTGTCCACTGAACTTCATGGAATTTACTTCTAATGCAGTCTCACTCACGGAAATAAACAGTGAATGAGAACTTTTGGCCAAGTTAATTAAGTTGGCCCACTGAGCTAATTTACAAACCAAGCAATTCACTTAGCTGTGTAAATACCTTATTGCAGGCATATCTGGGAGACGGCCCACTGCAGTGATCCTATGCCTCTCGGAGTCAGAACCAGTAACAGAACCATCTGTGTTGGGGCTTACCACTGGTGGGAGCTCTTTCTGAATCTGGCTAGTTATTTTTTATTATCATAGACTCTCTCTCTCTCTCTCCATACATAAACAGATTAGAAACATTCAGTATTTTCTTTATCTTTACAACAGATTGTTGTCAGGCAATTAAAACATTCCTTTATATTTTCCTTGATACCATTTAACAGCCTCTTCCCTTTGTCCACACTAGTAAAGAAACGGCTACCCTTTAGTATGTGAAACAAAATTTTGTCCTCAGACTGTGGCTGTAGTCTATGGTTAGCATTCTAAGATGAACTTTCCATAGCATAGGTGGAGAGAGAGGTTAAATAATGCAAGGAGGCTTAATGTATTCTATTTCAGAAATAGAGAAAACAAATGGGAAAAACAGAGACCTCCAAAGCAGACATCCAAGCAACCTCCACCCCCCCTACACAAACCATGAAACACACACTTCACAAAACCAGTGTGCCACACAATCACAACCCTTAAGGCAAAATAACATACCCAACACACTAGTAATAGGTGACTCTATAGTCGGACACACTGACGTGCCACTCACTAGGCTGAATAAGGAAAAGGTTACTGTTGGCTGCCTGTCAGGTGCCAGGATCCACCACATAACACAAGCACTCAGGTCATTCCAGAACAAGTACAAACACGACTCTGTCATTGTCCATGATGGTGTGAATGACCTGAGCCGTACCTCCCTGGACTACTTGAAAAGAGACGTGGAAGAGCTCTCTGATCACATAGCCCAGGCCGGTATGACCCTGACCCTGAGTAACATCCTGCCCTCACCAAGAATGATACCACGATATATAGAAAAAATTATCAATTTCAACAATTGGCTAAGTTTCTGGTGTCATTCAAAGGGGAAACAGTGTCTGTCCGCCTAGTATGACATGCTCGATAAGCCACGCTGCTTCGTTAGAGACAGCTTGCATCTGTCACCCTTAGGCTTTCAAATACTGGCAAGGCTCTTGCCACCCCCATAGTTCCTCTTTTAGGCAAGGCTCAAAAGACAAACCCACCGCCGTAAATAGCACAAGTAACAAAAAACTGAGGGTAATGCTACTCAATGCCAGAAGTCTAAACCTCAAAATGCACGCACTCGAGGCACTCGGTATGGAGAAAATCGATATATGTGCAGTAACAGAAACCTGGTTTAAGGCTCCAGAGCACCCCAGCACTACCAGGCTACAACTCATACCATACAGTTTGGCCACAGAACCTGGACTGAAATACAAAAGGCGGGGGCGTATCCATATTCATCAAGGATACCCACACCTCCAGGTTAATGGCACAGCACGATGCTTCAGAGATCATCCACGTGCAACTAATAATGGGCAAAACTGCAATTCAAGTTGTAGCTTGCTACAGATCACCCACCATGTCCCAGGACCCCCATTCCGCATTTCTGTAAACACTGGGAAACTTAAAGGTCCTACCAAACACCCTAATATTTGGTGATTTCTATTACCCAAACATTAACTGGGAGAACTACTCAAGTACTAACTCCGTTGCCCAAATGCCCTGGATCAACTGGACAACACTCCCACCAGAGATGACAACATATTAGACCTGGTTATCACCAACAGGGGCAACCAGTGTTCCACACCTGAGGTCAAACCCTCGCTGGTTAGATCTGACCATAAATCACTCTGGATATCCACATTCTGCCTCCACCCCTGGACAAGGAAACCACCATGAAACACTTTTCAAAAGCAAACTTCACGTTACTTAAGACCGAGGTGGAAAGTTTCAAAGCCCCCATGCTAAAGGATAACGCTGTCCAAGCTGCAAAATCCTTTACTAATGCATTCTACTGGCACCTACAAGAAAGCATGGCTCATGCTATCCCAAGCAAAACCAAGACTCATTCCTCCAAGAAAAGGAAACCAGTCTAGTGGACCCCTGCCATAAACAAGCTATACAATAGAAGGAGGAAACTAGAACAGAAAAGAGTAAAATCCCAAGAAGGAAAGAGATCCCTGATCTAGTATCAGCAAGAAACTATGATCCCTCATAAAATAATCCAAGGTGAGCTTCGAAAGAAAAATTGCCAAGGACTCCAAAGATAACCACAAGGCATTCTTTAGCTATGTCAAGAATCTAAGTGGCAGTGCTCAGATCTGCTTGGAGTTAGTGCAGAATGGCACAAAATACACTGAACCGACCAATATTGCCAACATCCTGGCAGACAGGTTCAGTGCAAACTTCACCCCCAAAAGGGCCCATAATGATATCAGAAGAATGTAGAGCCCCTGAAATCAGACACTCAGGTTATAACGGCCCTCTCCAAAGCCAAAAACACAGCATCAGTGGGACTGGATGGTGTCCCAAGCTGTGTCCTACGCAAGCTCAAAGATTAACTAACCCCTCACCTAAACACAATGTTCAAACTCAGCCTCTCCACAGGCTACGTACTCATAGAGTGGTACACAGCAATGGTTATTCTGCTCCACAAAGTTGGAGCCACAACAGACCACAGGAACTATTGCCCTATAAGCCTGACTAGCTTGGTCTGCAAGGCTATAGAGCGCATCATCATGGAACTCATTAACAGAGACATTGGGAACCTCCAAACACTGGACCTACTGGACCCTACCCAGTTCGACTTTAAGGGCAGGTCATGCCTTCTAAACCTGATGGTCTTCTCTGAGACAGTTACCAAGGCTATAGACAAGGGAAAGGTGGTACACACAGCCTACCTAGACCTAAAGAAAACCATATCCTCTTGAGCCACATGCTCTAGGGATCTAAACCTCACCACAACAATAAATAGGGCATGCTGGAGGGATAGATTCCTGTCCCAGAGACTTCCCATGCTTTGGAACAAGATTCCAATCTACATTAGGCAGAGCTCCTCGCTAACACTCTTCAAGAGAAACCTTGAAGAGTGGATGTGGAACAAAGTTTACCCTGGGGATCACTTCAGTGGCTCTGCTGCACAGAGGCACAGGGAACTAATCTAAGGGGGTGGTGAAAGCCAACACATTCTGGCTAGGCTTATAAATGCCTTCGGCAGATTAGCATAGTACCTCCTTATGAACTAGATCAATTTGGCATGACAAAATGGCAGCTCGTGCAAATTCTCTTCTATTGTAACATTGCACAACAAAGTGAACTATGAAAGGTACTTGACCAACCTGCTATCTACCAAACTATCCATGAACAAGTATTCTACTGCAATGTGACATCAAAGACATGCAAATGGCTGTCTCTAAACTAGCTTCATTAAAGGAAGCTCTGACTGCAACTCAGATGACCAAAGAAAGGATAGTGACCCAGCCAATTGGGAAGTTGGATAAAGTAGCATGGACATGAGCAGCTGCTCTTGGCTCACCCCTTCTGGGAAGGGAAGCAACCTATTTTGCTGTGATACTGACACTAAGCAAAAGCTGTGTGCTGCAATAAGATAGCAAAAGAGTCATAAGAACCATGTTCATCTTTAAAGTACAATAATAACCTATGTAATGACTACTACTGGGAAATAATAGACCTTGAATCTGCTAACTAGCTGTTCACTTGCAACATTTTACATTATCTTGTTTCTGGAAAGTCCATTTTCCCCAAAATTCAGAAAACATCAGGTATTATTGCTTGCTTTCTCACATTTTAAAGAACTAATTGCATGTTTATGCATACCAGTTACATAATTTTAATGTCTGTGAACGGCATGATCCAGCAAAGAGTAATTAAAGTGTATTGCCACTCTTGTATGACTTATCTTTTGTACCATTGCTTGTTGTACATGAAGTGACAATCAGGATTCTCATCCCAATTGAAAACACATTCTCCCCTTTAAGTAAAAAATTCTTCCTGGTAATTTATCCCCAGAGCTGATGCCACTGAGGATTAACATAGATATTTAACTACAGTGATATTATCTCAGGGAAAACATGAGATGCATCTATAGACTTTCATAGAGGGTTACTAGGCATGTAGTCCAGAAGACCATTAAGGAGCCTAACCTAAACTCCCACTTGCCCTAAAACAGTCTGGTTAAGTGACTTGCTTAAGGTCTCTCACAGTAGGAAAATGACTTTGGAAACATTCAAACTATGTACCCTTGGAACAGGAAGCAGCTCGTTATCAGGCCAGAGCTTTACTCCTTTGTACTAGCTTGTTACACTTATGCAAATATGCACTAATTAAACTCCACAGACTTCTGTCTAGCATAGTGTAACTAAAGAAACACTAAATGTATTTGGGCTGTGGTTTCAATAACAATTTACTATCCTTTTATTAAAGAATTACCCAAATTAATAAGGGTAGACTATGACAAAATGTATGTAGCATTTAATATAGCAGATTCTCCAATGCAATATTAGTCTGACAATACACTTTAAGGAATTTTCAATTTTTAAGCTGTCAGCAAGCACAGAGATACCGCTGTTCTAACTCTCCTTTGCTATCACTGTTTACCTGCAATGTTGTACACTTATTGCTCATGAGAAACACACTATGTCATGATTCCTTAACTATTGCCGTAACTATGCTATCGACTTTATTGGTGAAATTACTTGATACATATACTGTCTGATATTTCTTCAGTGCTTACTGAAAGTCAAGACAATTCAGTAGACCCAGTATGAATGTCATCTAAGCAAATAAATGTACTAATTAATCTGAATTCATCAGTCACAATCAGCATCAGGTTGTTCCCCTTTCTACGCCATACACCATCTCCCAAAACATCAGATTTACTCTTATGGCATATACTACAAACACTGAATTGATGACAGAGAATACCTTTTAAACATTTAATGTCACTTCTTACTTAGTTTTTGTTTTTCTTTCAAAATATCAAAGACAAAAGTAAGTCATAGATATTTATGCATGCACACAGAATTTTCTTTTTCCTTTGGTATCATGTTTATTTTGCAGACCACAAAATCAAATACAATAGGTGAAAAAAGCATCCCAGGAAGATCAGAAGGCTTGTGAATCTATCTCCACATAAGTTACTCAGATTCATACTCCAGTACTAACAATGTAGTAATGTACACTGGAGGTTTACATACTCCAGAGCTGCTGTCCTTCAAATGAGATGAGTGCAGAAACTGATGGTTCACTTGCCTGAGTTGATGGTAGCTTAGATGATTGTAAAGGTTCCTATGGCACTATAGAAGAGAGTAGAAGACATTTATTAAAATTTCCAAACTTAATACAACTGATCTATTCAATCTTTTCTAATTCTTTAACACAACAGACATGCACACAAATAATTTGATGACAAATATCTTCAATAAATACATTAAAATCAAAAGTTATTATTTTGAACTAGAAGAGACTGGATTGCACTTTCCAGGTGAAGGTGGAGCAGCTATCTTAGCTGCTAAGTATTTGGGGTCTTGTTCACAAGTAAGTATAAATGGGTTTAGAACCAGCTATTGCAGTGACACTACTGTACACATTGTACTGGAATGTGGTGAAGTAACAAGGAGTGAGTCATATGATGAAGCTCTCGATTTAAGAAACAGTCTACATCTCTATTTTTATCCTGGGTAGTAACTGAAAGGGAATGATTTAACCATCCATGACAGGGTTTCTGCTTGTTTGAGCAGCGCTGAACTGAGGTCAGGCTACCAGCCACAACTCTGAGCTGATATACTAGATGACTAGAGGCTTCACAGCTTCCCAAAACCATAAGTTGCCTGTTTTTTTTTTTTTTTGCTTGATTGTACTATTTACTGCACCTTTTATTGTGTTCTACTTATTTGATACTGTATTTTAATACTGTAAACTGCACTGTTGTACTGTATTTGTCTGCCTTACTGTGCCTGTTAAATCATATTTGCTGTTTTCACGGTTTGCAAAGCATCTCTTTCTTTTTATTCTGTTTTCCTGCCAAGCAGTATTTTAAATTATTGATCTGTTTGCTGTCTAAAACATTCTTTAGTGTCTCCTTGCTGTTTTTCTGCTGTTTAAAATACTTTTTTAGTGTTTCCCTCCTAAACTAGTGTAACTAGTAGCTGTAGCACAGTCCACATACAGGTTTGCTGCATCTGAGTCTGTTCGTAGTGGCTGTGTAAACTGCACTGTTGTACTGTATTTGTCTGCCTTACTGTGCCTGTTAAATCATATTTGCTGTTTTCACGGTTTGCAAAGCATCTCTTTCTTTTTATTCTGTTTTCCTGCCAAGCAGTATTTTAAATTATTGATCTGTTTGCTGTCTAAAACATTCTTTAGTGTCTCCTTGCTGTTTTTCTGCTGTTTAAAATACTTTTTTAGTGTTTCCCTCCTAAACTAGTGTAACTAGTAGCTGTAGCACAGTCCACATACAGGTTTGCTGCATCTGAGTCTGTTCGTAGTGGCTGTTGTATTCTGGGCACATTTTCCAGGCCATCTTTGACTGGTAGGCGCCCTTTTGCACCCATGTGAGAGAAGTGTGCTGATTGGAACCTGTCTGGTGAAGGGTGATTGGTCTATGGCTTGGAGTTATACTGACCAGGAAAAGAAAGAAAATAAGCACAAGACCTTGCAAAACTGACAAAGATACAACAGCTTTATAGAACCAGAAAACCCTAACAAAAACATGATCCTTAGTTTTTTATTTCTGTTAGTCCTTTTTGACCGAACAGCAAACATAACAAGTCCTACAAGGCTGAGAAAGAACACAGTAAAAAAGGCTGGCAAAAAGTCTGACAAAGGAAGAAAATAAAAAAAAGAAACAAGATACCAAACAGTACCACAGCACATAAAATCCTAACAAAGAGCAAAATCTTACTACTATCCAAACACATACCCAAAAGCAATCAAATAGATGAAAGTAAGACAGGAACACTAAATCAAATGCAAATAGTCCTGCAATACTGTGAAAAAACAAAAAAAAAGAGAAAAGGTTGCAAGGAGGGTAAAACTCTGGGGATACCCACAACAAAAAGGATTGCAGTAGCTGGTGGAATACACTCCATACAGCAAAACAGGAGAGATATGCACCTAAAACACAAAAAGCACTGATAAAAACACCAGTGCCACACAGTCTTCAAAAATGGTAAATCTCCTGTTGTGCAAAAAGATGAAACAAGCATGGGTAGGCAAATTACTCAGCCCCACCCACACCCTTTATGCCATAACCACATTTACAGCTGCCAACAAATCAAGGACTGAAAGAATCTTCCCAGCAAATACTTCACTACAACAGATAACCCAAAGAAGACGTAAAGTTGACACCCAAAGGAAGTTTTCCCTAGCAACAGCTGGCATCCAGGCACAACCCATAGTCCCCATATCAGCATTTCTCAATAGTGAGAGGAAACATGTGGTACTGAATAATGACTGTGTACACCCTCCCAAAAAACAGCCACCCTGGGACAGTGAAGAAAAACATGCTCTGCTTTCTCTAAAGCCTGACACCCATCATAGGTTCATAGGTGGGTACTAAGCTATCTGCCCAAAGGCATTTATAAGCCTAGCCAGAATGTGTTGGCTTTCGCCGTCCCCTTAGATTAGTTCCCTGTGCCTCTGTCCAGCAGAGCCACTGAAGTGATCCCTGAGGTAAACTTTGTTTCCCATCCACTCATCAAGGTTTCTTTTGAAGATTGTTAATGAGGAGCTCTGCCTAATGTAGATTGGGATCTTGTTCCAAAGCATGGGAAGTCTCTGGGACAGGAATCTATCCCTCCAGCACGTCCTATTTATTGTTGTGGTGAGGTTTAGATCCCTAGAGCATGTGGCTCAAGGGGATAAGGTTTTCTTTATGTGGAGCATGTCCATGAATTCTGGGTTGGACATGGCCTTGTATGTCAAGCAGAGATCACCTCTGAGTAGGTGGTATGCAACCGAGTACAACTGGAGTTTCTTTAGTCGAGCTGCATAGGGCATCTGTTTGAGGCCATTGATCCTCTTGGTGAGGTACTTCTGTGGTCTTTCCAGCTGTTGCAGGTGTCTTGTAAGGTGCATCCCAAATGGGGCATTGTACTCCAAGATGGGTCTGATGAGTAGAGGGGCACAATGACCTCTTTTGATCTGGATGCGAACCCTTTTGTGATTAGGTTGGCCACATAAAAGGATTTTCTATCCACTTTGGCAATGTGATTATCAAAGGTGAGATTACTATCTACTTGGGTCCCCAGATCCATTATTACGTCTTCCGTAGTTAGGGGACTACCAGCTATGTGGTAGTTTGTGGGTACTTTTGTTTTCTCCAAAGGGGATAACTATGCACTTTTTGGCATTTAGCTTGAAGCCATGATTTTGACACCAGGTATCCATCTCAGTGAGACCCTTTTGGAGGATGTCTGTGTCAGCCGGAGAGTCAATTATAGCCCCTAGTTTGCAGTCGTCTGCAAACTTGGTCAGCCATAGTCCTCCTCTGCTTGCCTGTACCTCTGAGAAGTATATGCCAAACAGGAGGGGTCCTAGGACTGAGCCCTGGGGAACATCACTTGTAACCGGTTTAGAGACGACCTAGCTCTGTAGACACAATTGCAACTCTGCAGGGTGACAAACATAAGATCTAACAGGCAGCTTATCAAGAGAGCAATGCCACAAAAAACATGCCAATGGGAAAACGAAGCATAATGCTGCCTACACTGACTCCTGACTCAAACCTAACAATCTCCCAGGGGAATAATGTTGATACTCATTAATGGCATAGAAATGGGCCAAAAGAGAATGACATTCTTTCCTAGAGGAAGGGATGGAGTCTAAATACACATGCCAAGCAAGCAGCAAAGACTGGACTTCCCACAGCTCCAATGAAGGAACCCTCCATGCATGCTTCCAAGCCAAACAAGTCTGCCAAAACTGACCAGAGAATGCTTGGAGCAAGCGGCCAAGCAAAGAAAGATCTGCATCCTGTAAATGCTGCAATACAGGAAAAAGAAACAAAGTGTACAAAATAAAGGACAGGATGCAAAAAACTAACACCACTAGAAGCAGGAGAAGAATGAATACAAAATACCCCTCCTAACAGGTGTATAGGAAGTGCCCCCAAAAAAAGACCTCAGACAAAAGGAGGGTGGACCAGGAATGTGCAAACATATTAGACAAAAAAAAATACCCTAAAGTGCCCAAAAAGGCACCATTTAACAAATAAACCTTGTTTCAGAAAGACAAAGGAAAAGCATGCCAGAAGGCCAAGTGCTGAACAGCTTTACCAAGAAGGGCTTCAGAAGGCTCAGTGACACAAGGAGGTGAACCAAAAGGCACACCCAAGATAGACATACCATTGCTAGCAAAAGAAACATCTCCAACACTGAGAACTGCACCAAAACCACAGGATTTGGCAAAATTAAGAAAAAGGCCCACTAAAGAAATAACAAAAGAAAAATATTGCAAATAAAGCCAAATAACAGGAGAAGATTTTGCAACAATAGTAACATCATCTGCATAAGACAGAAAATGAGGCACCAAAACTCCTGAATATAAAAAAGAAAAAGGAGACCAGGAAAAGTGCACCCTCACCTTAAAAAGCACAGCACCCACCAGCAGAGTAGAAAGAAAACTGCTCAAGGGAAACCTTGACACACACCATTCTTCATAGCAACTTCAGCTCCCATCCAGCCATTAACCACAGGAACAATAACAGAAGCTGAATAAATGGAAGCAATACATGGAAGAAAAAGACCTTTAGATTGTTTTTACTACTGTCTTTTATGCTGTCCTGCTGATTCCTACATTTTTTTGTCGTCTTTAGTAATGTAACATGTAACACGTAACTATTTTTCTCAATTATTGTACTATATTGAATTTTATTTTTAATTTTTTTATATGATCTTTTTACTTTTGTCTAAAACGTTTTACTTTTGTATAAAATTGTAACGTAATCTTTATGGAGGTTTTCTCCTCAGGTCTCCACTGAAAATGGGCCCCTGGCTCAGCTGGATTAACCCGGTTTCCAAATGTCAATAAATATAAATAAATAAAAGACAAAATCCATAAGCCTTTAAGATGGCCAACAATGCTGTATGACTAATACTGTCAAATGCTTTGCTCAGGTCACAAGAGAGCAGCAGAGCAGAATCAGAAGCATGAACAAAGGAGGCAAAAGACTTCAACAAAAGCAGCAAATCTTGCATAGGCCTACCAGAAATACCATAGATCCCAGGTCCAACAAATATTGCATTTTTGACTGCAGACATAATTGCAAGATCTTACAAAACCGCTTCTAATCGGTACTGCAAAGAGAAATCGGACGTCACTTACAGATGACCCTGCAGTCACCCTTTTTCCAAAGCAACTTAAAAGCTATCAGTAACAAACTGGGATGGGAAAAAACATGAAGAAACCACTCATTAAACAATTGCACCAGTACAGACCACTGGGAATCTGAGAGAGAGTGGTAAAAATGGTAAAGGCCATCCAACCCTGGGGTAGTATCAACCTTGAAAAAAGCAATAGCCTTCCGAACCTCAAATAAAGTAATAGGGGCATCAAGAGCTGCCCTAAAAACAGTAGACATCACAGGTATAGGCCAAGATTCCACAGAGGCAGGTTTACCACCATACAAAGTGGACAAATAAGAATGAACATCTTGCAGAATACCCTCCTTAGTGGTAACAAAATCACCTGAAGAGAACAACACACTGTCAGTAAAGGTCTCCTTCCTAAGGGTACATTTACCAATATAAGGGAGAAATTCCTCACCTCTCCCTTTTAAAGCATGGACTAAGTTCCAAAGAACCACTCTCACCCTAGCAAGATTATGCAAATGCAACTCACGGAGGTGCTGAAGGGCACTGGCAGGTGCATGATGTACAGCAGGCTGGAAATCGGCATAAAGAGTTAGAAGAACCCTTAAAAAGGGAATAAGAGTGGGCAAACCAAGAATAATGGGAAACAAACATCTTTAAAGGCCAACCACCAAGAAGAAAGAGAAGAATAAAAAGGCAACAGAGTAAAATGATCATGCCATAACTCAGTAATGACCTCTTGCCAGGCAGAAGTAAAAGTCCAAGGAGCAGTAAAACGAGAAAGTCCCCTACCCTTACACAATGCAGAAGAAAGTCCAAAGGAAAAGGACAAAGCACAATGATCAGTAAAAGGCACAAAAGACAAGGAAGAAGAAACCACTTCAAAGGTAGGAAAACAAAAACAGTGATGTATACGGGTGCGAGCAGCTCCATGAAACTAAGTAAAGGCAGGAGGACTGCATACAGTAAGAGAGGCCAAACATAAAATGTCCTTACAACAATGGGCAGTAGAGTCCTGTCTGACCCTAGAACACCCTGGTAACGCACCATAGTAAAAGTCACCAAATAAAGAATAGGACAGTCAGTTAAAATATAAGGCTGCAAAAGATAAAATAATAAGCAATGCTCAGACACTGGAATAAAAGCATAAATGATTACTAAATGTACAAAAGAATGCCCACACAACAAATCCATCACCAAACCCCTAACAGGCAAAACATAACATCCCTAATAGCCACAACAGATTTATGATACAGTAACCCAATACGAGACCTACGATATGTCCCTAAAGACCAAACCACCCCATCTCTCCACAGTTTCCCATTGGGAACAAAGGAACAGAGAAAAGCCTACCTACATCCAGCAAACGAGTGTAAGACAGAAACCCAGGAATGGACAGTCATACATCGGAGCAATGACACCATACCATTAATATGAAAAGCCAAAGGCATGTTGGCCATTAGTACCAGGATGAGAAATCCCTTCAGAACCCCTCTGGTGATGCTTGTTTCTGAGATGTCTGCACCTAGGAGCTGAGGTCCACTAATGAGAATCATCCATATCAGTACACAAATCAGATTCACAACTAACAGTATCCTTAGAAGCACCACCATCACCAGTAGAAGAGGTATCAGATGGACCAAGTAATTTCCTATTAGATTCTAACATATCAGTACCAGTATGGACAACAAAAACAACAGGAGAAAGAGGCACAGTAGAGTGAGAACTAGAAGCAACAGAAACAGGACAAGGAGGACTAGAAGGCAGAACATACCCCTCCAGAGATGAAACAAGTAGGAATAGAGACAGAAGGGGGGGGGGACAGAGGACAAAGACAACAGCCTGCACTGGGGAAGACTCCACAGGAGCAGCAACAGAAACATCAGAAAGTAAAGTCTGAAGACTCAGTGGAAACAGATAACAAAGAAGGTACAGCAGGACAAGCAGAATTAACATGAGAACAAGAACATAAATGGCACCACTGTGGACAAACTCTAACAAAATGAGCTGTGGAACAACAATGAGTACATTTCGTAGCAGGACAATCAGACACCAAGTGAGAAAAATCATCACAAAAAAGGAGGACTTAGGCTGACCTGCATACCTCAAAATGCCTCTCTAACCAGACAACAACCACACACCAGGAAAATGGGAAACCACAGAATCAAGTTCATGCAAAGCCACCCACACCCCACCAGCATCAGAATCAAAATATTTCTTGGCAGAAAAAAAGTTAGCCCACTGAGAAAGTAAATGTTCCCTAATTTGTGCTTCTGTAGCATGAATGAAAACACAAAATAAGTTTACGCTTATAAGAAACATCTACTTCAGAAAGCACAAAATCAGACCAAGGCTGCTGATTTTGTGCAGCAAAATGAGAAACAAAAGTAGAAGCAGCCTCCTGCTCTTCAAAACAAATATCAGCAAATGCATCCCTCCCCAATGAATAACGGCACACAAAAACCGAACAGACACAAAGGTTTCAATAAAAAATTCTGAATAAACATAGGTGAAAGAGGATGACAATGCATATTTAAGATGAACAAAAGGCTTAGATGCAATCCTGGACTGCCTCAGAGAGGTAAGCTAGTTCCCAAAATCAGAAACTGTCCTTTCTGCCACAGTGGTGTAAGACATGGCCTGAAAACCAACTGCAGAAGCAACAGAAGACGCAGCACTAGCAGAAGTAAAGGGCAGAACTGTAGGGGAGCCAAAACAGCAGAAACAAACAGCACAAGCCAAAGAACCATCCTGAAGCTCCATTTCATCACCCCAATCAAGCACAGACAAATTATCAGTCATGCAACACAGCTGAAGCCTGTGAAGAAGTCTGAGATACAGATAAAGTTAAATGAAAAGAAAACTGTGATTCAGTAATAGTAGGCAAAGTAAAAGAAACAGGAGAAAGAGAAACACTAGCTGCAGTACTTGCAGCAGAAATGGCCGCCATCTTGCTTCACGCAGAAGTGGAAGCAAGGACTTCCTAGGTCTCACTCTCCTACTTTGCACACAGTCTTCATGGGTTCTGTTCAAGCAGCTTTATTTTATGCAAACACATCAAGATAGAAGTTTACTGACTTTAATGTAAGTAACATATGCAGACTAACTGCTGGAATCATACATGCTTACTCCCTGGCTGCAATCTCAAAATGGCACCAGGAATGGCATGTGCTTGACATTTATACATGCACGTTATGTCATTGACATGCTTCTTAAAGATACAGTACACAGCATGTGCACTCTGATCTACATCCACCCTCTTGAACAAAAATAAAACATGCAATGTTATGAACTTATTTGGCATGCAGATATCGCACACAGTTCTCTATCATGCATTTACACAAGATAAGATGCATATATACACAGTTAAGTCCATTTTGCTGCATATATCACACTCTGCCTAGATACTCGTCCATATTGTGTGACATAAAACTGGGAACTGGACTTAGCAACTGGAGCTGTCTCTGTAAAATGTTTGATCTGAAACATCTTCAGGAATGGAATCAGAAGTAGGAACACACACTGGAATGGGAACAACATTTGTTTGTATTCTCACTGTTTCCCATTCCCTCAACGGATGAAGAAATCTGCTCAATTTGTCATAACTGGACTTCTGGCTGGAATGCTTCTTAAATAGTTGAGCCTTTATGGTTCTGTTCTTGGCTTTAGACCTCAATAAACTGGAAATGGGTATTCTTTGAACAGGTGAGCCAAGAATATTGTCACAGGGTATGTTTCTCAGATAAAGTAAATTCAAAAAGACATCAGTATTTTCACGCTTTGACCTTTCAAGTAATTGCTTTGCACTCTGCATTGAACGTTCAGCTTGACCATTTGACTGTGGATATTCAGGACTGCTAGTAACATGTACAAAGTCCCATTGTCTTGCAAGTTTCTGAAACAGCTGACTAGTAAATTAAGTACTTTTATCAGAGAACTTTGTTTAGACTACAATGGACTGAGAAATGACATTTCAACTTAGTAATAACAGCAGTGGATGTCAGGTTAGGTAGTAGGTCAATCTCAAACTAGTCTGAATAACAATCTACCAATACTAAGTAGTGTTGATTGTTCCACTCGAAGATATCAGTGGCTACTGCCGACCAAGGTAGTTCAGGGACTTGACTTAGCTGAAGTGGTTCTCTTTGCAAGTGCAGTCTAGTACTATTGCATACTGAGCAAGAAGAAAGCACTTTCTTAATGTCTTTCAGTAGTGAGGGTCAAAATACTAATTCTCTCGCTCTTCTCTTAGTGGATGCAGAACCTGGGTGACCACAATGCAAAATCTAGATATGTTCTTGTTGTAAGGAAGCAGGAGCAACAATTTTAGGACCTTTGAATATAATGCCATCTTCTAGCAACATTTCATCTCTGTAAGAAAAATAGGTTTGCACTTCAGGTGGTACACTAGAT
Organism: Protopterus annectens; assembly: GCF_019279795.1. Taxonomy (NCBI): domain Eukaryota; kingdom Metazoa; phylum Chordata; order Ceratodontiformes; family Protopteridae; genus Protopterus; species Protopterus annectens. Next base: position 617,426,997 of record NC_056726.1, read on the forward strand.
TGCTTTGAAGGCCATCCAACATTAATGTAGTAATTGAATTTTGCAAAATTGGATCAGTCTTTGTTTGATCTCTTAACTCATCAAGCCTAGTGGTAGAAAAATTACACACTGCCATCACGGCGAAGTAAAAATTCTCTGCATCAAGCTGTTCCATCATATTTCTGGGCAATATGGATAGGTTATCAGGCACATAGAGTACTTTGCCTTTTGTACAGACAATTTTGAAGTTGTACTTTTGTAATTTGAGCATCATTCTTTGTAATCTTGCTGGAGCTGAATGCATACGCTTTTTTAAAATAGTAACTAGAGGTTGGTGGTCAGTTTCAATCTGAAAAGCTCGACCATAAATATAATCATGAAACTTGTAACATGCAAATAATATTGGCAAAAGTTCTTTTGCAATCTGAGCATACTGCATCTCAGTTTGGGTAAGTGTTCTAGATGCATAGGCTACTGGTCTTCCCTCCTGAAGCATAATTACACCAAGACCAAATTCTGAAGCATCACAGGAAAGAGTGACTGGTTTGTTCACATCATAACATTTTAATGTAGTTGGGTGGCATTTTTCTGACTGAGGTCTTCAAATGCCTTCTTGTGGTGGTCCAACCCATGACCATGCAATGTTTTTGTGCATCAGCTCTCTTAAAGGTGCTGTCAACTCACTGAAGTCTGGTATAAACTTGCCTATCTATTTGACCATGCCTAGGAAATGCTGTAGAGTTTGAGCATTGTCTGGTGCTGACATCTCAAAGTTAGCTGCTTGCTTGGTTGGATCTGGTCTCAAACCAGAACTGGTAAATAAATATGTAACTTCTAGTAGTCTGAATTTGCACTTCAGAGGATTGAGCTTCAAGTTTATTTCACATGCTCTGTCTAGAACTCTCTAAGTTTCTGTCATGCTCTGCTTCACCATTGCCTCCAACCAATAAATCATCTACTATTATGGCACAAGGGTAACTTGAAAAAATCTGCTCCATTGCACGCTGAAAGACTTCACTTCCAAAATGTATTCCAAATGGCATCCTTAGGAATCTGTATTTGCCAAACTGGGTGCCAAAAGTGGTTAGTAATGAGGATTTGTAATCAAGCATCACTTGCCAAAAGGAACTTTTTGTACCCAAGACAGCAAAAAAGTGGCATTCGGTATTCGATATGTGACCTCTTCGACCGTGAACATTGGATGATGCGGTCTCTTCAATGCTTTGCTCAAATCTCTTGGGTCAATACATACTCTGACTTCGTCTGAGCCTTTTTTGTGAGCTGCTACCATAGATGACACCCATTCAGTTGGTTCTGTAACTGGACAAATTGCACCTTGCTGCATCATTTTATCCAACTGAGCCTTGACTTTATTCTGCATAGCTATCAGAACTTTTCTTTCTGGTCTTACTACTGGAGTGAACTCTGGGTCTAACTTAATAGAATACACAACTGGAAGTTTGCCAACTTGTCATTGAAAACATCAGCATACTCTGAGAAAATGGCTTCATAAAAATTGGAACTAGGAGATGCACTTATGTGATGAACTTCTTTGGTAAAAGAAAGCAGATTCATTCTCAAACCATCTTTGAGATGCAATAAAGACTGTACTGGCCTTCAGACTACATAGAATAACAAGCTGTAACAGTTCTTGGCCAAATAACATGAAAGCATCACAGAGCCTTTGGTTTGAATTTCTTCACCTACATAAGCAACAACTTTCGCACTACTGGCCACATTGGGTTGTTCATTAGTTCTCACTTTAGCAAATGTGTCTGCTGATATAACATTACACTTTGATTCAGCGTCTGCTTTAAAGTGCTGTGGATTTACCATTGATCCGGACAGTACAAAGCACTTTGCTTTTTGCCAATAAATTCTCTGCATCGACTCTTTCACCAAGCACTGATACACCATCTACATAGAAAATAGACTTGCAGTCCACTTGATCAACTTGCTTTTTTGTGACCCTTTACAACTGTGTGAGGTTTACTTGATTTGAGAAACTTGAAAATGGTTCCATTTTTTACACTTACAACATTGCTGACCAAATGCTAAGCATTTCTCTCTTAGATTCGTGATTTGCACCACACCACACTTGCAACAGTTAACAATAAAGCTGGACTTGGGATTTGCTGATTCACGCTTGTACTGCACTGAGGATGCTCCTTTAACTGAACTAGCCTTCAAACTTGCTGGAAAGCTACGTGGTTTCCCTGGTGAGCGAGCAGGGGCTGTGGCTACCATGTACTTGGGTCTACTTCTGTTTGCCACGTGTTGCATACTATCCACATTTGCTCTGGAGCCTGCTGAAACTATTACTCGCCAGCATACTTGTGTTTTTCTGTCACTTGATGGATCTGAAAAATTTCTATGGCTGTACTCAATGTTAAATCAATGTCACAAAGCAAAGTCTTTCTCACAGCAGCACTGTTAATACCACACACAAGCCTGTCCTTTATTAACTCATCTTTTAAGTTACCAAACTGACATGTTTTAGCTTTGTTTCTCAGGTCAGTTATATAAGCTGCAAAAGTTTCCCCTGGTTTCTGATCTCTCATGTAAAACAAATGCCTTTCTAATGTAATATTTGTCTGGGGTTTACACATCGCCCTGAACATTTGCTTCAAACACACGGGGTCACCCCTTGATTCAGCCTGTACAACAATGATTTTCACCTTTCTCCCTCATATACTGCCGGTGCTTACACAAATGAACACTCTTTCTATGGCCTCTGACCTAGCTAGGTTTAACAAGATGAATGCCTTGGTGTGTGCATTCTTATCTGAATAAGCTGCTTGTATAAAAATATTGTACTCTTGCTCAAATATTTTCCAATTCTCTGCAATATTCTGATCAAATACAACTGTTAAGGGCCTTCGAAATCCATCTGCCATATTAACACATACCAGTGAAGGGTTCTTCAAATAAGCATGAACACATACACATATACCAGTATTTGTAACTTTGGCCAGTAGCACAACAAGCTTCTGTATAACTGAACGTTGTGAAATAAGTTTTTCTTGGGCACTGTAGTACTCTTGAAATTATTGTATGCAAGAAATCGCCTCTTATCGGTGTAAGAAACATATCCAACAACTGCATGATGCAAGCCTCTATGTAACTGGAGTTTGCAAAATAAGTCTTTAGTGCACTGTAACACTCTTGAAATTATTGTCATGCTAAAGTAATTTATCAGCATTTTAAGAAACATTTCAAATAACTTCATGATGCAAATGAACTGAGCAAGAAAAGCTCAGAGTCAATAACATTTCAATTAATTGCACTTTGTGAATAAATTGTACACAGCATACTGAAATTTCTCCAAAATGGTGGTACCTTGCTAGGCAACTCTTTACAGTGCAAGAAACACTCTATAATGGTGGCACTTTGTGAATAGACACACCCAGCACAAGAAACTTTTTGAAATGACTATACTTTGACTGTCCTTCACGAAATAGTTGCACTTTCACACAAATAACTCTTAAGTACATACACAGTAATAAGTACACACTTTAAGCACTTTTACACAGTTTGGGATACTTTAACTTTAGATATGCCCTTAATACAATATGAAGCTGTAGTTATGCCCAAACACAGCACTTTGCCAAAAAAACATACAGTCTCCTTGCTTTATTTATGCTTCATGTGCCCTTTTTGCCCATTTTATATTCGTTTTGCTCGTTTAATCTCTTTTCATGCCCATTGTACTCTTCTTGTACTCGTTTTACTCTAAACATGCCCGTTTTGCCCTTAAACTTGCTCATTTTGCTTTAAACTTGCTCATTTGCTTTTCTGATAATCGCTTTGTCAAATGTCATTATTTTAAACATTTCCCTTAGTTAAGAAATCTTTTGGGCCTCCCGCTTGTTTAATAATGCAGTTTGTGCCTTTGTAATGGACCATTTTACCTTTTTTATAAAACAAGTAGTTTGTGCATATTCTCATTACTTTTAATTCTTTTCAGGCTTTTTTCCATGCTTGTTTCTCTTAGTTTACCTTCACTCTTGCACCTCATGGCTCCAAATATTATTCTCTGCAATCCCGGTTCTGACACCATGTCACTCTCCTACTTTGGACACAATAGAAGAGTCTTCATGGGTTGTGTTCAAGCAGCTTTATTTTATACAAACACATCACGACAGAAGTTTACTGACTTTAACTTAAGTAGCTTATATACAAACTAACTGCTGGAATCATACATACTTACTCTCTGGCTGCACTCTCAAAATGCCACTAGGAAAGACACGTGCTTGACATTTATACATGCATGTTGTGTCCCTAACATGCTTCTTGAAGATACAGTACACAACACGTGCACTCTGATTTGCACTAGGGTTTGGAGTAAGCACCCTCATTTGTTCTTTTGAGTTTTTTTTTTTTTTTAAGTTGTTAGCTTCTGGTATTTAAGCCCTGCATTTGAGCAGATCTCTGCTTGTTTGAACCGAGCTGAACTGAGGTGGGCTACCAGACACAACTCTGAGCTGCGATACCAGATGACTAGAGGCTTCTGAGCTTCCCAAAAACCATAGGTTGCCCATTTTTTTATTATACTATATACTGCACTTTTTATTGTGTTCTGCTTATTTAATACTGTATTTTAATAATATAAACTAAACTGCACTGTTGTACTGCATTTGTCTGGCTTACTGTGCCTTTTAAATGGCATTTTGTTGCTGTTTTCACTGTTTGCAAAGTTTTGTTTTGATATTTTTGCTGATTGCAAAGTAATTGTTACTTTTCACTGTTTGCAAAGCATCTGTTTCTGTTTGTTCTGTTTTCCTGCCAAGCAGTGTTTTAAATAACTGATTTGTTCACTGTTTAAGACATTCTTTAGTGTCTCACTGCTGTTTTTGTGCTGTTTAAAACATTTTCTAGTATTTCCTGCCTAAACTAGTTTAACTAGTAGCTGTAGCATAGTCCAGATACAGGTTTGCTGCATCTGGGTCTGTTTGTAGTGGCTGTTGTATTCTGGGCACATTTTCCACGTCATTCTTGATAGGAAGAGGCCCTTCTGCACCCTTGTGAGAGATGTTTGCTTATTGGAACCTGTCTGGTGAAGGGTTATTGGTCTAGGGCTTGGAGTAAGCACCCTCATTGGTTCTTTTGAGTTTTCTTATTTTTTAAGTTTTTAGCTTCTGATATTTAAGCCCCACATTTGAATGGGTTTCTGCTTGTTTGTACATTTCGCAGCACCATGCACTGCCACGCAATTGGGTGCCATAGCTGAAGAGATCATTTTCCCTTAGATACAGCTATACTACACTAGTATAGTCCTCATTATTACATTTCTGGTCTAAGAAATATCGCTAGTTAGCTGTGGCCTATTAAACCACCAGCAAAAAACCCTGTGAGAAATACCCATCTACAGACCACCTCTTAGATCAGTCCTGAAAGCACCCCGATAACAGTTCTTCAAACTTAGCATTATGGGCAGTTGGACAACCCCTATTTCTCCTGCCAGCCTCATTGAGTTGGGTCCCTGAGGCAGTGTAGCAACTGCCTCGTGTACACCGACAATCCTCTACTAATAACTCACTCTAGTATAGTACAGAGTGGGAGAGATGTATCTGCACCAAGAATCTTGAATCCCTGCTCTCTAGCACTCAAAACAGTAACACTGAAAAGGTTGTCTACTCACTCACCATTACTCATGTACATAGTACCACTACTCATACACATTTTACGCATCCAACACATAAATCAACATGCACAGAGATTCTCTCAAGAAACATGCTGAACTCCAGAGACCTCCAAAACACATGGCTGCTACAATCAACACATTTCCCACAGCACCCATGACAAACAGCATCACCAGTTTCTCACCCACCAAGCCAGCAGCACCAGTATCTCACCCACCAAGCCAGTAAGGTGTAACACTCAAAAAAGCAAATGTTCTTGTCATTGGAGATTCTATAGTGAGACACATGGATGTCTCACTCGCCAGGTTAGATAAGGAGAAAGCCACGGTTAGCTGCCTGTCCAGTGCCAGGATTTGTCAGATCACGCATGCACTCAGGTCTCTTGGCAACAACTACCATTATCACTGTCATATCTCCTGTTGGGGTGAATGACCTGAGATGTAGCCCCCACCAGACTATATGAAGAGAGATGTGATTGAGTTGTCTGAGTATGTGTCCCTGGCAGGCATGTCCCTAGCCTTACCCTCACATAGAATGATCCCACAAAAAGTGATCACTTTCAACAATTGGCTTAGTTTTTGGTGTCATTCAAAGGGGATCTAGTTTTTGTCAGCCTGGGATGACATGGTCAACAAACCCCACTGATTTTGTCAGAGGCAGTTTGCACCTGGCACCACTAGCTTTTCAGCTGCTGGCAAAGACTCTCTTGCCTATTCCATAGTGCCTTTTTTAGGCAAGGTCTCCAAACAAAATTGCCAAGGCAAATAAAGGTTATGCTAGGAGCTTAAACGAAAAATTGCACACCCTGGAAGCACTCCCATCACTGGATGATGTAGATATCTGTGCAGTCACAGAAACCTGGTTCAAGGCCCTCGAGATTACCCCAGCCTTGCATAGTGACAATGCCTTCCACAGCTTCAGACCCCAAAATGAGTATGTGAGAACCAAGGGAGACAGTGTTTCTATCTATATTAGAGATAAATTCACCTCCCAACTAGTTAGACAGGACAACTCATGGAGTTACTCCAAGTTCAGATTACTGGGTGTAAGACTCCCATTCAAGTCATAGCTAGTTATAGATCCCCCTTCTTTGATCATGATGTGCATGAGACCTACTTTACCAAACTGAAGCCAATCCAAATATTGCCAAGCACTCTGGTCATGGGGGACTTCAGTTATCCCACCATCAACTGGGAAACTTACTCTAGCCATAACTCACTAGTGCAAAAGTTCCTTGACTTTATTAACGCAAATGCCCTGGAACAAATTGTTCAAACCCAACAAGAGGAACATGCATACTAGATCTGGTCCCCATTAATATGGTAAGCAGATGCACCACCACAACTGTCAGACCCTCATTAGTTTAATCTGACCACAAATCAGTCATCTTCAAACTGGCAGTAACACCAGAACTCACAAAGGGGTGAAGTCAGACTAAAAAATTTCACCAAGGCAAAACTGTACCATCCTAGGGGAAGGGAAAAATTCATTCCAAGCCCCACCCCCCAGCTGGAAGTGGGAACTATACCAAAGCTGACACTAAAGCCCTGTACAATCACTTGTATAAGAGTATAGACTCAGCTGTTCCAGAGAAAATCTAAATCAGAGCCCAAGTAAAAACAAGCTACCCTGGTGGACATTCATCATCAACAAACCTTGGAACAAAAGCAAAAAGCTGCTGTGAGTCTTTCGGCTTTTCCTGGTTAGGGGTTGCCACAGCAGAACTCCAGTCCGCTAATGACTGGCAGTGGATTTTTATGATGCTGAGTTGCCAGCCCGATGCCCAACCTTCAAAGAAGGCACACCCATTCATGCACGCACCTACCTGCATGTCTGGTCAGAGAACTAATTAGTACACTTCTTATTCCTATAGAATCTTCTACACATGTCTGATGATTCTGTAGTACTTTTTGATAACCCCAAACATTCCCAGAGGTAGTTGTGTCCCTAAATGTCCTATATACCTGAATAAGATCTCCTCTTGGGTATCTGTAAGAGACACTGAACAAGTTCAGATATTTTAGTCTTTCATAATAACTTAGATTTTCACATCCATGGATGCCCTTGGTATATTTCCGCTGTTATCTTTCTAGTTTACTCATGCTTGTCTTGTTGTAGGGTTTCCATATTATTATTACATACTCAAGTTTGGGTCTAAAACATTGTAAATGGTCATGTTGATTCTTCCATGCCCCATAAACCTACCAAGAGATCACTAAATTTAAAAGCACACGTTAAAACACCAATTAACAAATGACATACATCACCAAACTTCAGCAGTCAGAAGTCCTGTTGACGCCAAATGGAAGTGAGCTATAAGGTATCAGATACGGCTGGGAGGGAATTATGTCAAAGGGGGGTAAGAGGTTGAAAGGAACTGGCTGAAACAGTTAAATTGCAGGAAGAACAAAAAAAGAGGCAAGGAAAATCATGGTTTAAAAAGTAAAAGAATAGGCAAGGTTAGACCAAAGTGGCTGCAGTACAGTACTCAGAGCAGTAAGGAAATTCTCCTTCCTGACCTTTTGTAAAAATGAAAGAGTATAAGCTCACAGAACACAGGATCTTGCTAACTAACAAAGGTGATTGCAGTAGAGATCAGGAAGGAGTTTCTTGTTCCTCCCAACGTTATTTCGGGTTTCAGCCTTCCCCAGCAAAGTTAGGGAGGAGAGGTTATGGTATCGCAGCCATGAATCTGGACAGAAGGGCACTCTGGGAGGCTAAATTTGCAGGGGGGCTTTTGGGAGAGAGAGCACAAGCTCAGATTTGTCCCCCCCCCTCTCTCTCTCTCACTCAATTAAGTTGTGGCCACATGTGCTAGATGCTGTCTAAGAAAAATGAGGCAAGGCTCCAACAATGGAAAAGCACCTTCCTCAGCCTCAACAGGCAAATAAGACAACACGCCAAAAACCTCTAAGGATAATTTTGAAAAAAATCTTAGAAATCACAGCCAAGGACAACCATAAGGCCTTTTACAGCTACATGCACAGCCTAAAAGGTAGAATCCACACATGTCTTTTCAGGCTTGTTGGCTGTTGGTGAAGCACCCACCAAGAGGAGAAAACACTGAGAGAAGAAAGGAGCCACTTTTGAGACTTTAAGTATTTTTCCTCTGTTTATTTGCTAAGTTTTTCTGCATAGCCGCCTATTTTGAGAATTTTCTGGCTTGTTAAATTTGATTTCTGCATTAGTAACTGTATTTAGAGCACAACCTAATTTACTGAATTTCCTGTTTGCACTTATTTTTAAAATCGTTTTTTTCTCAAAACTTGCATTTTATCTGTCTTTGGCCTAGCACTCTTGTGTGGGGTCATTTACTGCACTGTTATAACTTGTTGATACTTGTTAACCTCTGCTATCTCTGAAATGACTTGATCAGTGGCAGTGAAAAACATTGAGCAGCCTGCCTGCCCCTGTGGGAGTGGTTACTGACTTGAAACTGTAGTTTTATTGGCCATTTTGGGTCAATTCCAAAACTCCTTCATCTTCCTCTCTTAAAACCCTCTTTTGCGGTTTTGCACATTTTGAGCATAAGCGCAACAGGGCAGCGCCTAATTGGGTTTAAACTATTCCTGGCTCCACAAAGTCTGCTCTTCACTTTTTCCCTTAGAACTGCTCTATCTCTAAATTTAAACACCATATTCTCATTCTAAGGCCCTTCACTGGTCCAATTACGTAATCCTACAAGTTAGCACTATTAAACCATAAGCACTACTTACTCTTATACTCTCTATGATTACCCTGTCCTCTATTGGTCCGTCTTAAATTCAGTTTCCCTATTACTCTAGCATTTCCAAAGGTCAGTCAATGGTTTCCTCTCCAGTCCAGCTGGTGAATCTGGGAATTTTGAGGCAATGTTACAACTGTCTCATGTACACGGACAACCCTCTCCTCCTCCAAACAGGTTCAAATATATGTGAGAGACGCAACAATTTAGCCAAACTGGAGGCTGAGCTCTCTCCTCTCAAAACTGGTGAAACCAGTCAGGAGGAGAAGGTAACCTCACACAACACAATTCCAGTATCACATAGTCCCACCACATCAGCGAACCAAACACATAAATACACAAAAACATACTCAGAGGCTCTAAATAAAAATCTACCTAAGCAACAGAGACCTCCAAAGCAGACATCCAAGCAAACACTACCTCAAAACAAAACACACACAACACATAACCCACAAAGTCAGTGTGCCAAGCAGCCACAGCCCTTAAGGCTGAATAACACACCTGATACTCTTGTTATAGGTGACTCTATTGTCAGACACACTGACATCCCGCTCACCAGGCTGAATAAAGAAAAGGTCACAGTGAGCTGCCTGTCGGGTGCTAGGATCCGACACATAACGCAAGCACTCAGGTCACTCCAAAGCAAATACAAATATGACTCGGTCATTGTACATGCTGGTGTGAATGACCTGAGACGTACCTCCCTGGACTACATAAAAAGAGACATAGAAGAGCTCTCTGATCATGTAGCCCAGGCTGGTATGACCCTGACCTTGAGCAGCATCTTACCCTCACCTAGAATGATGCCACAGTACAAAGACAAAATGATCGATTTTAACAATTGGCTAAAATTTTGGTGTCATTCAAAGGGGATCCAGTGTCTGTCAGCCTGGGATGACATGCTCGACAAGCCACGTTGCTTTGCTAGGGACGGCTTGCACCTGTCACCACTGGGCTTTTGGATATTGGCAAAGGCTCTTGCCACCCCATAGTGCCTTTTTAGGCAAGGCTCAAAAGTCAAACCCACCCCCATAGACAGCACAAGGAACAAGAAACTAAGGGTAATGCTGCTAAACGCCAAAAGTCTTAACCTCAAGATGCACGCACTCGAAGCTCTCCTCAGTATGGAGAACATCGATATCTGTGCCGTGACAGAAACCTGGTTCAAGGCTCCGGAGAGCACCCCAGCACTACCAGGCTATACCTCATATCATGCTTTTTGGCCCCAAAACCCGGACCGAACCACAAAAGGAGGGGGAGTTTCCATATTTATCAAGGATAACCACACCTCCAGGTTAGTGGCATTGCACGAAGTATCGGAGACCATCCATGTGCAACTAACAGTGGGCAAGACTGCTTTTCAGTTTATAGCATCCTACAGACCACCCTCTCAAAGTCAGGAATCCCATTCGGCTTTCCTGAAAACATTGGAGAACATGAAGATCTCTCCGGACACCATTATATTGGGTGACTTCAACTACCCAAACATTGACTGGAAGCACTACTCAAGCCCCAGCACCTTAGCCCAAAGATTCCTGGAAATTATAAACTCAAATGCTATGGAACAACTAGTCACCACTCCCACAAAAGGGGACAACATACTAGACCTGATCATTACCAACATGGGGACTCTATGCTCCACACCAGAAGTATATCCCTCATTGGTAAGATCAGACCATAAATTAATTTCACTGGATGTCCACATCCCGACCCCAGCCCAGAAAACCACAGTGAAAAACTTCTCAAAAGCGAACTTCTCACTTCTCAAAACCGAAGTGGAATCCTTCAAGGCCCCAGGGCCAGTGGAAACTACAGCCCAAACTGCAGAATCCTATATAAATGCATTCTACGGACATCTCCAGGAATGCATGGATCATGCTATCCCAAACAAAACCAAGACCCAATCATCCAAAGGCAGGCATCCAGTCTGGTGGACCCCTGCCATAAATAAACTGTACAACAGAAGGAGGAAGATACTACATGATAGAGCAAAATCCCTAATACGGAAGGCATCTCTGATCAGTACTAGCAAAAAATTACGATCCTCATAAAATCCTCCAAGGCCAGCTTCGAGAGAAAAATTGCACAGGACACCAAAGACAATCATAAGGCTTTTTTCAGTTATGTTAGAAACCTGGGATGCAACTCCCAGACTTGTTCTGAGTTGATTCTAAATGACAAAAATACACTGAGCCGATAGACATCGCCAATATCCTGGCAGGCAGGTTCAGTGCAAACTTCTCCACCCCAAAAGAGCAAGTATCTATCCCGGCAGAGGGCTGCCTCCCAAACATCTCAGATGCTCAGGTGAAGGCTGCCCTCTCCAAAGCAAAAAAAACACTTCTTCCATGGGACCAGATGGCGTCCCAGGTTGCGTCCTACATGAACTACAAGAGGAACTAATCCCTCAAATAAAACAGCTATACAATCTCAGCCTCACCACAGGATATGTGCCCAGAGAATGGCGTACAGCAACAGTGGTCCCACTCCACAAAGGTGGAGCCTCTACGGACCCTGGAAACTATCGCCCCATAAGCCTGACTAGCTTAGTCTGCAAGGCTATGGAGAGGATCATCATGGAGCTCATAAACAAAGACATTGGGGACCTACAGACACTAGATCCTACCCAGTTCGGCTTTGTCAAGGGCAGATCCTGCCTTTTGAAACTGGTTGACTTCTTTGAAAACAGTCACCAAAGCCATAGATGAAGGGAAGGTAGTCCACACAGCCTATCTGGACCTTGCAAAGGCATTTGACACAATACCCCACTCTGGCATCATAGATAAGCTATCCAGCTTAAATATAAACCCCTATGTCACAAGATGGGTCGCAAACTGGCTCAAAGACAGAACCCACAGAGTGAGAGTTGCTGGAGCCATGTCAGACTCGAAACCGGTCACAAGTGGCATCCCACAGGGTTCTGTCCTGGGACCACTCTTGTTCGGTATATACTTTCCCGAGGTACAGGCAAACATGGGAGGACAATGGCTCACCAAGTACGCAGACGACTGCAAACTGGGCGCCATAATCAACTCTCCAGCTGACACAAACATCCTTCAAAAAGGTCTCACAGAGACAGATAACTGGTGCCAGCGCCATGGTTTAAAGCTAAATGCCAAAAAATGTATAGTCATACCCTTTGGCAAAAACAATGTGCCCACAAATTACCACATAGGCGGAAACCCATTAAGTACAGAGAAAGTTATTAGGGACCTGGGGACCCAAGTTGATAGCAATCTCTCCTTTGAAAACCACATTGCCAAAGTGGTTAGAAAGACCTTCTACATAGCCCACCTCATCACGAAGGGTTTCACATCTAGATCAAGAGAGGTAATCGTGCCCCTTTATTCATCCCTCATCAGGCCCATCATAGAATACAATGCCCCTTTTGGGATGTACCTTACCCGACACCTGCAGCAATTAGAAAGACCCCAAAAGTATCTCACCAAGAGGATCAAGGGTCTCAAACAGATGCCATATGCTGCTCGGTTAAAAAAACTCCAGCTCTACTCAGTTGCATACCGCCTACTTTGAGGCGATCTATGCCTGACATACAAAGCTATGTCAAATCCAGAATTAATGGACATGCTCCACCTCAGTAAATCTAAATCCCTTAGAGCCACACGCTCGAGGGACTTGAACCTCAGCACAGAAATAAATAGAACTTGCTGGAGGGACAGGTTCATAACCCAGAGGCTCCCTTTGCTCTGGAATAGAATTCCAGTTCATGTGAGGCAGAGCACCTCACTGAATCTCTTCAAGAAGAATCTCGATAAGTGGATGGGGGATCGTAGGTTTGTCCCAGGAATTACTCCCGTGTCACTATTAGACAGAGGCACAGTAAACTAAACCTTAAAAAGGGCACAGTATACTCAAATCAAGGGGTGGAGTAAGCCATACAGAATCGGGCTAGGCTTATAATTGCCCCAGGGCAGATAGCCTAGTATGAACCTATGTGCTGAACTAGTGACTAACGGTATCATACACACTGGTCCTGAAGAGATAGTAAGCCTGCTGGTGGGCAGATTTGGCAAAACTTTCACTCCCTTATCCCCTCCAAACTTATCACAAGCATTGCCCCAAACTCCCTTCCCACCCTACATATCCAAAGAGCAGGTCATTAAAGCCTTGTCTAAGGCAAAAAACACACCCTGTATGGGACCAGACAGCATCCCAGGCTGTCTTCTAAAGAAACTTAAACATGAACTAGCATCACCATTAAGTACCCTATTCAATTACAGCCTAACCACAGGCTATGTTCCTGCAGAATGGAGAACAGCAACAGTTATTCCCCTCCTCAAAGATGGCTTGGCAACAGACCCAGGGAATTACAGACCCATAAGTTGGACCAGCCTCCTCTGTAAGGCCATGGAAAATGTCATCATGGACCTCATGAATAAAGATATAGACAACCTCCAAACCCTGTATCTGACCCAATACGGCTTCATCAATGGCAGATCTTGCCTGTTAAACCTGTTAGATTTGTACAAAAATGTGACCAGAGCCATTGACAGGGGCAAATCTGTGCACACAACGTACCTCAACTTGGCCAAGGCCTTTGACACAATCCAGCACTCAGGCATTACAGATAAACTGAATGTAAACCCTATAGTTGTAAAATGGCTTGCCAACTGTCTCATAAACTGGCCACACACAATCAAAGTAGATGACTCCACATCAGCTAGCAGACCTGTCATTAGTAGGGTGCCACAAGGGTCAATGCTGGGCCCCTACTGTTTGGTATATGCTTCTCAGAAGTTCAGGCCAAAACTAAGGGGCTGCAACTGACCGAGTTTGCAGATGACTGCAAACTGGGTGCAATTATTAAATCCCCAAATTATGTCAATGTACTTCTGGAAGGTCTTGCACAGACCAACTGGTGTCTTAGTCACAGTCTCAGCTAAATGCAAAGAAATACATCATCATTCCCATCGATAAAAACAATGTCCCTTCACACTATCAAATTAACAGCAATATCCTAATGACAATACCTTACATCTCATTAATATATCAGCCATTATCTATGAAAAATAACTACTTTTAATGGATTTATGACATTCTTATTTTTATAGTTTTTATTGAATATAGCATTTGTATACCTTCCTGGCCAAATAAACCCTAAATATTCTTTCACTATTCTATGCACATTTTATATTTTTTAACTACATATGTATAACTCAAATTGAAACATTTCCATATTCATGTTGCCTATTTCTTTGTAACCTGCCATTATTACCAATGACTTTCAAGAGCTTATAATTCTGCTCCAGCTTAAAAAACATATTTTATGGTCTGTTTAACCCCAACAATCTTTCATTAAATATTGTGTCTCATTTAATGCCTTATTAACTTTGACTAGAAGCTTCCTATGAAAAGTCTCCAAAAACCCTATTTACTTGATTGGTAATTTAATAACTTTGTCTCTCTTCTTTATCTGGCAGGCCTTCTGAGCCAAGTGCAACATAAAGGGGGTAATCAATATCCTTCTGCCACTTTTTCTGCAACAGTATCTTTCTTCCTAGACATACCAACAAGATCAGTTGGGATAGTCTTTCTTTTTTCCCAGTGCTTACCAATTTTCCATCTGCCCTGCACTCTCTGTGAAATAATGCCCCCTCAAAAAGTTCAGTTGTATATACTTGCCATGTTGCAGTCATCACACTTGGGTTATCTGCCTGCAGGTAGCCCTCAGTCAGCCCGAATACCAGAGACTTGGTATTTCTGCGTCAGTTGCTGTCACTCCAGGACTGACATCAGGTCGTCAGGGGTATAAAAACAGGCAGCTGACGCCATTACATCAGTTTTTATTGCCCGAAATGTCAGGAGCCCCCAAATAGGAAGCTAAGTTATGGAGGAAAAAACACCACTAGTAAAAAGTAAATACCAATAGCCCTGTAAGGGGTGAGTAATACATTTAGAGACATAGAAAGAGATGGGGGCTGGAGGGTGGGAAAACAGGACTGCAGCAGTGAATACACTTGAACATCTACATTTATGATGTGTGCATAACTACTATGTTCTTCATGTTTCATTGTTGCAGTCATCACACTTGGGTTGATTCCCAAAGCTGAAGAATGGGTGGAGGCAGTCAAGAAGAGTTGGGGCTGGCTAGTATGCCCTGCAGGACTGCTGTAGCAAAACCTGCCCTGTATTTGGAAAAGATAGGCAGGTGATAATGCTTGGTGAAGGTATGAACAGAACTCCAGGTAGCAGCTTCCAGAATGTCCCTGGTAGGGACTCCCTTGAGGAATGCTGCAGAGGTAGAGGTTCCCCTGGTGGAATATTTTCTGCCTCCCCCCCGAGGGGTTGGTTTCCCATGGTGTTTGTAACAGAAATGGATACAGTGTGCTATCCATTTGGAAATAATTTGTTTAGCTATGGCCTTGCCCTCTGCTCCAGGTGCAAAGCTGAGTAGTAGCTGGTCAGATTTTCTGAAGGGCTTAGTCCTGTCAAGGTAGAATCTGAGCTGTCTGTGCACATCGTAAGAGTGCAGGATCCTTTCCCCTTTATTTTGAGGATTGGGAAATAAGGTTGGCAAATGGATAGATTGGTTGAGAGCTACACTGGACACCACTTTAGGCATAAAAGTAAGGTTAGTTCTGAGAGAGACCCTGTCAGCATGAAAAATAATGAAGGGTTCCACAGCCATAAGTGCTTGTAGCTCAGACACTCTCTTTTAGCTGAAGTGATGGCCAGAAACAAGGCTGTTTTCCAAGAGAGCAATTTTAACTCTTATTGATGCTGCAGGTTCAAAGGGGGGTGAGCTTTTCCATTACAAGGTGAAGGTCCCAAGCAGGGGTGGGTGCTCTCCTTGGTGGCCTTAAATTGGTGGCACCTCTCAGGAGCTGTTTGAGAGGGTGAGAGAAGAGAGGTGGCTCAGTGTTGTAATGAGCAAAGATGGCAGAGGCATGGAACTTAATGGAATAGAAGGAAAGGTCTCTGGAGTAGATCTCCTAGGTAATCCAGGATTAGAGGTAAGGAGGGCAGAGCAGTGTCTGCTCCTTTAGACTGAATCCAGGAACAATACTTTTTCCACTTAGCATAGGATTTCCTTGTACTGGGTCTTCTGGCTTTCAGAATGATGTCCAGCACCTGCTTGCATAAGCTGATCACTGGGGGAGAATTCAAGGAATAAGCCAGGCTGCAAGGTTCAGGATTTGCAGTTGCGGATGCAGGATCTGTCCCTCCTGCTGAGTGAGGAGGGTTGGGATCTAAGGTAGATGCCATGGTGGCACTGGTGACAAGCTGCACAGTATTGGGTACCACTGCTGGCGTGGCCAGTCTGGAGCAATCAGGATTGCCCTTTGTCTGTCCTGTCTTATTCTGAGTAGTATTTTTGAAAGAAGAGGCAGAGGGGGAAAGGCATAAATTGAGAGGTGTACCCACTGGAGGGATAAAGGCATCCATTTTCCATATTCTGCTGTGTGGTGTCCTGGTGCAGAATTTGCTGATCTGGTGATTGTAGGGGAAGGCAAAAAGGTCTGCCTCTGGTATCCCTCATTTCTGGGTTAACAGGCTGAAAGTGCAGGGATTTAATTGCCACTCATGTGGATCTAGGAGATTTCTGCTTAAGTCATCTGCCAAAGAGTTGTTTGCCTGGCAGGAATAGAGCTTGCAGATGGATTTGCATGTCCAATGCAGTGTTCCACAGTGTCATGGCTAGCCTACAGAGTGGGCAAGAGTGTGTTCCCCCTGCTTGATGTACCACATAACTCTAATGTTGTCTGTTTTTATTAGCAGGGGTCCAGGTGAGAGAAGGGATCTGAAAGCTGTCAGTGTGCTGAACAGCTAGCATCTCATTTTGGTTGATGTGCAGATGAATTTGACTCGGGCTCCATAGGTTCATAGGTAGGTACTAGGCTATTGGCCCTGGGGCCTATACAAGCCTAACCAAAAAGGTACCCTGGCTTTCGCCACCCAAGAAAATTATTTTCCTGTGCCCTTGTCAGGCAGAGCCACAGAAGTGATCCCTCGGGTGAATTTCCTATTTCCCATCCAATCATCAAGATTTTTTTGAAGAGTGCTAATGAGGAGCTCTGTTTGACATAGGTAGTCTGTTCCAGAGTATGGGAAGTCTCTGGGACAGGAATCTATCCCTCCAGCATGTTTTTGTTTATTGTGGTGACAAGGTTTAGGTCCCTAGAGCGTGTAGCTTGGAGGGATTGGGATTTCCTTAAGTGGAGCATGTCCAACAGCTCTGGGTTTGGCATAGCTTTGTATGTTAGGCAGAGATTGCTTCTGAGCAGGCGATATGCGACGGAGTAAAGCTGGAGTTTTTTGAGTTTGTCTGCGTAGGGCATATGTTTGAGGCCAGTAGTCCTCTTTGTGAGGTATTTATGCAGCCTTTCCAGTTGTAGATGTCTTTTGAGGTACATACCAAAAGGAGCGTTGTACTCTAATGGGTCTAATGACTGATGAGTAGAGGGGGAACAAAGACCTCTTTTACTGGATGAGAAACCTTTTTGTGATGAGGTGTGCCACTTAGAAGGATTTCCTGACCACTGTGGCAATGTGATTATCAAAGGAGAGACTACTGTCCACCTGTGTCCTAAGGTCTCTTATCACACTTTCAGTGTTAAGTAGACTACCGCCTATGTGATTGTTCATTGGTAGAGTTTTTACCAAAGGGGATGACAATGCACTTTTTGGCATTGAGCTTGAGGCCATGGCTTTGATACCAGGCATCTGTCTCAGTGAGGCCCTTTTGTAGGATGTCCACAGTGTTAGGAGTTCAATTATGGCTCCTAGTTTGCAGTCATCTGTGAACTTAAGTTAGCCAAAGACCTTCTGTGAGGACACAGGACTGAACCCTGTGGTACTTCTCTTGTCACTGGTCTGAAGTCGGATTTGGAGTCTGCTACTTTCAAAGTGTGGGTTCTGTCAGCAAGCCAGTTGGCAACCCATCTTGTGACATAGGGATTTATACCTAGTTTAGTGAGTTTATCTATAATTCAAGAGTGGGGGATGGTGACGAACACCTTGGCGAGATCTAGATAGGCTGTGTGAACCACCTTACCCTCATCTATGGCTTTGGTGACTGCTTCAAAGAAGTCTATCAGGTTTAGGTGACATGATCTGCCTTTTACAAACCCAAACTGTGTGGGGTCCAGAGTTTGGAGATCTCCAATGTCTTTGAGTTCCATGATGATATGTTCCATGGCCTTGCAGACCAGGGTCATCAGGCTAATGGGGCGGTAGTTTCTGGGGTCTGTCATGGCTCCCCTTTGTGGAGTGGGATAACAGTCGTGGTGCACCATTCAATGGGCACAAAGCCTGAGGTGAGGCTATGACTGAACATGGTACTTAGGTGGGGTGCCAGTTCATTCTGTAGTTCATGTAGAAGGCAGCCTGGGATGTTGTCAGGTCCCATGGATGCTGTGTTCTTGGCTTTGGAGAGTGAGGTTTTTATCTGGGCAGCTGTGATTACAGGAACTTTGCATTCTTTCGGTATAGAGATGGGCCCTTTAGGGGGTGAGAGGGGGGTAAAGTTAGCACTGAACGTATCTGCCAGGATGTTGGCAATATCAGTTGATTCTGTATATTTAGTGCCATTGTGCTGCCAGTCGCCTTGAATGCACTTTTCTCCCAGATGTGCCCCCCCAGGCATAGTCCGATGCATCTGTGGTTAGGGTCTGGGTGGCATGGGGTTGTGTAAAGGGAAGCCCCTTGTTGTGGTTGCATGCTGCTGCCCACCAAAGAAACTCTGTCCTTAGACAAGGTATGATAAGTATGGTGATTTCCAGGTCCTGAGAAAGTTGGCACTAAAGACTTTTAAGTTCTATTGAAATCTCCTCATATGCAGTCTGGCATATGGAATTAGTAGAATGCAATAGGCCCATGAACCCTAAAGCCTGCAGGATTTTCCATGCAGATAGCTGGGTTCTGGTGGCCATTTGAGTGAAGTAGCCTGTTAGGCTTGTTTTTCATGAGTAAGAAATGACATCTGGGAGGCTGCGTCTAAGCTTGCTCACAGGAATACAATCTTTTGACTGGGTACTAGTTTTGATTTATTTTCATTGATAGTGTACCCCAGGGAGGTTAGAAGGTTCTTTACAAATGTCAGGTGCTGCATCAGCTTTTCCTGATTGCCTGAATTAGGCAGTCATCCAAGTAAGGGTATATTTGAATGTTTCTCTGTCTGCAATAGACAATGGCTGGAGCCCGACATTTTGTGAATACTCTGGGAGCAGTGGATAAGCCAAAGGGAAGTGCAGAGAACTGATAATGCATAGATCCTGCCCTGAAACATAGAGATTTCCTGCATGATTCCCTGATAGGGATGTGCAGATAGGCTTTTTTAGGTCTAGGGTGACTAGCCAGGTCTCTGGACAGCATAGGAAGAAGCTGCTGAAGGGTGAGCATTTTGAATTTTGGTACCACCAGGAAGGTGTTTAGAATGGAAAGATCTATGATTGGGTGCCAAGTGCCCTCTTTTCTGGGTACCTGGAAAAGTCTGGAATAACCTTGACCTATCTGTTCTGCAGGAACAGGTTGAATTGCCCTTATGGAGAGCAGGGATTGAACTTGGTTTTGTGTCTCTGCCCACTAGTTTGGAGGAAGGTCTGGGAACCCTTTTGGGATTGGCAGTGTGTGGAAGAAAAATTTGTACCCCTGAGATGTAATGTTGAGGATCCATTGTTCTTTGGTGATAGAGGTCCAGTTTTTTGCATGGTGGGAAAGTTTTCCTCCTAGGGGCATGAGCAATTGGGCAGAGGTGAGGAGTTGGGTTGACAAGTCATTGTGAATTCTTTCCGTAAGGGGGTGGCTTAGCACTCTGTGTTTTAGAAGTGGAGGTATTCCATTGCTTAGATCTCTGCATACCCTGAGACTGTAATCTGGGGGGGGGGGTCTGTTTCCCCTGGATCTAGTTTGAGATTGCCTTGAGGGGGCTGGAAAGGAGCAATGTTTTGAGGGGCAATGCCTACTGAATCTTGGACGCTACACCTGCAAAAAATCTTTGACTGTCTTCATAGACTTAGCTTTTTCTTCCATCTTTTTTAGAACCTCTTCTGCTTTGGTGCCAAAAAAACTGTCTTTATTCAAAGGGGCGTCTATTAATTTTGATTTGACATGGTCTGGTAAGGTCTGTTCCTTAAGCCAAGCATGCCTTCTCAATACGGATGCAGTGACTGCTGCCCTGCAAGATGCTTCTAGGGCGTCAAACCCACATTGCAAGGTATGCTTGCTGACTTGGCTTGTAGAATGTATAAGCTCCTATAATTATTTTCTGCACAGTTTGTAAAGGTAGATAATTTTTGCTTAAGTTTCATAATATGTTGTTGGGATTTCAGCATGTGAAACTGGCAGTTCAATGCCCTAATGTCTAGAGTTGCAGAGGTGTATACTTTTTTACCCCATCTGTCTAAAGCTCGGGAATCCCTGTCCGAAGGGGTGGGATTCTTAGCTGTAGTTGCCTTTATACATTTAGGCCCTTGGGAAATGACTTCTGGGTCAGCAGTAGAATTTTTGAAATGAAATTTGTGAGAGTTAGGAACTCTGAAGTACCTGTCTGGTTTCATTGGAGCAGGGGGTAAAGTATCAGGAGACAGACTGGATTCCATAAAGATATCATCCACAACAGCCAGAACAGGAGGGATAGCTAAGAATCTATGTTGTGGCAAATCTAAAAATTCCCTAAGTCTTTTTTTGGACTGAGATAATCCTGGCATTCCCAGTGGAAATGCTCTCAAAGTATGAAGGGTTTCATCAAAAGAAAAATCCTCTGGAGGGGAAGCAGAGGGAATGGATTCCTCTGTATCTGAATCCTCATAAGCAGATAAAGGCAAGTCTTCATATTCAGAAACATCAGTCATTGGACTCTTGGTCAGTTAAAGCTGCTGGGGACAAGTCCCTTTTTCTCTTAGCAGGGGAAGGCTGGCTTCACCTAATCAGCATGATCATGTTTTCTGCCATTTTAAGCATTTGAGATTGTGGCAAGGAAGCAGGTGCTTGATATTGGGTCATAATTTTTTTAGGCATAGCTCGTACTCTTGGCCTTAAACTTGGTAGTTTTAGACAAAACTGAAGACGTGAAAGAAGTCGTCGGTCTGTGTCGAGTATTGGTAATGCAAAGAACTTCCTCAGAAGCTGGTGCCTGCTCAGCGGCTCCAGACCCATCCAAGGTAGAGACATCCACAGGTTCTGTAATCAAGGAAGAGTCTCGTGGCATACCGAACTCCAAACGGGTCTTGGTAGTGGCCTGTGAATCCATCTAAGGGGGCATCAGGGGCTACGAAAGCACCTCACTGAGTACCGGTGAACTGGCAACTAGCTTAACGGAAGCGTCTGCAGTTTTGCACCTGTGCAGTCTGTCTTTATCCTTAAATTTTTTCAGAAGAAAGGTAGTTGGATGGCTTACGGAAGCAATTTCGGAACATGGAGATCGAGAGCGAAAGTAGTTCGTGACAATAAGGGCCTGACGACAGTGAGGAATGTCACGGTTTGGGCCTAAACAGGTGATGCAGTAAGAATGCAAATCTCAGTGTGGTATTTGCTTTCCACAGACAAAACAATTAACTTTTTCTGACATCAGTTAGAGCAAGAAAAAAGGATCCTCAATGGGGTACTTAGCTTTAGAAGACTTCAGGATGATTCAATTTGGAAATGAAAACTTAGGTAGCGGCTGACTGGCACTCATGCAAACTGCTTCTGCTTCGGGCTCCTCTGCAAGAAAGATTGATGTAATGGTGTCTGCTACCCCTGATGACCTGACGTCAGCCCTGGAGCGATAGCAACCGACGCAGAAATACTAAATCTCTGGTAGTCGGGCCGATTGAGGACTACCTGCAGGCAGATAACCCAAGTGTGATGACTGCAGCAGTGAAACACAAAGAATATCCATCCTTCCTTTGCTTATGCTTAACATGCCTGTCAAGCCTATAAATAAGTCTACTCTCTTGGTTACATATTCTTATTTCTGTTCCGTTTAAAACAATTCATGATCATGTGCCAACATATTTCACTCGTTATAATATCATTAACTGTTAAACAATTGAAGACTCATAAAACTAACAAAAACAAGAAAACAAAGCGAGCATCTTAAATTTGGGTTTAAGAATGAGTTAACCATATTTAATCATCCCTTCCCTTCTCTTCTCTTTGATGTAATACTGTTTTTATTAGATTTAAACAAAAACCCAAACAACTTCAAAAAAACATCCAATCATTTCTGTTCCCAGTTCTTGCAGTAAAGGTTGCACTCTTCTGAGGTAATCATACATCCTCAATAGTACCATATTAGTAAGAAATAATTAATTTCTAAACAAAATGGCAAAATACTTCCACATTCTTATTGTATGTTTCATCTTCTCTAAAAATGTCTTTCCTTATTTTCTTCATTTGATTTCTATCTCCAAACCAGACTGAATACTTAGACTCTTAATTCTGTATTCTGTAATGTGACATATTCCTTTTCTCTTGCCTCTTCCAACCTCTTTCTTACTTTTTTTCTTTTCTGAATTATAGCAGTTCTTATTTATATAAATATTCTCTTTCTGGTGTTCCAAGATAAATTTGATACATTGCGATCATTCAATGCAGTCTACTATGAAAAGCCAACTTCTTAAATCTCAACATGCCAAAAGATTAAAAAATACCCAGAATTCAAAATGGTGACAAAATTACTTATTTATTTATTTTTGCAGGAGGCAAGCCCCCCTGTACCCCCCCCCCCCGCTGTGGGGGCAAGCTCCTCACACACACCAAACTTATATATACCAATTACACAGTTGCACAAAGTTGAAGGGAGAAATTCCACAAAACAATTGAATCATCAGCAGTGCAAACCGGCACTGGCAATGATTTCCTATGGGAAACATTCTGTGTTTTGCAGTTCATCTTTGTTTTTCTGTGAGCTGCTAATCCGTTGAGAAATTTCCCCTTAAACGGGTATGCGTCAGGGAAGCTACTCAATGCCATTAAATTCTGCATTTTATTTAAATCCTACAAAAAGCTTTATCCCATGTCTTCAAACACATAAAAGACACACTAAATACCGTTTCTTTACTAAAACGCATAATGGCTGTGATTTCCTATACTTTCAACTGAGTGAAGGCAGCTCTATAGGCCAGTAATTCACTCTGTCCAGTGGCATTATCTTTGAAAACTAAAAATGCACCACAGTCCTTCTCTGTAAAACTATGCCTGATTTAACAGGATTTAAGTATCTCATTGATGTGGACACCACACATCTCCTGCTTCTGACATCCGTATAGTCCACATTATCTTTTCTCTTCTATCCGTGCTGACATATGGGAAAAGCAGTTTGCTCATCCATTTGCATAACAGATTTATCATAATCCTTTCTCCATTATTTTTGGCAATCTGACTTCAGGTTCCAGCTGTTTGTCCATAGCCAATAATACGTCAGTAGCCAAATTATTATCACCCATAAGAGCAATGGTTACTTCCTCCACTCTTGTTTTTCTCTAAAATTCCCCTCTCTTCTCAATGACTTCAACCATAATCCTCAAATAGAAACAACATGTTTCCATGCAAAAAGAGTGGCAATTTTCCCAGTGACCAGAGTAATTTACTCTGTCAATAAAAATACTGCCTCAGGTCTCCCCAGAAATAGACTGTACCTAATTGGATTAACCTGGTGAGCACTAAATAAGCACATATTAATGGCATAACTAGAGAGAAAAAAAAACAGTAATATATATAGAAGTGATTTTAAAAAAGTGTTGCTTTTTGCCATGTCTTTTCTTTAATAATCTCAGAATGATTTACAAACAACTAAATTTATTTGCATGGTTAGGCATCATTTAGCTTACTGAAGGATACTTAACCAGCAAGGAACACTTCCTAGCAATTTTAAGAGCCTCATCAAATGGGTTCATATGTGAATACTAGGCTAACTGCACTGAAGGGCCATTTTAAGTTTGTATGTGTTATTTCATTAGATGTAAAAATTACGCTTACTGTGATTTTTATTTCTATACTTCCCATTTGTTAAATGTTTCAGGAGTCATACATTTAGGTGGTGCCTCTGTACATTAGTAAGTAGTACAGGGGATAGTCCTAGGGAAACTTTCTTTATTCCCTTACATTGATCTAAGTTGTATTTGAACAGTGACTGGGATGAGTTTTGTTTTATGGGAACAGGGAATCAGTTCTGGAGTAGTAGTATCCTCTTGAATATGAACTTGTTCCTCCAAACCATTCTGTTTATGTTGCAGAAGAGGGTAAGGTCTCTGGACATTTCTGACTCCATTTGACTTGTAGATATGCAGTAGATCCATTAGCACATGGTCAAGGGATGCCTTATCAGCCACACACAGCCATCTATTAATAGTCTGATATAGCTATAGATCTTTGAAGCAGTTCATGTAGATCATATTATTTAGTGTCTGTATTCTCATTGTGATGAACCTCTCTCTGTACTCTTGTTGCAAAAGGAAATGCATTATGTAAATTTTCTTAATATATAGTCTCAAGTTTCATAAATGTTACAGCATTACATTTCCAGAGGCTGCACAGGCCCTAAATGTCATGTGCTGTTCAGAGAGTTGTGCTGAAAACTGTTTATGAACAGTCTCCATCTTGGGCTAGAGGTATACAAAATGAGAAAACTAAAGTGGTTTTCACACAGTCCTGGGAACAACAAATGCATAATGCCTATCTGACAAACACTGCATCAAATCCATTCTGCTACTCTTCTGGATGACAAACTGGAGCAACATTTTTAGCCTGTGTGCACAGTGCAATCTATTCAGTTGTTGTCCAGTTTATGGTACTGTGTTTATCAGTTCTTGGCACTGAACTACTTGCTTTTCCTAGGAAAACTTGAATAAGTTTATTTTCAACATAAAGTTTTGGTGGACTAAAATTTATCAGTGAAATGCAATAACATCAAAAACTAAGGTTTCCCCTCCTACAAGGAAAATAAATAGCAAATGTGAACTATACAGTGCTACTGTGCTGAAATGAGATATTGTTATTTGTAATACAGAATGTAAACCATGAGTTAGGATGAATTGGTCTAATACATCATGAATTGGTCTAATACATCATCAGATATTGGGAGGGTGACCTAATGGTTAAGGTGTTTGCCTTACAAACACAAAATGCAGGGTTTGATTCTCAAAAGGGATAATTGGCTAGGCTTAAAATGGCTCTCAAGGGCAGTTAGCCTAGTACTAATCTATGAACCTATATAATGAATGCATAATACATGTCAAACAATAGAACTTAATAGCTGCTCACAGCTTTGACTGAACCATTCAGATATCCAAATGTATTTTATTTTTCTACCACTATAGCAGGTACTCTGAGTGAGATGCTGTTCCACTTTGATGTACAGCCTGACCTCTTTATTAATTTATTGGATATAATGGACTTCTGCTGCCCAATAGGAAATCTAATTTATTATAGCCAAGTTTCTAGAAGACACAAATGGATAAGAATGTCATGAAATTCCACAATCTTAGAGGACAAAGAGAATCCATTCAAATTAAAGGAGATGGCTTAGTTTCTAGTGTCCTTTGCTTTGTTAGGACAAAGTACATGTTGCTCAACCTGAATAGCATAAACAGAATAATTCTGTGTCCCAGTCTCTACAGTTGTAATAAAAAATGGTCTGAGCAGTTATAAAACAAGGCAAAGCATAGAAGAATTTCTTGAACTATGAAAAGGATAGTATAACTGTCAAGACAACTCCATGCTCTACATCAAGTGAATAAAAATGGTTTTGTTATTCTGTTGTTCATGAAAAGAAATACAGTTCTACTCTAGTTAATATCAGCTGAGAAGCATGCTTTCTTGTCTTTCAGTTGGTGTAACTTGATAATTTATTGACCCTGTAACAAAGTATCTGAAGTACCCACTGATTGTGTTCAAAGCCCTAGAAACAAATGTCATCAGCATTAAAGTATTTTGAATGTCTTGGTTCCAAACTTCATTGCCTCCCAGAAACAGGAATACAAATGAGTCCCGTGATAGAACCCTTTGGTCTTCAGAGAGCTCCTGCTCATGGACAGGGCTCTAAAACCTTACACAAGGTACTCAGCCCTGTACCTTGATAACATGGTAATTTATTCAGAAGATGGGAAGTCAGTTTTATCCATTGACAGGCTATGCTGGACTAGAAGACAGTCAACACTTAGTTAATGCTTCCAAAAATAAATTTTGTATCCTAACAGCCAGGTATATTATTGGGAGAGGGGTAATTAGACCCCAAACAGAGAAAATAAAAGCTTTCAACCTGGTCTGTACCTAGTACCAAAGGAGAATTGAATACATACTTAGAACCAGCAGGTTACTACAGAATAATTATAAAACTTTGCTACTGTATCCTGCCTTCTGACACATTATAAAAGGTAGTGTACCTACTAGATAAGGTGGACTGTAGAGGCAAATGAGGCTTTAAACCAAATGAAAACTACTTTGCATTCAAAACCAACTTGGTTGACCCTGACTTTAATAAACCCTTTGTAAGGTAATCTTATGCACTGCAATTTGGGTTTGTAGCTTTGTCTCATAGAGTAGGTACTGAAGAACAGCCAGTCTGCTACTTAAGCAGAAAGCTAAGTAAGGCAGAGGTAAGGATTTCTACCATAGAGCAAGAATGTCTGAATATTAAGAGGATAACAACTTCTTTGCTATAGTACTAATCTGGATGTAGCCTCTGTTTAGTAAATGAAGATGCACCCCTGCAGTGGTTATACAAACAAGATGCAAAGATCAACTTATGTAGAAGGGCTTTGACACTATAGTCATTTAATTTCACCATCTGCATAGAAGTGACGATAGCCACATGAATCCAGATAAGTTGTCCTAGTCTCCTAACCCATCTCATTCAATAAAGAACTGAGTTTATATGCTGGGGGACATTATAGCATAATGGAAGTTTAATATATTACAAACTGCTGTTCTATATATATATATAATTTATTCAGAACATATTTCAGTAGATTGTCCAGGATATATATATATCCTGGACAGTCTACCAAAAGCCTGTTTCACTGAAAGTGAAATGGGCTGTCACAGTTTTGCGAAAGCACTTTTTATTGAAAAAAGTGCTTTCGCGAAATTTTCATAAAAGTACATGGAATCAGGGGGAAGTGGTAGTGGGTGAGATCGGACTACAGTGGGGATAAGGGAATATTCCCTTTTCCCCACTGTAGTGCGATCTCGGAGTGAGAATATAAAAGTAGGGGGGTGGGGGGAAGCCCCCCTGAGTAAACATGGCGTGTGTGTTTTTTTTTTTTTTGTTTTTGTGCGTGTGTGTTTTACCTTCAGTCGTTTCGGTAAACATTGTTCGGTAGGATTGGATTCTGACAGCTGGTCTTTCGATCAGCTGCCCTAGAGATATATATATATATATATATATATATATATATATAGATATAGATATATAGATATAGATATATAGATATATAGATATATATATATATATATATATATATATATATATATATATATATATATATATATATATATATATATATATATATATATATATATATATATATATATATATATATATATATATATATATATATATATATATATATATATATATATATATATATATATATATATATATATTCTGTAATATTGAAATTAAAAGAAAAAAAAACATTTAGAAAAGTATATGCAAGAGCACCCCCACACCCCCTGAACTTAAATATACCAACTCCAAGATTGCACTACAGTGGAGTGAACAGCAAAATTTCTATTCCGCTCTGCATGGCACTATTTTGGTGTTCACTCCACTGTGGTGCGATCTCAGAGTTGATGCATTTAAGTTGCAGGGGCTGTGGGGGGTGCAGGGGGGCTTGCCCCTCTGCATATGCTTTAAAAATGTTGTTTTTGTCTTTCGATATTTCTGAATTTCGAGATTCTGGTCTTCGGGATTTAGAGTCTCGAGATTCCATAATTCGAGATTTATAGGTTATGGTACAAAACTGATGCTGATTTGTCTAGATAACATCGTGTGGTACTAAAACTTTGGTATGACATAGTTTAATGTGGATCACCTGGAAAGCTGCAGTTAAAAGAAGGTCAGAAATCCCAGAATTTTAGAGCCTCTCACCAAGAGATTTTTGTTCATAGGCTCATAGGTAAATACTAGGCTAGCTGCCACATTTTAAGACTTACCAGTTTCCCTTTTTGTGGTCTAATTAACCTATCCCATTTGGTTACAGACTGGCCTTACCCATTCCATGCTCAATAATTTTATAGTACCCCTAATGGGAATAACTCTGATCATACCATAGATAATTTGATTGGACCCATGCATGGGGTAAAGCATTTAGGAGCTGCATGTGCCCATTAGAAGTATTTGTGATCAAGCCTGGAGACTCTTGGCTAGAACTTCACCAGAAGAAGCTGCACATCCAATCAAAGAACAGGTGCATAACTGTGGACTTACTCAAGGAGTACTAGACGTCCGCTTAGAAGCGATCTGTGGATATATTTAAGACAACTTAAATAGAGATGCTCAACCAAGCTTGTGAACAGTAAGGAACTTGGTGTTCCATGGACAGAGTTTAAAAAAAAACAGATTTCACAGCAAGTTAACAGAAATATAATACAGAAAAAATAGTTTATTTTTGTTTAAAGTTAAACATAAATATTGCTTTGAATTTCTTGTTATAAATAAGCTGCTCTTAAAGAAACTGTCTCCAGTGTGCTTCACTTGCTACTAAATACATATGTATATAAGTGTGTGCACACATACAAAAAAAATTATATATATATATATATATATATATATATATATATACACACATGCACCTGCTAAATGAACATTTTTTACCTGTTGAGGCATAGCTTACAAATGAGGTTGAGTTGTGCTATACTCTGGTGCAAGATCTACTGGGTCCTGAAAATGCTGACTCCTACCTTACTGGTACACTTGATAATGTCAAAATATATGAGCGTAAGTTCATTCTACTGAAAAAGCAAAAAATAGAGGCGCACACACAAGATTTCAAACCGGGTCATGTATTTATGTGGCCACGGAGGACTGAGGTGAATACTGGGAACTCCGGACAAACATTGCATGCAGCCAGGCAAGGGCGAGGCAACAGAACTATTACTTCATCATCAATTTCCACTTTATCTAAAACACATGGTCAGTCAAGATCTGAGAACACTGCTCATGTAATAGGAACATCCAAGGAGGCGGATTGTTCCGATGCTAATCGAGCATCTGGTGCAGGCGCACTGTTGATTAGTTTGCCTGTCAATCATACAAACGTTTCAGTGTATGAAACACCTTCTGCTGACTGTGGATTTCCGCCATTGACTGGTGTGGGTAATAATCTTAAAGTTGGAATGAAAACTTCAATCAGTTTGGAACCTGTTATTCGACCCAAGAACAATGGGGCTAATATTCGGCAGCCTTTTTACCACTCCCCATCAGATCCAAACTAAAACAATCAATAGGGTAACCAGAGCAGCGAGGGTGCCACAAGAGGAAGCAATAGAACCTCAACAATGGCAATATGATAAGAACAATGTGGGAGAAATGAGAGATGATTTGATTTGGAACATCTCTAAAAGGTACATTTCTGAATTTGAACGCAACGTTTTGAATAAAGGGTTGTCCTTTATTCCTACTACTTCTGCTAACGTTGCTGACATTTTAATTGATTTTAAGCTAGCATTGAGGAATGTGCAACTTAAATTAATGTTTAAAAATGAAGCATTGAATGACAATGTTGACCTAGGTAGAGGTATGTTTTAAAAAAACTAGTTTCTACAGTGTACAGTTTAATTCAACTCTTGACATGTTCTATAAAGTGTGTGAGGCTGAGTTCTATAATTACTTTGATAAACAGCATAGGTGTATGAAAAGCATGCCTGATAACCTTACTGAACTTGAGAGATCTGCTCTTGAAGTGTTAGAACATGATATCAGTATTGTTATTGCACCTGCTGACTAGGGAGGACAGATTATTATTATGGATAGTATGTTTTATTATGATTCTATTCTTGTCATGTTGGGTGATAGAGATGTATATCATGAAATTAAGTTAAATGATATCCATGAAATTACTATGAAAGTGACTAACAACTTGTTGGAACTTCCAAATTATGGGATTATTACTAAAGATTTATTTAGTTATTTTATTGCTGAGAAACCATTAATACCAGCTTTACAAGGACTTCCTAAAGTCCACAAAGATCCTCAGACCTCCTTTTAGGCCGATAGTGGCCAGTGGGGGACGACTTACTGAACCACTTAGTATTTATATTGAGAAGCAATTAAGACCTATACTTGAGCATCATCCTTACATTTTATGTGACACTAAACAGATGCTTCAAGAGCTTTACACGTGTAATAATGCAAAGAGAGATGTGAAAGTTATTTTATTAGCAACATATGATGTTACCTCATTATTTACTGTTATTCCTAATAATATGGGAATTTGTATGGTTAGGAGGTTTTTAACAAGGTGTAGGGTATATACTAGAGAGCATATTGATTTATTATGTGAGCTACTCAATATTGTTCTATGTAACAATGTGTTCCTATTCAATGGGAAATACTACCATCAGTTGTTGGGCATAGCTATGGGCACTCCTTGTGCTAATAGCTATGCCAACATGGTGATGGCTAAATGGGAGACAAATAACTTGATTTCTCACCCTCTAGCGGAGAAACATCTAGTATTATATAGAAGGTTTGTGGATTACCTCTGTCTATTTTGGAAAAGTAGTAGATGTGAACTAGAGAGATTTGTTGAGCATATGAATAGCAGCAGTGAGTTTTTGAGATTCACTGGTGAATGCTCTGAGACTCACATTCATCAATACTAATCAAAACATCCAGGAAATGAAAGTGGTTCTTTGCATACAGGACGGATGATGACATTCTTTAATATATCTATCTACATAGGACTAGTATGCATCTGACACATGTTTTTAATAACATTGTCAAGGGCCAAATTATGTGTTGTTCGAGGTTAACTATCTGCATGAGGATATCGAACATATTACATCTGATTTTGTTAATAGAGGCTATGATAGAAGTGAGGTCAATAATATATCTTGTGAGGTACATAAGATGAGGAAAACTAGGGCTAGGCCATATTTTTCTGAGCCCAATACAGCCAGCCATATGGTGAATAGGACAAATGAATAAGACACCTTTTATCTTCTCCTATACCAGAGATCATGCTATGTTTAGGAATATTCTACAATGAAATTGGAATATACTAAGTACAGATCAAATGTTCAAATAGTGGGGGAAAGACTTTATATTTTTTTAAAAAATACTCTTCTTTCAGCTTTTCCCGGTTTAGGGGTCACCACAGTGGATCATCTGTCCGCTCATGATTGGCAGTGGAGTTTTATGGTGTCGAGTTGGCAGCCCAGTGCCCAGCCTTCCACAGAAGGCACACACATGCACACACTCACATCTAGGGCCAATTTAGTGTCCAATCCACCTACTGCATATCTTTGGGATGTGGGATGAAACTGGAGCACCCGGAGGAAACCCACGCGACCACAGGGAGGACATGCAGACTCCACAGAGAAGGCACCCCAGCTGAGAATCAAACCGAGGAACCTCTTGCTGTGAGGCAGCAATGCTAACCATTTAAAAATACTAAGAACCTGAAAAGAAGGTTATGCTATCCTAAAAGTGAGACAGATAAAATGAGATTTGGTATGGGTACAGAAACCACTAAATGTGGAAGCTGTAATTTCTGCACCTTTATACATGAAGGTATAGAGTTTAAACACCCCAATACTAATGAAGTATATAATTTTGACATCAATGCTGACTGTCATAGCAAAAATTTTATATACTTACATTATCTGTTCTTCCTTTTATATAGGTAAGACAAATAGACGCTTTCGTGAACGAATCCATGACCATATGTATAGTGCCTTGGCAAAGCACACTGTTGAGAATGATGATAGCCATCAGTTTAAATTTTGAGTGTTAGAGTTAATATATGATGATGAGAGGTTGTGAGATGTATCTAATAGAACCGAGACAAAGGAACTTAACATGGATTGTCAGGCTTAGAGACCATTTGGGTAAGGGGCTAAATGACCATATAGCTATTACAGCAAAACTGGGAAATAGGAGACTTAGGAAATAATAAAGATTTTATTTGAGTTATTATGTATTTTTATAATGTCTTTTAATATATTCCTGGTTGTCTTTTAAATGTGCAAGTACATCTTTAAATGTGTAAGTGCATGATTGGTTAGTTTGAATTTAATCGAGTATAAAGGGAAATGACCTCATTTGATCAGTTGGGTCTGCTGAAGCAAATTTATTTGTGAAAGCGCTTACCATTTGTAAAATAAACTCGGTGGATTTTATACAAATTGTGACTCCTGCTCTTCAGCTTGCTTGTTTGTTCACAATTTTACTTGCTCTGGTGACTCTTGTGTTTGGATATATATATAATCATTTATTTCCATTTAACTGGCAATAATGCAACTGAGCTAAAAGCTGTGGCCTGGGAAGAAAAGCTATATATATATATATATATATATATATATATATATATATATATATATATATATATATATATATATATATATATATATATATATATATATATATATATATATATATATATATATATATAAGCATAATGGCAATTTCACATGTGATAGTGCTGCATATACTATGTATTATGGTAAGAACTTGATGGGAACAGAGATAGTCAGTATATTATGGTAGGGACATCCTGTGGCAGACCAAACAAATGTGAATCACCTAAAAAAGCTATTTGTAAATGTACAGTGAAAATAGACATTTGCTTCTTATGGAAAGGGATGCTGAGGCCAAGAGTAAAGACATGCCCCTGGATTCAATAAACTATGCAGGAATAGTGCTATTTCTACACAGAGTGGTTCATATCCATGTAGCCACAGCAGCATGCCTTGCATATTCATGAAGGCTCACCAATGTTAAGGCAAGCAGGCATGAACTGTGAAGGAGTGCAGGGGGCGTGTTTAACAAGTGCACTGACTATGAACACGCCACCTGCACTCAAAGTGCCATACAGCACTTTTCAAATGCATTTCAGTATCCGCGGACACTGAAGGCAAAAACAAAGGTTATTTCATTGTCCGCAGACACTGAAATAAGTAGTAAATCAGGAAATAAATGCAGGGTGTGTGTGACAGGTCTGTCATACACACCCTGCATTATAAAAGTGCCGTCAGCACTTTGCAATTGCTGTCTGCAGATACTATCAGCTAATAAAAGCTCATGTCAGTGTCTGCGGACACTGAAATAGCCAGCAGATGGTTGAGAATGCAGGCAGTGTGTGACAGGTTCTGTCAAACACTCCCCTGCATTGTAACAGTGCTGTATGGCCATAGCCATTAACTGTACAGGTGTCTGCAGAATGCCCAGATGCCTGCCTCACACACTTCTCACCCTCCTAGAGCAATAAAGCAGTAGAAAGACACAAATAATGGGGGACAAAGCCACAAAAATAGGGACATGTGAAATATTGTATTGACAAACCTGAACGCAGACAGAATAAAAGGTTTGCAGTACAAGGACTTCCTGCTGGGTATGTAGACTGAAATATAAATGTGTGCCATCTGAAATGCTGTACGGCCATAGCTGTCAACTCAGCAGGTTTATGCAGAATGCCCAGATGCCTGCCTCACATACCTGTCAACCTCCTGGAGCAAGACAGCTGTGGAAGGCCAGAAATAATATACTATATATTTTTTCCATACTAAGGAATGTTTACCTGTAGCTGAGCAGGTCTGCACATTATGGCCCTCCGCTTAGCATTTCTTGTAAGTCCCATAAGAGATAAATAAAAATATACAGATGAAATTCTCAAACTGAGACAGTGTAGTGATAAGAGTCCTGGCTTTACATGCAGGTGTTCACGGTTCAAGTACCAAGACAGACAAGTTATTTTTATATGGAAATAATGTAACTTTTTTTTGTCAACCAGGGTAGTGTAGCCAGTGTAAAATGGAAGTGTGAGTGCATATAACATGTGAAACCACCCATATATACACAAGTGTCCCATACAGTATAGTCACACCCCTTGCTAATGTAATGAAAGCACATAGTGGGATGTCATGTAAAGTAAATCATATACACTGACTAAATGAAGTTATTATTCTGATATTTTCTAAAAATGAAAAGTAAGCAATGCTCAGCTATACTTATCAGGTTTAAGCAGAGCTTAGATGTGAATGCTAAGCAGCAGGTAGCTCAGCTAAGCGGATTTGCGCACTGTTAAGCAGTGCTGAGCAATTACGCCTTTAAGCACTGTTCAACTCAGCTTAGCGGATTTGTGCACTGCTTAGCGGAGCTTAACATGTTCAAAATGGTCCAATGATGGCAAAGGGTGGGAATATTGCCTTATTTAAATGGCATAGGTAGGAATACAGCCATAATCTGTTATAATTCATCTGTGTAGGTACTGGCTGGTGTAGGTAAAGGAGCGTGCTTTCGGGCACAGTGCTGGAGCATTCAAGATTCCAGGGTCATAGCTGGACTCCTTGTAGAAATGAAGAGAGACTGCTGCAGGGCCAGTACCAGGTCTCACAATACAAAGCGGAGGTCTGGGACCATCTTGCACATGATCTCACCAGTGCTACTGGTATCCCCCAGACTGGTGAGCAGGTACGGCACCACTGTTCTGACCTAAAGCACAGGAAGGGGACACTCTTGGCCCACTGGATCCAAGATGCATGGGCACGAAATGCTCCAGTAGTGAGTGAGTATCACTATCAAGTAGTTTGTAACAAATACTAGCCTGAGAATGTGTGACAGGTATGCATAATGTTTGCTTTTCAGCTGCAGCAGAGAAGGCTAGTAACGTAGAAGCCCATGCCAACAGACTGCTGAGGCTGTGCCAGCAGTGCTGGTGAGTACAAATCTATCTTTCAGTATATTGTTCAAATAGCTAAGAAGGAGTACATTGTCTTCTGCTAGTAGGTATATTGTTACTGTGTGAACTGAATAAATAAAAAAGTTTGACCAACTAATATTGATGTATAATAAAGATCCCTACAAAAAACTGTTGTTTATTCTGGTATGTTGTTGTAGACATATAGAATGTATGCAGGTTCTTCACAGCAAATATTGCTATAACAGCATACATTAACTGAGGTTGTTCTGTGAACCAGCTGCTAAGAAAAACTGTAGATGTTGGAGCTGTAAAACAATATATAACTGAAATATGAAATATATACTGCATTAAGTTCTGAACCCTGAATAGTAATGTGTAACATTTCAAAAGTGTGTTCCATGCAGCATTCCCTTGTGTTAACCTTTGC
This sequence comes from Protopterus annectens, assembly GCF_019279795.1. Lineage (NCBI taxonomy): Eukaryota > Metazoa > Chordata > Ceratodontiformes > Protopteridae > Protopterus > Protopterus annectens. Next base: position 617,462,577 of record NC_056726.1, read on the forward strand.
TTTCCAGACTGTAGTAATCCAAAGTTATTGTACAGTGCATTAATCCTATCTGTCATGCATGAGTCACAGGATTACAAGTTCGGACTGTCTAACCAAGAGACTATTAGGCAGAAACCAGTAAAACAAGAAATAGCAGTTCCCCAGCAGCTCAGTGTGATGGGAAATAGCTTAGGTGTTAACTCTGCACACCCAGATGGTTCTAATCCAAAGAGTGGTACTAAGATGTGTGTAGATCTACATACAAGGAATCAAGAATAAATGTAAAAACAGTCAGGTAGTGTTAACAGATATTTTCGCCACAGGTTTTACAGGTAAGGAAATGTTGGTAGTAGCTGTATGAAGGGTATATTAATAAACTGTGTTGAACTGTTCAACTGTCCCACCACATGCCAGCAAATGACAGCAGGATAGGTACATAAAACATGCACTCTTCTCGATGCATGTCTCTCAAGTATCATGCTGTCACAGCTACCAATAACCCTGGATACGGATAGGAAACCAGTTGTAGTATGCCAGCAGCACACTCACATAACAGCAGTTCACGGTACCCCTCCTGTGCTATATATGTAACCCTGATATGTACGAGTCCCCTCTAGTTATGTACCCAGAGTTGTCACAGTTTGCCCCATACCATTCCAGGCTGACAGTTTAATAGGCATGTTTGTGCTACAGAAGCTATGGGCTATATGCAGATGTAAAGTGAGGGCAGACCCATAGAGTATTGAGCAGTACTGTTGTGAAAAATGGAACCATAATCAGTTGTTAATGGACTTTGTCTCCCCCCCCCAACCCTCATCTGGATCAATACTGTAATTCATATACTATGGGTATGTTTTTCTCCTAACCTAATGTGACTTGTGTTCTATTATTGTTCATATATTTGATTAGTTGCATGTTAACATACCTTGTTCAAATACCATTGTTGGTGGCCTGTTGCCATCAATGTTACTGGCATGTTGTTACAATGCAAACTGTTCCATTTATCCAAGTGTTTGTTTTGCTGTGCAACTGTTTCAAATTTGTTTTATGGGGTTAATTAGAACACCCACACATGCTGTTATAACTAATCTTGAAATGTGTTGTTATGACTAACCAAGATATTTTTTAAAACCTCAACACCATAGCACATTTGGGAAGGCAGATCCTGGTGATCTGCCTGTCCTGCCTCATCTGGCTGTGGCACTGGGCCCCAGCACGTCTCGGACCTAACCCAGGATTTCATCATCTGCTGGTCCTGCACCACCTTCAGGTGGAACCTCCTCAGGGGATGGGGCCCATCCCCCCAGGAACAGGTGTGGACAGGAGCTGGTCAACCAAAGTCATTTCTGGGGTTTGGTATGCAGCACCATCTGAGCAGAGATGGGTGGACAGCTGCATAAGATTGAGGGCTGCCTGGTGAAAGTCAAGGGGCAGGTCACCCCTCCCATCCAACCCCCAGCACAGCCACCTCTGGGGCCGTGAAGGAGCAGTGATGACTGCCCATGGGTGGGGACCACAGTCCCACTGTAGCCATTTGGGGGCTCATGGGCTTTGGATTCCCAAATATCCTCCCTGTCAAAGGTCTTTACCCCCCTCGTGTCATATACTGCCCCTTGCTTGCTGTCTTGTCTGTCTGCAAATGCAACCTATCACACCCAACCTACCCCCCAAACACACCTCTACAACCCTTCCCCAATATCCCACTCTCACCTTAAAAAAAAGGGCATTTGTCCACAAAAAAAAAAAACATCGCCCCATACATAACTCTACATTTTGCTGCCATGTACAGTGAAACTAATCAATCAACCCACACATTATTCTGCAAATGTCTGTCGCTAACACCCCTTTCTGTGGGGTGTGAGGCTGTAAATTCCAAATTCTACACATTTTATTCACAGCTATTACTGCCAAAGAAATGTAGAGCTATGGTTCTTTCCTACACCTGTCCTGCAATTCCCTAGCTGCTTTTCATAATTTTTACCCTCTGCTTGCCCCCATTTCACCACTTTCCTATCACCCTTTTTTCTTTTCTTTAAAGAAAATTAGTGTAAGCGGTGCTAAGCGAAGCTAACATGGCTTAACCGTCTGTTAGCATCACTTAGCTCTGCGCAAAACCATGCAGACTCGCTTACAGCTGCTGAAAAGTGGCTTAATCACTCTGTCTCCATCAGCCCTTGTTCTGCCTGGCAACAAAATAATCAGCTCTGCCAAGTCTCAAATGTGGGATGCTGTACACTACAATCACAGCAACATACCACTACACCATCTGAGTTGTGGGAATCTGTAATGCTATTACAAACATATTCATTCTGGTCATTTAATATAAATGAAAAAAGTAATCACTTCCTAATTTGGAGCTTAGGACCCTGTGCACAGCAATCACAGCAACATACCTCTACACCATCTGAGCTGGAGGAATTTGTAATGTTTTTACAAACATAGCATTCACAACAGTCATTCAGCATAAGTAGGAATTGTATATCCATAGTACTCTTATATACATATATATGTATCTATATATATATATATATATATATATATATATATATATATATATATATATATATATATAAAATAAATGTATATAAAACAGATAACCAACCTCTTACTGCAACACATCTGCAAAAAGCCCAACAAACTTGGAGGATAAAGGTCAAACAATAGTGACATCTTTGAAATATGGCTGTCATACACATAGAAGTTTGCTAGAGTGTCATGGTGTGCTTTAACATACAATGCCAGATAGATTCCAGGTCTGAAACACAAATGCATGTCATTATTTACTCATGTCAATGCTCACATCATCCTAGTAATTTCTCAGAAACCCACAACTATTGTGGCCAACCGACAAAACATATGAGCCATACATCGGGACAGTGTCTATACATCTGGACAGTGGAGAGGTATGACTGCAGTCATGTAACAGAATAGAAAAACTCATGACAGCTGCCAACCATGTCACCCAGCACCTTTTGAACCACAGTAAGACCAACACAGCACTAACCCAAATCAGCTCTGGGCAATTGCCCATGTATATCCAAATATATCATGCACTGCAGATAGGAGAGCATAAACGTCCACCCAAAACCATTTGCAACATACCAATAACCCAAATGAACTCTAGAGTAGAACGACTGTTTGAATGAACCTACCCTGATTCCCAGTCACACTACACTGACATATTCTGGCCCAACTCAGTGTATTGGGAATTCTGAGATGTTACATTCTGTCTGTCCCTACAAACATACACATCTGATAGACCACCAGCAGCTGTAGCAGTATGCACAGTCAGATAGAAAAATTATCTGTGACACTCACATCTGCTACTCTCCCTACTCAGCCAAACATCTACACACAACACTGCTACACAATCTTGTCAGTTACTTCACAATGGCCAGACATACATAACTCTCATATGTACAGATTTCCACAGAATGTCCAGGGTGTGAGACCATATTCACAGCCACTGCTACATACCACTTCCAGGAGTCTGCTAAGTCAATGGGATGATTCCTTGAATGCAGTCACTAAATAATGTCACATAACTCTGACCCTCTTACTGCAAGACATCTGGACAAAGCATGACATACTTAGGGGAAAGTGGGCCGGAAAGAGGAGCACATCTCACATAATGGTGTTACAAACTGAAACAGTTGCAGTATCACTAGCTTTGTTTTAACATAACATCCCTGAAGGATATGATGTCTGAAACACCAATGGATGTCAACAGTTACTGACTATAATCCTCACATTATCCTACTGCTTCCACAAAAACAGACATTGTCCGAGGAACAGACCAAACATAACAGGCAAACCTCTGGGCAGTATGTGGACATCAGGGCAGTTGAGAGGTATATCAGAGACATATCACTGTCGGACATCGTCACGCAGAAAATGTTAAACTAGCAACCCTCTGTGTGTATAACAGCACTACTGATTAGTCTGTACCCAATTCTGGAGCTTTGTACTCTGTTGGGCTGTCTCCACATGTCCTCTCCTAAGAGGTTTTCCCACCTACTGTCTGTTAAGCTGTAGCCCCCACACCTCCATAATGTCCTCCACACAGGTAAGGCACACATGAAGGCCGTGATTGTAGCACTGTGCTCCTATGGCATTGGCAAATGGAAGGACATCACAGCTGCTCTGGATGCAAGTAGCAAGTGGGAGACACCAATTGGTGCACAGGCCATCACCTGCTCATGAGCATTACCTACAAAAGGCAACCTGCTGCCTATGCAACACAGGTCTCAACTGATCTACACAGACAGACTGCGACTACACAAACCTAAACATTTGCATTGTTGTGAGAACTCCTGAGCACTATAACAAGTATGTCAATCATGTAAGCTTGTAATGGAATGCAGAAGGAGGGGATGCAATTATGTCAAATGGGTATTAAACACTAGGCCTCAACAAGACCTGTTAGACTCATATGCTGCTGTCCAGCACCTGTGGCCATTTCCACTTGCCCTGCCTGTATTGACATGGAGCACATCTCTGGCCCCTGAGTCCCCCAGCAACTGTCACTGGTAGGCCAGCTACCTGGGATGTTGTAATTATTCATATGTCACATGTGAATGCTACTCTGATACATATGCTTGTCATACAAATGTAAGAGATGGACATATAGTATGTGCATACTATATGGCAGGTGCAGATGTGTGTGTTGAACTGTATGTGATATACTGAGCCCATACCTGACAACTTTCCAGAGTTTTGCAGACTGACCACAGGTCTGCCTCATATATGTAGTCAATGCCTCAGACAGTTGTGTATTGTCTGGCACATCACTGTCAACCCTTTAAAGACTGACGTCAAAACAAATTAGCATACATTTCATTGTCAGATGTCATATCCTGCAGAATAACCTGTGAATGGGACACCATCTTTGCTGGCAACTAAGTGTGTTTCAGCTAGATTCATAAAGTTGCACTATTTACTGCCTTTGCCCACCACTGATGTTTGCCTTTGTGCAGATGTCTTGCTCTAACAGGAGCTAGGTGTCTCACCATGAAATCCATGTCAATGCAAGCATACTTTGTCCTATATGATGCTGACATTTGTGCAGTCACTGACACCTGCTTTCTAGCTGTGGAGAGCACACCAGCCTCGCCAGGTCACTCATCCCATCATATGTTTAGACCCCAAATGGAGGCCCACAAAGCCACAGGAGATGGAGTGTTGAACATTAGCATACACATACACACCTCCAGGCTGGCCAAACAGTACGACACATGTGTGACATCTCGAGTGCAGTTAACAGTTGACAAAACACCTACTCAAATCATAGCTAGCTACAGGCCTCCAACCATGACTATGGGCAGCCACCACACCTATTGAGACCTGCTGGAATCTGCCAGGATTCAGTCATCTACCCTGCTCCTGGGTGACTTCAAATACCCAATCATAGTGTGCATCACCTATGCCACCCGAGCATGAACCCACATATATTCCTCAGCTTTGCAACAGCAATGCAGTGGATCAGATATTCAAAGCTCCTACAGCAGGTGGAAATCTCATGTACCTGGTCCTAACCAATATGAGTAGCCACTGTAGCACTCCTACAGTGCCACCCCCCTTAGTAATATCTGACCACATAGCCATCACTGTTCTGGTCACCATCTCCCCTGCCCCCACTTTACAGTGTCAAACAGAATGAACTATACACAAATGACTAACTCACCTCAGAGCAGGTAGAAGTAGCTGTACAGCCAACATCCCATTTGTTGGAAATAGCAGCAGTGTCCAGGCCCTCTCCACAATACTATGTAGGCACCTACATAGCTGTATGGACTCAGCAGTACCTGACAGGACATAATCTTCCACAAGGTAGAGTAAACACCTGTGGTGGACAGCAGTAATACACAAATGCCATAATGGGGGAAACAATTGCTGGACGGGCCAAGACGGAACAGGTGCCTCACTGGAAGAAATGTCACCTTGGTCTGCATAAGCAATTCAGGGCACAGATGATGTACCCTAAGGCTGTCTTTGAGTGAAAATTGGACACATCCACCAAGGCAAATCACTAGGACTTCCACACGTGTCTGCAATTCCACAGGCAACACACAAATCTGCTCTGTAGTGGTGGTCCATAACACCACATGCACATATGGCATAGATATAGGCAACCAGCTGCAGACAGGTGAAGTGTAAACACCACCCCCTGTCCCCCCAGTGGTACACATGTGCATGTACAGCACCTGCCCCCATACCCTCATCATCAGGAAGCAGGTCCATAATGCCCTCTCAAAAGCAACACACAGAGGTCTCCATAGGCATGATACCATCCCTGGCTGCATCCCACATGGGCACAGGCATGGGCTCTCAGATCCATTCTGCACTTTAGTCACCCACAGCCTGAGCACCGGTGTCATTCCATCTGCACAGAGGACAGCCACTGTCATCCCTATACACAAAGGTGGAGCAATCCACCAACCCAGCCAATATTATGCACATCAGCCTAACTAGCCTGCTCTGCAAGGGCATGGAAGGCAATATCAAAGACATTATGAACAGGGACATTGGCAAAATCAAAACGCCGGGCCCGCACACCATGGTATTGTCAAAGGGAGATCAGGCCTGTTAAACCTGATAGACCTCTCTGCAGTGGTCAATAAACACAGGGACAAGGGGAAGATGGTAAACAATGCCTATCTTCACCTAGCCTAATCCTCTCACACTAATCCCTAGGTGGACAGGCTACATACACCTTCACAGCTAGGCACCAATCTGTAGGTTACCAGATGGGTAGCTAACTAGCCCAATGATAGTACCCACTCAGTCAAAGTAGAAGAACCCACATCTAACAGTAGATTCATCCACAATAGTGTACCCCAAGGATTGGTCTGGGGGCCTCTACTGTTTGAGATGTATGTATCTGAGGTACAGGACAAAAGCAGTGGTTGTGGCTGACCAGTTGTACGGATGCTTGCAGATGTCATCCACACTAAGTATGACATTAATAATGTACTGAGCATGCAATGAGGTGTGAGGTGGCTTGTGCACTGAGTTTGGTAGCAACCTGACAGTTTCCCACCATGTGGACACCATTGTACAGAAGGCCATCTGCATGGCCCAGCTCACAAATATGGGTATGTCATAGGTAGGCCATAGGTAGATGTAAAGTGAGGGCAGACCTCTACAGTATTGAGCAGTACTGTCATAAAAATAGAAGCCTATGCAGTTGTTAATGTAGTTTCCTTCTCTCCACCAACCCCTCATCTGCATCACTAATTATTAGTCATATACTACGGGTATGTTTGTACCAAACCTAATGTTGGGACATGTTACATGATTGTTCATATAATTAATTGTTTGCATGTTAACATACCTTGTTGAAATACCATTGTTGGCGGCCTGTTGCTGTCATTCTTACTGGCATGCTGTTACAATGCTTACTGTTGTTCCACTTATGCATGTGTTCTGTTTGCTATGCAACTGTTTCAGATTTCTTGTTTGTGGTTAATTTGAACACGCATGCATGCCTTTAAAACTAATATTGAAATATTTTGTTCATAAATAAACAATATACCTTGGAAAATGTCAACACCATAGCACATTTGGGAAGGGCAATCCCAATGGATCCACCTGTCTTGCCCCATCTGGCCATGGCACCAGGCCCCAACATGTCTGGGACCCACCCTGGAACTTCATCTTCTGCAAGCCTACACCACCTGTGCGCAGGTGCAGAGATGAGCCTGTCATCCATCATCAGTTCTGGGGTATGGTGTGCAGTGTCATCTGCTCTGAGTTTGGTGGTCAGCAGCACCAGATGGAGGGCTGCCTGGTGCACCTTGAGGAGTAGGCTGCCCCTCCTGTCCAGCCCCCAGCACAGCCACCATCGGGACTTTAAAGGTGCAGTTGTGACTGCCTGCAGGTGGGAATGTCAGTGCCATCGTATCCATATGGGGGCTCATGGGCCTCTGATTCCCAACACCCTCCTCGTCCAAGGTGTTTAACCACCACATGTGTCATACACCCCCCTGTCTGCTGTCTTGTCTGTCTCCCTACCTACCCAGACATAACTACAATCCTTCCCCAACATCCCACTCTCACCTTAACAAAGAAGAAAGGCACACTCCCATAGTGGCAATACCACCAGCACTACTAAAGCTGTCCACACCACTACGGGCAGGCCATGGGCACATGGTCCTGGCTGGTCCCATCAGGGACACAGATCCAGCAGACAGCAGTCACCATTGGAAAGTAGTACTGCATCTGGCCTTGGGCCTGGTGATGCCAGTGAGACCCCTGTCAGGACCAGTTCCCATGTCCATGGCTGAAGACAGTGAACTGTACACCCTGCCATGTATGGTCCACAGCTGTCCAACATACTCCTGTGTAGGGCAGCCACATGGTGTGACTGTGTGCATACATACACGCACACACACATCTGTATCACAGGCAGGTCACCTCCAGACACATCTGTATCACAGGCAGGTCACCTCCAGACACACACAGCACCTCTGCACAGCCCATTTATAGAATACCAGTCCACACACACACACACACACACACACACACACACACACACACACACACACATGCAATGTAAACTGTATGGCCCAGCTTGGGCATCTGGCAAACCCACACCACACCCTGTGCATATGCTGGAACCTGTGCTGAATCCCTGCATCCTTACCATCAATGCAGGGACATGTTAATATAGGTCAGATGAACAGGGTAAATATAGTACAGTGTAGCTATGTAATGCTGTGTGTAAGGTGCTGTCTGCTTGCATTTGTTATGTGTACACATTAAAGTGCATATACCTTATTAGCCATGATGCATTATTGCTGTTAGTACCACTGACTGAATGTAGTCTGACATGCTGTATTCTGTTGGTGTGCAAGGTGCCTGTAGGCTGTGGCCCTGCAGACATCATCAATGTGGAGTATGGCAGAGTGGAAACGCATCGACCATGTCAGAGCCGAGGTACAGCTGTATAACAGTGCCACAGAGCTTATAGGGCCGAGTGGTGTATACAGGTAGTTCTATGGTGGTTGACAGCAGCAGCCCTTGTAAAGTGGACAATGATAAGTGTAATGGGTGGAACACACTTCATATTGGTACAACCCCAAGAGGATATTGTGTTGACCAAACTCATGGGGAATACTGTATACACAGACACACACTTACTTGCCAGTGTTTGGTTTGGAACCCCTACCCATCTAGTTAATGGTACTCCAGTGTTATGCGGTTATCGCAGGTGGCATGGAACTAATAGTGTGATGACTGTTCCAAGGTACCTGTTAAGTGAATAACATCATGTACCCTTGTGAGGTATGGCAATGGGGGGTCTACTGGGTGTGGAAGGACTCACTAGATTGTCACCTACGAGTCTACACACTCTCAAAATACTGCTGTACACACCAATGCACACACAATTGCAGTACTGACATTAGCAGCCCTGCCTATAATGTTATTTATTCCATACTGTTACATAGCTTTTGCATGTGGCCCGGGGTTTATAGGGCTGAAGAGTGTCCACAAATACCTCTATGGTGGATGTGAACAGCGGCCTTTTAAAGTGGACTTTGGAACATGTACGTGGAGTGCCATGGCCTAAAGTTGTAAACCACAGCCAACCAATGGATATAGTTCTCACTCACACACACATTTGCTAGGACTGAGAATAGAACCTCTACCTATGTAGTCATTGCTACTACAGTGTTATGCATTTATTGCATGCATCACAAAGCTTACAGAGTGAAGTGTTCCAAGGTGAGCATCACCAAGCCTTGTACAGTATGGCAGTGGGTGATTTACTGGGTGAGAATGGACCCACAATACTTGAACCTACACTTATACACACTTACACACAAATACACTCATACACACATTTGCCAGGGCTGAGATTAGCAGCCGTGCTTATCTTGTTAGTCAGTCCATGCTGTTACATAGTTTGCATGCAGTAAGGGGCTTATTGGGCTTAAGAGTATCAACAGATACCTCTATGGTTGATAAAGACAGCGGACCTTGTAAAGTGGACCTTGGGATATGTACTGGGAGTACCGTGGCCTAAAAATGTAAAACCTACCACCCCAATGGATCTAATTCTCAGTCAGACACATACACAGGGTACAGTTCTTGCACACACACACACACACACACACACACACACACACACACACACACACACACACACACACACACACTTACTTGCCAGGACTGAAATTAGAACCCTGACCTAAGTAGTTATTGCTAATACAGTCTTAAGTATTTCTCGCATGAGCCACAGAGTTTGTAGTGTGAAGTGTCCCACAGTTTTTCAAAGGTGAATAACTTCAACCCTTGTAAAGCATGGCAATAGGCAGTGTACTGGGAGACTGAGGCCTCAAAATGCTGCATCCCACAAATATACACACTAACACTTACACATTTGCCAGGACTCAGATTAGAGCCTCTACCTATGTAGTCATTGGTACTATAGTGTTATGCAGTTACCACATGCACCACGGAGTTTATAGGATGAAGAGTGTCCCAAGGTACCTATATAGTGAGTAACATCACCAGCCCATATAAAGTATGGCACTGTAAGGTGTACTTGGTGAGGAGGGCTTTAAACTACTTTCACCCATATGTTTACACACTCACAAAGACTTTTTTACACACTAATGCACACACACGTTTGTCAGTACTGAGATCCATAGGTTCATAGGTGTGTACTAGGCAAATGGCCATGGAGCCTTTACAAGCCTAGCCCATAGGATTATCCTGGCATCGTGCCACCTTACGATAGTCTCCAGTGTGTCTAATGAGTAAAGCCACTAGAGTGATCCCCGGGGTGGGATTTCTATTCCCCATCCACTCATCCAGATTTCTCTTTAAGAGGGTGTGGTGCTCTGCTTGACATGTATATGAAGTCTATTCCATAGCATGGGCAGTCTCTTGGTTACTAACCTGTTGAACCTGTTCCTCCAGTATGTTCTGTTGATTGTGGAAATGAAGTTGAGGTCTCTGGGGCATGTGGTGTGGATGGATTGGGTTCTTTAGATGTAGCATTCCTGACAGATCTGGGTCAGACATGGCTTTGTAAGTCAAGTAGAGATTGCCTGTAAGTAGCCAATATAAGACGGAGAATAGTTAGTGTTACTGGATTCTGTCCATATAGGATATGTTTAAGGCCTAGGATCCTCTTTGTGAGGTACTTTTGCAGCCTCTCCAGTTGTTGCAGTTGAGTTGCCCAGTGAGGTACATGCCCAATGGGCCATTGTACTCATTGATTCCCCTAATGAGGGGAGAGTAGAGGCAGACAATGACATCTTACTTCCTGGATGCAACACCCTTAGTAATGAGAAGTGCCACATAGAAGGACTTTCTGAACACAGTGGCCCTGTGGTGGTCAACAGAGAGCTCATTGTCAACCTATGTTCCCAGTACTCTTATAACAACTTCAGTGTTCAGTGGACTACCATGGATGTGGTGATTCATGGGAACCATATTGTTCCCAAAGGGGATGTCTGCACATTTTCAGGCATTGAGCTGTGAGGTCTTTCTGCAGGATGTCAGTATCATGTGGGGAGGTGATTCATGGGAACCATATTGTTCCCAAAGGGGATGTCGGCACATTTTCAGGCATTGAGCTGTGAGGTCTTTGTGCAGGATGTCAGTATCATGTGGGGAGGTGATAGCTTTCTGCAGGATGTCAACATCACCCAGTGTCAGCCCCCCCCCCCCACACATACACTTACTTGCCAGGACTGAGATTAGAATCCCTACCTATCAATACGGTGTTATGCATTTATCACACATGCCACAGAACTTACAGGATGAAGGGTGTCCCAAGGTACATCTAAGGTGAGGAACATCACCAGCCCTTGTAAAGTATGGCAATGGGTGATGTACTGGGTGAGAGAGGCCACAAAATACTTTAACCAACACATGTACACACTTACACATACAAATATATTCACACACACATTTGCCAGGACTGAGATTAAAACCCCCTACCTAACTAGTTATTTGTACTTTAATGTTACACAATAATCGCATGCGCCACAGAGATTGCAGGGCTGTGGGCTACCCAATGGTATTTCTAAAGTGACTAACAGCAGGACTGCTAAGGTAGGGCAATGGGAAGTGTACTGGGTGTGAATGTGCTCAATCTTTAACCTACAGACACACACACACACACTGTTATATTTGCCAGGACTGAGATTAGAACCCCTACCTAACTAGTTATTTGTACTATAGCGTTACTCAATTATCACACGTGCTACAGAGCTTGTAGGGCTGTGGACTGCCCAAAGGTACTTTTGAGGTGACTGGCATCAGCAGGGCTACTAAAGTAGGGCAATAGGTGACTGGCATCAGCAGGACTACTAAAGTAGGGCAATAGGAAGTGTACTGAGTGTGAATGGGCTCAAATTCTTTAACCTAGAAACACACACATTTACATTTGCTAGGACTGAGATTAGTACCCCTACCTAAATAGGTATTTGTACTATAGTGTTGTGCAGTTATCACACATACCTCTAAGTCCAACAGTACTTCTGCAGTGAATGACATCAGCTGATCTTGTGAAGTAGGGCAATGGGAGGTGTACTGGGTGGGAATAATGGACTAAAACTCTTATTCCTACATACACCCACACTACCCCCCACACAACCACGATTACATATTGTCAGAACTGTGATTAGAACTCCTACCTATTTAGTTATTTGTATGATAGCGTTATGCAGTTATCATACTCGCTATAGAGCTTACAGGACTGAAACCACTCCAAAGGTACTTCTAAGGTGAATGACATAAGCAGATCTTGTAAAGTAGGGAAATGGGAAGTGTACTGGGTGGGTAAGGCATCATAATACTTAGACCTACACACACACACACACACACACACACACACACACACACACACACACACACACACACACACACACACACAAAGGTAAGTGATGTGATATTCCAACACCAACCTCAGTACCATCAGACAATGACTCTCATCTTCATGCTGGCACATGTCAGTGATTACAACTGGCATGCAATTGTCTGCAGCAGGACATCACTCTATGCTATTCAGGTTATCCCGGTGTATGACATTCTGTGTGTGTCTTGCTCTATCACTGTCTGTCCTCTCTTCCCTGTGTGTGTGTGTGTGTGTGTGTGTGTGTGTGTGTATGCTTGACATATTGTAATACGCTGCCCATATATATGTGTACCACACGCAACGGATGCAGATATACCACATATGTGCCATCTACAGCTGACTGTATGTAATCCTGTCTGACGGGTGTGTGTGGAGGCAGTTAGGTTTACATAGCTGTGTGTATGCAAGACATTTGCACAATACAGAGATATATAGTCCAATGTGGTTTCAGACATGGGCTTCACTTCTCTAAGTGTAGGACCATGCTCAGTATGACCTTCTATAGTAAGTGTGGGAATCCATTCCAGGGATAGTTGTACTCCAGTCCGGGGTGTTGTGTGCTACAGCCATACCTTGCAACCTGTTTTTGCAAGATATTTGGAGATAGGCTGCCAATATGGGGAAACAATGGGCTAAACATAGGGGGTACTGTAACTATTGCTCTTATCAATGTATGAGTTGCTTGAGTTACAGGGTTTGTTTTAGCAGACATTTTCTGACATATGTAATATTTGACACTGTACTGTATTGTGTCATTACTTACTGACAGATATAATTAGATCATCACAGTTATTTACCAGAGAAATACAAGATGGATGATGCACAGACCTATATTACGAGGTAAAGGCTAGACATTCTTGCACAATCTGGCCATTTGAGAGGTGTGGCTACAGCTGATTGACTGATGAAGCTGTGTAAAATGTCCAGCACCTTGGTGATATACTGGTTGGGTATCTCCTGATTGTTTGGTATTCTTCTTACCTGAAAGGTCATATCCTGGTGTGGCCATACCTGTCAACTGTACAGATTCTCACAGATTATCCAGATTCATGCCTCATATATCTGGTCGGTTTCACTTAACATTGTGGTTTTCTAGCACATTTGTTGCAAATCACTCAGGGTTGTAGTCAGGAAATAATGACAAAACATTAGAGTTTCAGACTTCACACCATTCATGACACCCATGCTACTGCACACCCCCTCTGTTCTATCAAATTTCTAACATGAGAACAATATTTCAAATGTGTCCCTATAGTTGGGCCTTTATCCCACCATTATGTTTGGCTTTGTCCAGAGTTCTTCCTCTACGAGGTTGAGAGGTATGCTACTAGCATTTAGCGGCATGACCTTACATTTGCATATTGTTGACTGTGTTATCTTGGTAGTATGGACCCCATGACATTCCCTACAAAGGCACAATGAGTGAGGGATGGGCCTTTGCCAGACACCTGTAGGCCATGCGAGACTGATGCAGGCCACCTGTAGCAAGGCAGTGCATTCTGTCACTCATATGTTCACAGGCTGCCAGGCAGTGGACACCCCCCCCTCCCGGGGTGACAATGGTAAGTGACAGAATGTACTGCTGTGCTACTAGGCACCATATCTGTCTACATATGTGTGCCAGACATCTGGACAAAGCTATAAGTAATTGGGTGATAAAGGCCTAAATATATGGACCATTGTAACTATTGGCCTTATAAACCTGGAAGGGTGATACTGCAAAAGATTTTGCATTAGCATGCATTTTTCTATAGAGTATGAAGTCTGAGACACTACAATCTGTTATTTTCTGATTTAGACTTTCGTGGTTTACCAGTGATTTGCCAGACAACCACTATTTCAGAATAAAGACACTACAAATATGATGTGAACATCTGTACATACTGCAAAAGGTCTGCACAGTTGAAAGGTATGGTAGGAACTGTGTAGGTTACTCCAACCTGTGTATGGTTCATATGTGTGGCCCTCTGTACATGACCTGTCCAACTTCCCAGCAGTAATGGATATTGACATCTGGACAGTGTGTACAACTCCCACCATAGGTGTAACTGACATGCAAAATAGTTGGCACTGCATTTCATGGAACATGGCCCTGTCTACCATAGTACTGTACCTAGGCCACTAGGACACAACAGCCATGAGAAGTTGCTGGTCACATCCTGACAGTATACCCCACACATATGCATAGCTCATTGACCCCTGCATATTGTGGACATGCAATGAGTTTTCATGTTGATTGGGACAGCCCTGGCAATGTGTGCTCTGCTGCTATTACCCTACAAACTTACATGTTACTGTATTTCTATGGGAATATGAGTGTGGGGGACACATCTGTCAATGGTACACATTTGCACAGACTGTGCTGATATTGGCTTTACATTTTGGCTCCACTTAGCATGCTATTGTGCCCTGTCTTGGAGAATAGAAGCATATCACTAGAGACCACATGTTAGATTGTAACGCCATACAATTGAGTTTCAGACTTCTTACCCTTACTGCACATGCAAGGCCTGCTGTGATATCACTGTGTAAGTCTGTAGGGGAGGTTTTCCATCATTATCGCCATTTGTGGGCCTTTGCCAGACATTCCTTTATGGTTTTCTATGGCTGACTTGCTGTGTGACTATGAGAGGTGAGTATGGGATCCCCACAGTGACATCAGTGTATGTGACCTATGGCCCCCACTTAGTTGCCCCCCTCCCTACCTATACTGCAGTGGAATTTGTCACCTTAAATGATGCTACATAGTATGGGGAAGCCAGTATTGTGCAGACATTTCCTGGTGTCCCACATAAGTGTCAGTTCTCTGCTGCTATCACAGTAGGCCACCTCATTCCCTTGCATGCATGCAGCATTACATAGATATGCAACCAAAACATAGTAATCCATTCATTTATTGTTAAGAAGACTGATTTACCTTGTGCCTGTGGCAGTTGTGAGGATGGTGCTTGAGGGCTGCTTATGTTGGATGCACACAGTACACTGCCTATACATGGTAAGTTACAGGTAATGTGATGTGTGTGTCATCCATTTTACTGTGTGTGCAAGTCAGAGAGAGGTGTCAGTCCCTGGGTCCCTACAGTGTCAATGTGTGTGCTATGCATTGCCTCTTTGCCAAGGCCTGGGCATACTGGGCATGCCTCTGTCTGCCTACAGGAGCAGGCTCAGGGTCCTCCTTCTCTTGAGTCCCTCTGTGCCTGTGGGGACCTCGGCAATGGTGGGGGAGGTGTGTTGCCCTTCCCCGTGCTGTTTCTGCTGCAGCTGTTTCCACAGGATCATACTGTGTAGCATGGCACATACTATGAACATGTGTGCACATGTGGCTGGAGAGTACTCAAGGCTCCACCAGATATGTCAAGGCAGTGGAACCATGACTTGAGCATCCCAAACGCAAACTATATAATGATCCTGGTTTGTGTGTGTGTGTGCCTCATTATGGCATTCTTGAGTGTATGTGTGTACATTTCTGATGGATGTCATAATCCACGACACCAGTGCATAGCCAGCATCCCCCACCAGATGGCCATATGGGATGTCCCCACTGGCAAATGCCTCGTACAGCTGTGATGGATGCCAGATGTGGGAGTTGTGATTATATAAAATATAAATACATATTTGTATGGTTACGTATATAGGTGTTGGCACTGCTCATCAATACTGATAATTTGTAAAGAAGCATTATATCAAAATATTGCTCTATGTAAACATAAAACTAACGCATAAGTACATATTTGAGCATATATTTATATATCTGTAAATATATATTTATTGACAAAATATTAAAAAAACACATCTTTGGTTGCAGGGGACAAGCCACCCTGTTTCCCAACACCCCCTGCTAATTACATGTGCCAACACTTGGATCAAACTACAGTGAGAAATGGGCAAATCCCCAAATCCCTGCAATTCTGCAATCTCACAAAAAAGCAGCTGCACCAGCTTTTCATTTATCGATAAAGATCATGAATGAAAGGTTAGTAATATGGATTTGACATTTCTTTGAAATGTTAAAATATCATTTGACAAAACACCAAACCCATAGGGTTGAAGGATAAAATCTCAAAAGAAAAAAAGCACAAAAATCATCTTTTTCGCAGGGGAGCATTTATGTGTCTTCACAGATTTACCCTTGGCTTTACTGGCCTGGCCATCCTCATGAAATGGTCAAAAGAATAAATTGTATTTCCTATGATTCAGTGATCAACCCCAAACTAACTTTATGTACATCCAAAGAGATTTCAGGAGCGCCTCATCAATGCTGAATTATGTTCTGCTGTGACATAGAAGAACAACATTACTTTATTAAAAAAATAATAATAAAATAGATAAATTCCCCTTGGAGTGCCTGTTGAAAGCAGCTGCACTACTCTATGGAGTACGATAGTATACTTGCCCAATCAGTTAATGGGCTGACTGCTTCTTGCCAAAGTAGAAAGCCTCTGAATATTAATGGTAAAGGAATAGTCCACTTACAGCAGTCAAAACACAACAGTAGCTGCAGTAGTGTGAGGTAATTTTTAACACCTTTATTAAATTACCACTCGTAACATAGGCAAACTTACATTTATATAAACGTAATCAAACCATATTAACAAGTAAACAATTTCAAACACTATATATCACATATATTGATATATATCTTATATTCTAAGGAACATTACATATATTATTTAATTCTTGCCTTCTCTTAAACCTCATGTCTTACAAACATTTTTCTGCGTGTATTTTTCCCACAATTTACTTTTATTTGATGTAATTTATTCTGATCCGTTTCTAATGTTTTCTGTTCCTATTCTTTTACTCTGTTACAATATTCACAACTTTAAGTATAGTTGGTTCAGATTTTAAGTCCCATTTTCTAGTAATTCTTTTTTGGCAGCCATGAGAATTAAACTTAGAAAAGCCTTACTATGTCTTTACAATTCCTATCCTGTATTCCAGCTCACAACAATCATTACCTTAGTTGCACTCCTTTGCTCACCCAGTATTCCTGACGGTGTATTCTGTAGGGAATGTGTAAAGTCTGCCAACTCATTATACTACAAAAACATATGTTCCCAGTTACCTCTTTCTTCCCCATCACACCTCCAAGACTGGCCAGCTACCTGGAGAAAAGTTCTTTAGAGTCTGCTAGTGGTACGACACTATCTATACAAATACTTCCAGGCAAAAATCCTAAATCTTCTAGGCATTGTTGCATTTTGTGAGCCACTAAATATGTCCTCCCATTTTTGTGAGTCTTCCCAATCTTTTCTGGACTTTTCTTATCAATTTTATAGTTATGATGCAATATTTGATATGCCTTACTAATTATCCCCTTTTTAACAACCACTTTTGTTATAGGTTCAATTAAAAATGCAACCAGTGCAGGTCTTTCATTTAGGATTTCCCTGTCCCTTTCACTTTATCTATACTCTGATATGAATCCCCGATAGGTAAAGCAATCACCAGCCTGCAATCCAAATGTCTTCTTAGCCTCTTCCATTCTATTGCCTTTCTCTAATTATTTGTTCCCAGTACTTAGTTCCTTTGCCAGCTTTTTCTGGCAAATTCCAGCCCCCTCTTGTTTACTCATTTTACCCCTAATTGCAGTCATCCCTACCTACAGAATCTCCTCTCTCAATTCCATGTTAACTTAGTTCTCAGTATACTTTCTGCTAATTTTTGAATATAGTATTCTCTGTGACTTGTTGTTATTCTTAAGGATCTGCGCTCAAAATCCCATTCTTTCTTATTTCATGAAGTATTACCCTGCTTCATCATCAGCCCTTTCCACTTTGAAATATGGCTTTCTGGTTATGTTATGTATAATAACCTTAACTGTGCAGTGCTAAAATATCCCTTCAAATCATCTAACCCTAAACCTTCTTGTTCTGTTGGGAGAATAATCTTATCCCACTTGACACTTGCCCTATTACCCTTCTAAATAAAATCTTCCAACTCTTTGATTGCTGTCCATACCTTCTCCTATGATTGATAAAATATCCCTTCCCTGCTTATAAAACTAAAAGGATTAAAACATTTTTACTAGTATGTTGCTATCCATATCTATAAGCAATAGCTTCCAGTTTCTTAGTTTTTGTATTATTTTTTTAGTCTCTACCCACATATCTTTAGCTGCCATAACTGAACCCTTTTTAATCCATACTCCTATATACTTAATTTTATCATATGCCTATCAATATGGGTATTTCTGGACCAATTCATGTGTGGGTACATAGTTTACCAGTATAGCCTTTGTTTTATCTTCATTAATTATATATCCTGAAAAAAAAAACAGAATTGGCTCAGAATAATCCACTGCTCTGAGATGTCCTTTTCTGATTCCATCTGGTACAAAATAATATCATCTGCAAACAAAGCCAACTTTTGCTTGAACACCATACCAATTATATCCTTGAATTTCTTATTTTATTTCCCAGTGGTTCTAAATATAACACAAATAACAAAGGGGAAAGAGAGCACACTTGCCTGGTTATTCTGTTCAGACACAACTTATCAGAGACGAACCATCCCACTTTGATTTTTGCCTCTGATCCCGCCTATATTTGTCTAATTAATGTTATTATTGTATTAGGAAATGCATATGCTTCCATTGTCCTACTCATAAAATTGCAGCTTACTCTGCTGAATGTTTTCTCAGTACTTTGTTATATTTTGCTACCCTAATCATCATTGTTCTACCCTCCACAGAACCACAGTGGTCCATATCTATCAGTTTTGGCAACACCTTGGCTATTCTTTTAGCCACTACAGACATAAACAATTTATAATTATGGCTTAGAACTGATGTCTATATATAACATGATCAGATGAATCTTTGCTGCGTTACAGCCACCATAGCTATTTTCCAGGATGTCAATGCCTCTCTTTCTTTTAAGATACTGTTAAACAAAACCTTCTGGATCTTTTTTCCTTTCTAATTTCCAAACTTCCACTGGAATGCCATCTATTCCTGGAGACTTTCCTATAGATTGCTTATACATAGCAATTTTTAACTCCTCACTTCCTTTTTTAACTGTTAGTTGTTGAGCCTCATCTACCTCTAGCCTTGGCATAGTTGAGTCTTCAATAAATATTTAATATATGTGCTTTTTCTTGATTTCCACACTTCTTTGCTTTATACAAATTTTCATAAAATTTCCAAAATATATATAATAGCTCTACAGGACCTCTGGTTATTTTTCTTGTTTTCAGCTCCCTAAGTTTAAAATCCTTTTCTATTTTCTGATGACTAAATCATCATGCCAAACGTTTTTGTGCTCTGGAGAGATTATAAACAAAAATAGTTTCTTAACAGCAATCTTTATAAAATCATGCATATTATCCAAATGTTCCCTTATTTTTTTCTTTATTACTTTTTATATAATTTTGTCAGGCAAATAGATATCTGCAGTGGACAGCTTTGCAAGACAAGCCTCAGCTATGTGTGTGTGTGTCTGTATAGAACAGCAATAAAATACATTGTGTAGTGGACTGGTGTTTATTTTATTAGAATCTAACATCTCTCGTATGTGCATAGACAACAAAGTATGCATAATTACTGTGTACGGAGGTGGGCTGTTTAAAGATGCTGCCTTAGTTGCTTTCTTTGCATTTCACAGGCTTGTGCTTTATTTTGCTCTCCCACAGTGACAAGAGAGGATAGATGGCTATTAAAATGTTGGTCATTTAGCATTTCCAAAACAGATGGGAAAATAGAACAATTGATAAGAAAATAAAGAGATAAAATCAGACTAGAATATAACATTTGATCAGGATATACACAGCTGTTTTTATAACAGCTATGGCATGATAGCAGGAAATATTAATGCATCAGTAGCTGACTGGAGCATGCCTTCATCCAAGTATAATGTAATTATTAGGATAATAGAAAATATTCTTCGGTTTGATTACAGATAAATAGCAAAAGAGGAAATAAGATTCTTGTGCAATGTGGCTCAGTAATAGGTTCAAAGTCCTTAACTGTATCATGGAACCATAACTGGGGACTTCAGATCACCTCTGTGTTCCTCGAGAGGTTATCAGTCAACGTAAAAGATACTTCATACATGGAGGTTTCAAAAAGAAATTCTACAAATATAACTTTAGCTCATGATAGGTGAGCAATACTTTTGGGTTCATTTACAATATAATCGATAAGTTTGTTCCCTTCACTAAGGGTAAGTGTTGATAAGCAATATCCTCCAACATGGTGGCTCAAAGGACTTTCATAGCACATAAATAAAAAGGGATATACAAGGAGATGTGAAGCTTAAAAATAAAACTAGCTAAAATGCAACCAGAAGAACATTCAGCAAATTGGTTGCAAGAGCCAAGAGTTTATATGAAGTTAAGTTAGCAGATAATTCTAAAAACAACAAATAGTAAGATACTATTTAAACATACAGCGGTTTATAAAAAGATAATTCTCCTAGCATCAGTATTAATCTTGATGGCAGCTTTATTATGGATGTAGAAAAGCTTAAGTTTTTTGCAGACAGATTATTTGACAATCTAAAATATTCTTCACACACTAAAATGTCATTAAGAGATGAAGTCTTAAGAGAATGCCCTTCATTCCAGATGATATAATTTCCAAAGCATTAAGTTCTATGAAACAGATGGGATGAATGTTTTTTTCTCGAAGTATTGCTGTTAACCTGTCCCCATGCTTGACTGACCTGTTTCAAAGAACCTTGTGGATTAATCCAATATGTAATATTTGAAAAGAAACAACTGTGGTACCTATACTTAATACCCATAACTAAATGCCAGCCTTACTCATCTGAGAATTATAGGCCCATCAGTTTAACTTGTATTTTGGGAAAATGTTGTTTGCTTCTTCTTCCAACATGTCTTTGAGCAAAGGTTAAATATCTTTCAACACAGCTTCCTAGAAGAGCGTTCTGATTTTTTTGGTTATTTTTTTTTACCAAGATTTAACAAGTGCATTAGATCAAGGACTTGTTGCAAATATGGCCCACTTAGACTTTGCTAAGGCCTTCAGGATTGTGCCTCAAGATGGTATTAAGATCAAATTCAAAAACTAAAAATAAAGTCTTGGGTAATAAAACTGGTGGCCAATTGTCTGAAAGAAGGGAAATGCACTGTAAAAATGAAAAAAATAAACTCTTTTCTAAGTATAAAGGCATTGATATGGGTGTCCCTAAGGGGTCCTGTCTTGGGCCCTATAATATTTTTTTTGTTTATGCTTCAGGTCCTGAACCAATCAAATATCTTGTATAGTAAATTTATGGGTGCCTCCAAAATTGTGGGCACAGAAATTAATATAAATGATCAATGTGTATTACAAAGATGTTTATAAACTCTCTTGCAATGGTCAGAATCTAAAGGTATGCAATTTAATGTTAGAAAGTGTACAGCAGTGCACTTTAATAGCAACAGTAATGGATATATATATATGCTTTAAATAATCACATTTTCACAACAGCTACTTGAGTGAGGGAATTAGAGGTTATAGTGAGCTCTGATCTAAAATTTGATGATCATCAATTAGAGATAAGATGTTATGGTTTAATCAGGGCCATTTTGCAGTCTGTATTGAGTAGAGGTAAAATTTATTTTATTTTATTTATTTATTTACATTTGTTTACCGGCATATTCCAACTGGACGCAGGTCCTTTTTCAGTGGATGCCAGTGGAGAAAAGCTCCACATCATATACATGATAAATAGAGATACAAAGTTGTAGCAATAGTAAACAACATTACATATAGTAAACAACATTACAGGTTGTTGACTTTAATACAATAACAAGATATTGATTATCAACAGTATATACAGTAAATGTTGCAAGCTAAGATAGTTTCTTGTCATTTATAAAGCAAAGTTGTCAGACAAGATTTTAAAGTATGTAAAGACAACTAGTTAATTCTGACTGTGGTTAGTAGTGGCTGTAGTATAGTTGGGTTAAGAGTCTAGGTGGGGGGGGTCTTAGTCTGGATTAGAACAAGGACAAAAGAACTCTGACTCCCTTATATAAAGCATTTGCTAGACCTATTATAGAATATTGTGGCTCTTTTTGCTCAGTTATTTTTTCCCCACTGAAAAAACTGGACTGTGCAAAAAAAATATAAGATGGATAACAGGTAACTCAACTTACATAAAATAATTGGAGCAACTATTGCTGTTTTGCATTGGGTACAGGCTACCAATAGGTGACTAATCCTTGAATTTAAGTGTTCAGAATGAAACCCTTGCTGCAGTTTTAGGTATTACCTTCTACAAGCATAACACTGTTTGTCAAGCTACATCGTAACTTCTACCTTGAGTTATTTGTTTCATCACATGACAAGTAGACTATGGAACTCTCTACCACTGCTCATAAGAAATGTTAAGAGTCTGGAGCTTTTGAAGAAGTCTTTAGACACCTGGTTTAACAAGAGGGTTTCTGATAAGGGTTTTATCACTTGGCAAACCCTTAAATGGCATTATTAGGCCTTATGAAATGACGCCATAATACTGAACATTGAACAGGCTAACTTTAACACATGTAATGTGGCAAGTACAGAAACCTTTACCCTGTGGCAGTTTTCAATAACTATAAGAAACCTAGAACATGGAGTGAAAGACCAGTGTAATGTGTTATCCTATGTAAAAGTAAACTATGCATTTAGAATGTTGTTTCTGGGGACTCCGTTTTAAATTCAGATTTAGCAATGTATTGTTTTTCCTTCCAGTAAATAAAATTAAGAACTTTCTGTGCAAAAGTCATGAGTGTAAGGTAATATTAAAGCCTCTACTTGAATCATGAGATCTAAATTATACCTTCAGTCCAGGCATACCAGTGAAAGAAGGAAAGAAATGATTTATAAATAAAGGTAATCGGCAAACTGTGAATACAGTTTAGTCAACCACTCACATACATGCACATCTTGCCAGTAACTATTGGTGTTCCACAAGGAGCTATACTAGGCCCCATAGTTTGCAACATATTCATCACTGACCTCTACACCGCTACAATAAATGCTACTGTAGTTCGTTATGCAGTTACCTTAATCTGCACTGCCAAAACTCTTTGTAAACTCTAAGACCCTACCCAACAATCCTGATTGAAATATGGCTAAATAATTCACAATTACTTCTAAACCCTAAAACGACAAAATTATTGTTCTTTATCCCAAAACACATCTCTGCCAAAACAACACCCTTCATGATCACCTCTGCCAACAACAATATGATAAAACAAGTAAATCCTACAACAATTATTGTGTGCCATCATAGATCACCTGTTAAAATTTGACTATCATGTATCACACATGGTTAAAAAAAACTCATCAAAACTAGGTGCACTATACAAAGTAAAAACTACCTCACGGACATGGCCAGGAAACATATAGCCTCTACTTTCCTACTGCCATTTTTCCTTTATGCTGGTCTAATCTTCAATAACCTTTAGGTCTCACAAGTATCCAAACCTGAGCAATATTATAATAAAACATCCAAAGTTGCTGTAAACTATAGCAATAGAACACACCACTGCCTATCATTCAGAAAATTAAATTGGTTAGAACTACAGCATCACATTTCTTTCTCAGCTAGCTATAATACAGAGGCCTCTATATAAATCAAAAAATTGCCCAGCCCTAAGCAACTTAATACAACACCCCAATAAAAGTGTTCACCCTAGAGAATAACCATTTATCACAATAACCAAATCATCTAATACACAGGGTACTCTATATATTCAGTCTAGTTAAACTATGGAACCACATTCCACTACCACTGAAATCAATTCGGACTAT
Organism: Protopterus annectens; assembly: GCF_019279795.1. Lineage (NCBI taxonomy): Eukaryota > Metazoa > Chordata > Ceratodontiformes > Protopteridae > Protopterus > Protopterus annectens. The sequence goes on from NC_056726.1 coordinate 617,487,176, forward strand.
AAATTAATTTAAAATATAACTAAAACTTCACCTATCAGGTCACTAGATCTGCTCCTGTATATCATCAGGATAGATAGCACTGTGATCTTCGGCTTTCCATAATGTCAAACCATTTTTCTTCACTCAGAATCCTATGCTTCACAACCAGTCTTCACCAATAGCTGAGCAGTTTTACTAGCATTTCCTAACTATATTTATGGGACACTGTTTGCCACCCCACTTCTATAGTTCTAATATACACCTTAAGATAGCCATATATAATTATCTCAGAACCTGCTTAAAACCTCACCTAACAACAATATTTTGAATTTCTAATCACCTAATATCCCCCCTGTAAACTACAACATTAACATTGTTTGCCCTACCAAGTTTCTTCACTCACTTCCATTAAATGATTTTTTAATCACTTATCACAAGAGGGGAACATATCCACCCAAGCTTGTAATTTTATTTAAATTATCTGCAACCATCATAAATAATATTCACATTTTGTTAAAAGAAACAAATGAAATCATTTAGGTTGAAGAGGTTTTTTCCCAATCTTTCTGAACATGTAAATATATACCTTATATTAGATTTCCTTAATTTTTTTTACCTAGGGTTAACTGTTTTTGAGGTGAGAAATTTAAAGCTCTGGGCAGGTATGCAAAATCTGCACTTTTCCCCAATACATTTTGTATTGAATATGAAAAAACATTCCTTGTTTTTAATTTCCTTTTGTTTTGTTTTTTTCAAGTTTTAGTAGATTCAAGGTAAATCTAAATAATCAGATGGACAGCTTAAGATTCTTCCCTGGTCTACCTAGTTTATTTTGTATGTCTTCTCTGGTCTTCCTTGAGGTTGCAGAGAATGTTTAAATATGGGTTATCAGCTAGGCTTGTAATGACCTGTAGACTGATTGTCTAGTACTTATGAATCTATAAATAGTTATTAAGTCATTGTCAGAGGAGAAACTCAGTTAATTTGAGCAATAAAAGGTTGTGGTTATTTATCTCAACGACTTTTTTTAGGTCTAGAAAACAATTGTTTTTTGAGAATTCTTTTGTCTATATTTGAAGAAATTTCTGAAGTGTAAGTAAAAATAGCAGTGTGAGTACTGTACTTTGCATCATGTCATGATGTTTATCCCTGAGGACGTCATATTTTGAATGTAATCGAGCAACTGTTTGCAAAGCAGTTTTTCTAATATTTTAGTTAGAGGACACAGGTTGGCAATGGGTCTGTAACGAGTTGCAGATTTGGGGTTTGGGAATTTAGGAAGTGAGACTAGTAGAGTATGCTTAAAGCTAGGTGGCAAGTGTCCTATGGTCAGTATTAGACTGAAGTGGTGGGCCGGTTGTTTACTGAGAGGTGTGGCTCATTTCTCTAGTAAGTTTGGAAGCAAGTAGTGAAAAAAATGAGTGAACTAATTGTTTATTATCAAGAAAACTTTTCCAGTTTTTTTTTGTTTTTTGTTTTGAAATAAAATTGGAGATAATCAAGGATTTTATGAACAGAAAGACAGCTAGGGTTCCTGAATTGTGATTAAGGAAGTGGGAATTGGATCTGAGGGGAAGAGTTGTTTGTGCCTATTTTCTTTAATTCAGTTGAAAGAAAGTTGGCAGGCTAAGATTTTGGAAAGAGTTTGATGGAATTAATTGAATTGATGGTGCCCTAGTATGTTGGGAGGTATTAAGTTATGTTGCATGAAGATTTCTAATGACGTTGGTTTGACCTTTCTTGTTTGGAATTCTTATGTTTCTTTTAAGATCTTGATAGGATTGATGTTTATCCAAATTATGTGAGTGTCTTATTTTTTATTTCTATGCATTGTGTCTGTTTTGAATCACACGCACAGTCCAGGAGTTGTCCAGGGAGCAACGGCAGTGTCAAGTGTAGTTTTAGGTATATGAGTAAGTTATGTATTGAATGGTTAAAATAAGTTGTAAGGTATGTACAATTACATACCTGAGACCAGCTAGATGGCATTCTGCCTGCATAGGGGTATTGAAGTTATTTGGAAAGGAGTATGTTGTTTGGAATGAGGAGTGCATTTTTTTTTTAATTTTTTTTTTAAGTTTGGAGTACTAGTAGGTAAAATAGGGTTGTGGTAATGAAATTGTTTAGTAAAATAAGAAGCTTTGTTGTTAGCTCTATTCAGCAGTAACATCCCTAACATGAGCATGGTGTTGGTAAATGGGATAAATCTGGTTCCTTACATTATACGCTGGATGAGATTGAAAGCATTAATGATAATACAAGAGTTGTAGAGAGAAGGAAGAGTTCCACTTCAGATTAATGTCTGCACAAAAGAAATGGTTTATTGTTTGTTATGTGTCTATAGGGGGAATGTAGACTGTAGCTATAAATATTTTAGTGTGGCCGCCTAGGAGGATTTGGATTACTGTCCAGATGGGAATATTTGTGTTATTAATACTCTCTACTGTTTAATAATGTTTCTATGTTTATACTGATAATTTCGTGTGTCAGTGATAATTTGCCATGAGCCCCAGTGTCACTTCTTAGAACTTGTTTGCACTTTATAACTTTGCATGATAGCTCCTGTTTACTCTGTTTTAATGAATGTCATTATTATTTGTACACTATCCTTCCTTTAAACTTGGCTATATTTCTTGGATCTTTTCTCCAATGGCTTCCATTGAAAATGGGTAATTTACCCACCCAGACTTTCTTGGTAAGCAAAAGCAAATAAGTAGTTTAAAGAACTGAGATATACAGGTCATGTTTTAAATTCCATTCTTTGAATGAAATGGTAAACTGAAGCCAAATTAGCCTAAGTTGTTGGTAGCGCAGTTCGATGTAAAAAATCACAGCACTTATTGAAAAGAGAGTGAGGGCTGCTTTATTTACAACTTTCTTATTTGCATATTTTTACATTCATGTTCATAATATGTCTTGTCATTTCTTGTTATATTTTTCTTAATATATCATTTACACAAATTATTTCCATTTTTATAATTTCAAAAATACAAAAAAATAATTTTTTATGTCAACAGCATCACCTGTTCTTTAAAATGTCTTTATCAATCCTTGCACACTTTCTTCAAAAAAAATATTTTTATTTCATCTAGAACATCTTCGTCATCTCTATATAATAATCCTTCATGGCTTCTTTTGAATAATCTATGATTACAGTTATAAATTTAAAATATGCTATATTTTCCCTCATGCGCATCTAGTGTAATGCATATCTCTCATGCCCAAACATTTCTTTCATTGTACATTTTTTACCTTGAGCACTTTATTATAAACAGACCAAAAACATATTTAACTCAAGTTCCTCTGTGTCCGTTGTTCTGAATTGCACATTTATTTTCTTCCTTAGCTACAGTCCCAAGTCCCAAAAAATATATACATTCCATGGCAGCAATGTTTTCCACTTCATTCATAAATGTATCAAGCAAAGTAAATGTTTCAACAGTAACCTCACAAAAGTTTGTTGCTACGTGTATTGATATTCTTATGCCCTGTACTTTATTCCCAGTGGTAAAATAGTACTGTCCTTATCTTCTTAACTGTTAATAGAGTCACTGTTCTTTGTTTTGTTCTTACCAGCAGTCTTCCTTTCTGGTTTTGTTGTCACCTCATGATGTCTTTGTCTTCTTTCAGCTTCAGACACACCATCTTTCTTACCTTTGTTTATCATTTTTTTCATATGAAGAAGTTTTCTTACTGCTCACAAAAACACTCTCTTGCAGGGGCATGCTTTTAAAACCAACTACTCCAATGGCCAATCCTACCCCCAACTGCTATAATCACATTCTGGTAATCCAGCTCCTGTTCCTGATTCATCTGGCTACACCTCCTCTCTTACCTCTCCCTGCATGCAATCCATTATAGTATCTGGTGGCCAAAAAGAGTAGCAAAAGTAATCAAGTAACCTGGTCGGGTTCTGCTCTGAAAAGAGGCCATTGGCCAAATGGGACTAACCTAGTCAACAAATTGTATATAAATAAAATAAAATTTCACAAGGCTTAAAAAAACAATTGATGACAGTCAGATCTATTGTGTATTTACATCCATTAGAAAGTAAACAAGCATTTATGAGATTTTTGGGCAAGATATAGTTTTTTTTTAAATTTTATTCTATAATATGTCTATAATAAGTATGCCATTAAGAAAATTGTTGGAATAAGTTAAGACCGTATTGGAGTGATCAACAAGAAAAGAGTTTTGAGATGCTCAAACTGCCCATACTGAAGTACTTGAATGTTAAGATGACTGAACTCGTTTTGCAAACAGCTAAACCAGTTGTTTATGTATCAAGTATGTTTATTGCCAGAAAATATATACTCAGGCAGTAAAAGATCTGTAAGCAAATGTGAGTGGCTGTGAAATTTGTTGATGAATTGTGTATGGGAAAATGACATGTATGAGGTGACTACAACTAACCACAGACCAAACTGAAGAAGTAGTTGCATAACACACCATCAAGTTTGCTTAGACCTTTTTTTTTTGTTTCTATTTGTTAACTGGGTAATCCCAATGGACAATGTCCCTTTTGTGGTGACCTGGTAGCACTTCCCGGTTATGTGAATTTTTCAAAGTCACAAAGCAGGCAAAGGGTGGTGGAAGGAAACAAACTCTGCCCTTTTCACTCCATGAAACAGCTCATTAACTGACAGACTTAATATTCTGATCTGGAAATTAACTGGATTATATCATAATATCTGAGACTTATAAGAAGCATAAATAATTTGTAAATGCATAGAGGAGCTATAAATACAAATTTTCAAGGAGTTGATATGACAATTTGCTCAGAGGAGAGTACTGCTGTAAAGAAAGAATGAAATACTTTTCATTTACAGTACAAACTGTCTGCAATGCTTTCTTTTGAAAGCAGATAAACCGATAATGTGAAATCAGCTGAAAATATGATGTTGGAAACAATGCAGATCTCACTGAAGCCTAATCAAGTGTAAAGAAAGATGATGTTTTGTAGATGTTATCTGAATCAGTATTTACTGTGCTGGGTGTAAAAGGTATTATGATAATAATCCAAGAAAAGCAAAGTTAGGTATATCTATTCCAGTACCAACAGAATGTGCATTTTATCCTTTATTACTATAAACTCCCATAACCTGTGAGACTAATGGACACTGAGTCAAAATGTGATCACTCTACTAAAAGCTATATTCTCTAGGCACAGACATGCCATTTCAAATAATGGTTCACAATATACAAATGCTGAGTTGTACGTATATCAGAACAATGAGAATCTCAATATGCTACAACCATTTCCAGGTAGGCAATTTTATTGTCAAGTTGTAAGAAAAGTACATACTATAAAGTGAATGATAAAGGAGTCACAGAGCAATAACAGTTACAGCCGTGCAGACTGTCACTTGGTATTGTTGGCATATGAAAATGCCTTAATAAAAGGTGTAATTCTATCCCCTGCTCAGTGTATTGGGTCATATATTAAGAAAGTTTCCTATGTCTATATATATTTGGTAATAACAGATAATCAAAATAAGGGCCATGAAAGAGTGAGAGGGGATTAGTCAAAGCAAAAGCACAGATGACCCAAGTTCAATTAGTGGTTTAAGTGCTTATAGGAGCTAGCCAGGGAGGATGCAGATAAATAGCTTTTGATCCCTTGGTTATCTTGGGGGGGGGGGTTGAGATATGTTCTGGCTCACCATAGTTGAAATCAAGTGAGAATAGGTTTTACACTTAGTTGGAGGGCAAGCCTTCAGAGCCCATGCATCCCCATTGCATTTGTACTGCAAGCCAAGGAGAACTCAGTTTGCAGAGGCATGATATGTCTGTTTTGCTCTTATCAAAATTAGCTACTTTGTTTGATTCATGTTTGCAATGTCTAGACCTCCTTGAGGAAGTTCCTTAAGCATCACCTTTTTAGGACAGTTTATCTAAATCCGCTCTGGAGCTTTACTTTTACACTAGAGAGTTATTTTTATTTATTTATTTGTCATTTGTTAATTTGGCTAGTCCAGCTGAGCCAGTGGCCTGTTTTCAGGGGAGATCCAAGGAGAAAAGCTCCAACTTACAAAACAATACAATACAATTTGTGAAACATTATAATAGAAGTGATATACATTACACGAAATACAAATTTTGGAACAGACTAGAATGCAAAATAAATTACAGGCTTAGAAAAATGTTATGTAGTAATTACAGGCAGAAACTACAAATGCACTTGCTTGAAGCACTCCTTAAAATGGGGAACATCGACATTTGTGTTGCAACAGAGTCCTGGTTCAAGGAAGCAGAAAGCACGCTTGCACTGCCAGGCTATAACTCATTCCACACCTTCCGTCCTAGAACATGGACCAAATCTCCAAAGGCAGTGGTGTTTCCATTTTCATAAAGGATGTGCACACATCCAGACTGGTAGCCCAACATAATGCATCAAAGATACTTCAGGTGCAGCTAACATTGGGTAAGACAGCGATTCAGGTCATAGCCTGCTATAGGTCCCCAACCATGTCCTAGGTCCCCAACCATGTCCCAAGACTCTCACTCCACGTTCCTAAGCACCTTGGAGAATATTAGGGTCCAACCTAACACACTTATACTGGGTGACTTCAACTACCCCTCCATTAACTGGGAAAACTACTCGTGTACCAAAACACTTGCCCAACATTTCCTGGAATTCATTAATTTCAATGCCCTGGACCAGCTCATTCTTACCCCCACTAGAGGTAGCAACATCCTTGACCTGGTCATTACTAACATGGGTGACCATTGCTCTATACCAGTAGTCAACCTCCCTGGTTAGATCCGACCACAAACTAATCGCCTTGGAAATCCACGTCTGTCTCCCCCCCCGCAAAGGTAACCACCATGAAAAACTTCTCCAAAGCTAACTTTGGGGTTCTAAAAACAGAAGTGGCTAACTTCACAGCACCCATGCAAATAAAGAATAGTTGCATGACTGCTGAATCACACACCAATGCACTGTACGAACACGTCATACCCAATAGAACCAAGATGCTCTCCTCCAAAAATAGGAAGCCAATCTGGTGGTCCCCTGCCATAAACAAACTGTACAACAGAAGGAGGAAACTGATGCAAAATAAGGTGAAGTCCCAAGACTGGAAAAACTCTTATCAGCCTCAACAAAAAGTTGAGATCCCTCATCAAATCCTCTAAAGCTAGCTATGAAAACAGAATTGCAGCAGATAGTAAAGACAACCACAAGGCCTTCTATAGTTATGTAAAGAATCTCCATGGCAATACTCAGATTTGCTCTGAGCTACTGCACAATGGTACCTCCTATACCAAGCCAACAGATATTGCCAATATACTGGCCGACAGATTCAGTGCCAACTTTACCCCTCTCTCCCCTCCCAAAGGACCTATCACATTAACAGTAGACTGCCAGGCACCCAGCATTACTGCTGCACAGGTTAAAACAGACGGCCAAGAATATAGCTTCTATGGGGCCTGAAAATATCTCTGGCTGTGTTCTACATGAACTACAGAGTGAACTGGCACCTCACCTGTATCCCCTGTTCAATCACAGCCTCACCTCAGGCTTTGTCCCTACCAAATGGTGCAGTGCTACAGTCATCCCTCTCCACAAAGGAGGAGCAACTACAGACCCTGGGAACTATCACCCCATTAGCCTAACAAGTCTTATATGCAAAGCTATGGAACGCATCATCATGGACCTAATAAACAAGGATATAGGGAATCTCCAAACTCTGGATCCCACACAGTTTGGCTTTGTGAAGGGTAGATTATGCCTGCTCAACTTAGTTGACTTCTTTGAGTCAGTCACCAGAGCTGTGGATGAAGGCAAGGTGGCTCACACAGCCTACCTTGATCTGGCCAAGGCCTTTGATACCATTCCCCACTCAGGAGTCATAGAAAAACTCAGTAAGCTAGGCATCAACTCCTATATCACTAGGTGGGTTGCAAACTGTCTCACAGATAGAACCCACAGTGTGAAAGTAGCTGACTCCAAGTCAGACTGCTGACCAGTCACGAGTGGAGTCCCACAGGGTTCAGTCTTGGGTCCTCTTCTGTTTGGTATATACTTCTCTGAAGTCCAGGCCAACATGAAGGGACTCTGGCTGACAAAGTTTGCAGACAATTGCAAGTTGGGAGCTATTATTAACTCCCCAAGTGACATTGGCATCCTACAGGAAGGCCTCACTGAGAACCACGACGGGTGTTAGAACCATGGCCTTAAGCTCAATGCCAAAAAATGTGTCGGCATCCCCTTTGGGAAAACCCCAGTTTCCATGAAATACCACATCGATGGTAGTCCACCGAACACAGAAGGTGTTTTAAGAGATCTGGGAACACAGGTTGACAGCAACCTCTCTTTCGACCACCACATTGCCACTGTGGTCAGAAAGTCATTCTATGAGGCACATCTCATTACTAAGGGTTTTGCATCCTGGAAGAAAGAGGTCATTATCTCCCTCTACTCTTCCCTCATTAGGCCAATCATCGAGTACAATGCCCCATTTGGCATGTACCTCACTAGACACCTGCAACAACTGGAGAGGCTGCAAAAGTACCTCACAAAGAAGGCCTTAAACACTTGTCCTATATAGACAGACTATAAAAACTCCATTCTCTGTCTCATATCGCCTACTTAGAGGCGATCTCTGCTTGACTTACAAAGCCATGTCTGACCCACTTCTGTTAGAAATGTTACATCTAAAGAAATCTCAATCCCTCCACACCACACATTCCATAGACCTCAATCACATTACCACAATCAACAGTACGTGCTTTTGGAAAGGTTTATAACACAGAGACTGCCCATGCTATTGAATAGACTTCCCATACATGTCACTGGTCTTCAAGAGAAATCTTGATGAATGGATGGGAAATAGAAAATTCACCCTGAGGATCACTCCAGTGGCTCTACTTGACAGATGCACTGGGAACTAAGGTCAGGTGGCACAATGCCAGGGTAATCCTATGGGCTAGGCTTGTAAAGGCTACAGGGTCATTAGCTTAGTACACACCTATAAACCTATGAGTATACACAATTGAGGATACACATTAGGATTAGCTTGGTATTATGTAATAAGATGTAGGTAAGTAAGGCACAAATATAGTTAGTATTGATGTTGCATTCAGAGCACAAGAACCTATTGTAAGAAGTGGATTTAGTCATAAGTTTCAGAATGGACACCAAAAACACTGAAGAAAAACCAAAGAGAAATAATATGATTAAGTAAAATGATAATTAAGTAATTACCATATACAGAAAATGACATAACCAATTAGTGGAATCCCAAAAAAGAAGAAAGAGCCAGCATACTGTGTATCAATTCACTTTTATTAAAATAAAAACAGACCAGTTCCGCCGGAAAAATTTCACAGCCTTCTTCAGTGCAAAAAGAAATGATATTCAATTAAACAATGAATATATTCAACTCAAAGCTTATTGGTCCATCCTAGAATTGTTCATTCAAACCAGGTGGGAACAACCCACCCAGTTTCACAATCCACTTTTTCGTTTTATTATTTAAAATGGAGTGCCATCCAATTTTATTGGATCTGTTGCCCTTTACAATATCTATGATCAAAATGAGAACCTAGCAGTAGGATGTATGAGTTGGTGTTTATAAAGTGCATTGGAAGACTTTTTGTTTTTTATGTTACTAATGTGTTCAGAGATTCTTATTCTAAATGGACGAGAATATCAGCAGATTATCAGACCACACATTGGGTACTGAAGTATTTAGAAAATATCCCCAATATAACACCATTCTGCATGCATCTAGTTTCCATCCTCCACATATAGCCAGCAATATTCCAAAATCACAATTTATCAGAAACAAACGTATTTGTTCAGATGATTCTTCATTTCAGAATCACAGGAAGGATCTTACCAGTAGATTCAAAGCCAGGGGATATGGCATGGGTTATGTGTTGCAGGCAAGTAATTTGGTCAATTCGACCAATAGAGAAGAATTCTTGAGGTACAAGGATCATAATGTCACAACAACACAACCCATTAGGCTGGTTACAACATATGCCAGAAATACAGTGAATCTAATTGAAAGTGTTAACAGACATTGGAATATATTACAATATGATGATGAGCTATCTCAAATTATACCTGACAGATGTTTATTTTCATACCAGAAAGGTAAAACCCTTGGTTCATGTTTCAGTTATTATAAACATGAATCTAACCATCAATCTTCTCAATATATACAAACTACTAATATGGGGGATCCATTAGTTGGCTGTCATCCATGTGGACATTGTATCCACTGTGACAAGGTTGTCAAATCTAAACAATTTTCCATTCGAAATAGTTCTGCAGTTTATGACATTAATTTTTTTGCAAACTGTAGTACTGACTGGTTTAATATATCAAGCTACATGCCCATGTGGTGCCTTTTATATTGGTCAGACATCTCGTCCATTTAGAATAAGAATCTCTGAACACATTAGTAACATAAAAAACAAAAAGTCTTCCAATGCACTTTATAAACACCAACTCATACATCCTACTGCTAGGTTCTCATTTTTGATCATTGATATTGTAATGGGCAACAGATCCAATAAAATTGGATGGCACTCCATTTTAAATAATAAAGAGAAAAAGTGGATTGTGAAACTGGGTGGGTTGTTCCCACCTGGTTTGAATGAACAATTCTAGGATGGACCAATAAGCTTTGAGGTGAATATATTTTTTGTTTAATTGAATACCATTTCTTTTTCTTTTTGCACTGAAGAAGGCTGTGAAATTTTTCCAGCCGAAACCGGTCTGTTTTTATTTTAATAAAAGTGAATTGATACACAGTATGCTGGCTCTTTCTTCTTTTATGGGATTCTACTATGTTCTTATGAGCCGTGCATTTGCCTTTCGCGCAGGAGTGCCTTCTTGACTGTATAACCAATTAGTGACCATGATATTACTTAATTATAAAAGGAAGGGATGGGTATGTATTTTTGTTTCTGAAGAAGTTCACAGTATTAAAAGTGAATGAAAGCGCTAATCCATTTTGTCCGAATTTGGTTCATTGGATATATGTTTACAGCTGGGTGTTCTGAGTTTAAAGTTTCTCTTAAGCTTCTGAATGGAGTCAATGAAGATAGCTTAGGTAGCAATATGAGAGATAGCAAAGAGGTATAAGTGGAGGGAGTGGGAAGGCTTAGGTAGGATCTTGGCAATGGCAACTGCTGGCATTTAGGAGGGAATTTTTTGAGTTCAGATTTAAAGAGATTTGTCCTGGTAATGGTTCAGATGTTAGGGAGGAGCTTGTTCCAAGCCTGGAACACAATGCTTTTGAAAAGAAGTTTGACATTTTTTTTCTTGGGTTTGTAGGTGTCAAGTAGGTGCTGGTCTGAGCTGTGGATAGTGTGGGAGTGGGTGTACAGGGATATTAGGAAGGAGAGAGAGGGACAGGCTAAAGGTTTTTAAAGTAAAGAGTGTTAGAGTTATAACTGGGAGAGAAGCAGGTGTTGAGTAATCCAGCCAGTGAAGTTGTTTTAAAGCAAGGCAGTGATGTGATTTGTAAGGCTGGTTACTGGCAAATCATGCAACGCTGTAATACGTTTGATGGAGTTTAGCTAGAAGGGTATATTGTAGATAAGTAAGGATAGGAGAGGTGTATAGTAGACAAGGAAGGAGGAAAGCCTGAGCTTGAGTTTGTTTGGAGTCACGGACTAGGTATTCTTTGTCTGTAGAATAAGCTAAGTTTCTGATCTGTCTTTTTGATACAGTGCTGTATATGAGAATCAAATTTCAATTGGTCATCAATTATCATGTCGAGGAGCTTTGTATGTGGGTCAGCTTGAATGATGGTGTTATCAAGAAAAGAAATGGTGAAGGTGGTTTTGAGGTGAGAGAGAGATTTGGGAAGAAGTAGAAGTTTGGTTTTCTTGGGGTTAAAAATCATTTGGTTTTTGGTTTGTCATTTTTCTACAGACAAAAAGGTATTTTGCATTGTTAGAAAATGTTGTTAGAACAGGAGATAAGGGTAGAGTCATCCATATATTGCATCAGGGTGGAGATTGTACAGGAAATGTGTAGTTGGTTGGTAAAAACATTAGAGTAGTGGGCCAAGAACAGAGCCTTGAGAGACCCCAGTATGAATGGGTAAGAATGGGGAGCAGGTGGAGTGCCATCTTACCGACTGTTGTCTATTAGTGAGATAGCTAGAGAAACATTTAATAGTAGAGGGGGATAGGTTGAGATCAGTTAGTCTAGCAAGAAGTTCAGGATGAGAGACCGTATCAAAAGCTTTTGAGGTCTAGAAAGAGGCAAGAAACAAGGAAAATTTTGTCTCTGGCTTCAGCAACAGTATGAGTAAAGGAAAGAAGGGCAGTGGATGTACTATGATAGCATCTGAATTCATGTAGAGTAGGGTTTAGGAGGTTTTCATCTGTTAAGCATTTAACTAGCTGTCTGTCTGCATTTTTCAAGGAGTTTAGATAGTGGAGAGCGGATGGCAATAGGTTTGTAGTTGGATGGTTCATTGCTATTGCCTCCTTTTGTGTAATGGAATGATGTAAAAAGATTTCCATATGTCTGGGATGGTGGATTCCTGTATATATCTATTAATCAAAATGGAAACAAGGTAGGATATTGAGTGAGCAACAAATTTAAAAAAGAGGGGAGGAAAGTTGTCAGAGGAGGGGAAGCATGGTTTTATTTTAAGCAGAAGAAATTTTATATAAGAAGTCAGGATGGGGTTTAGTGTGAAAGAGGTGTTACTGGTAATACTGGGAGTGGTATGTGTGAGATTATGATTTTGACCATTTTGGGTTAGTTTCTGAATAGATTTTATGAAATAAGAGTTAAGAGTTTTGAGGGGAGTTTTGTTGAGGTAGTGGTTGGGGTGGTAGGGTTACCTGAGTGAAGGGTTTTATTAACAGAGTGCCAGAATTTTTTGGATTAGAGTTATGAGTGAACTGAACATTGTAATAAAATTTTTTCTTATCCTTGTTAAAATGCTTTTTTGTAAGGTTGCAAAGTTCTTTATATTTTGGGTGAAGGGAAGTCAATTTTGTTTTGATCCATTGTTTCCAGGTGCTATCTCTTTTTTCACAAGAGTGAGGTTGTCTTTTGAGAGCTAAGAGGTGTGGGTTGTTTTGATTCTAACTTTTCTAAGAGGTGTCAGAGAGTCAAGGATGGCGAGGAAAGTACAACTGAAATATAGCACTGCATCATTTAGGAGGATGTATTTCAGAATGGACCAATTTATGGAGCTGAGCATGTTCTTGAATGTATCATTATTAAAAGAGAAGAAGCTGCAACATTCTCTAGAGATGGAGCTTAGGTACCTGAATAGAGTGTCTTTGTGCTTTGATAGGAAGGTGGTCACTTAGGGAGTCTGGTAGCGTAGTAGGATTTTGATAGAGGTTAGGGTTAGATGTTAGAATCCAATCCAAGGTGGAGGTATTGTTATTATTTTTGTTGAAGTGAGTGGGTGTAGTTATTAATTGAAAGTCATAAAGGTTGATGCTGAAGGGCTGGTAGTAGATAGTTTGTGCCAGTCAATATTAATGTCTCCTAACAGGATGGTTTCATAGAGAATATGGACATCCATGAGAGGATGTATTTGAGGATAGGAATGTTGTTTCCTGGTGGGATATAAATAGTAGCACTGGCAACTTTTTTGGAGGGGGTTAAGGTGACTCTTTAAGAAAAGTAGTTCAGCTGGGTGGAAATTTGGGTGGGTTATGGGCTTGGGGGATAAATTGAGGTGCTCAGAGTACATGATTGCAACGCTACCACCTTTTCTGGTGACTCTGTCTTGACAGTAGATTTTGTAGTGGGAGGACAAGATTTCAGTATTGGAAGATAAGGAGCTTTAGCCAAGCTTCAGATAAGGTTAGGATGAGTGAGGAGTAATGAGTTATCCAGGAATGTAGTTTTGAAGTTTTGTTAGGTAGGCTTTGTATATTTAATTGAGATTATAGCAAGCTGTTTGGTACATGGTGGGGGGGGGGGATGAAGGCAGTTGTAGCTGGTACATGGGGGGGGTGAAGGCAGTTGTAGCTGATGGCAGATAGATTGGTGGAGGAATTTTTTGGGGAGTGGGGACCTAGATTGGGGTGGATATCCCCATCAAGTAAAAGTGTATTTGAGAGTGGAGGGAGTTTTGAAAGGTAGTGGTAGTCACATAAAGTTTTGAACTTTGGTTTAGGGGATATGGATTTGTGTGTAAAGACTTTGTGCTTGTGAAGTTGGGTATAGGAGGTATTGAAGAGAGATGGGGATATAGTGAAGGTGAATGAGGGTTCCTTATGTTGTACAGAATGTGTAGTGGTTGTCAGAGGTTGGAAATGATGGTGTTGTATATGATAGGAAGTTAGGAATGAAAGGTAGAGAAGTACAGTGGGTAGGATGTAGAGAAGAGCCATGGTATGAAATAGTGTTTTGAAATTCAGCATTAGACTGATTTGAGACAGAGTAAGGGTTATTTAATTTACCTTTAATTGTATAATAGAATAGGAATAATCCTTTCTTTTTCATCACATTTCATTTGTTTTAATCTGATTTTGTGTTCCATTGGTGTTGTTTTAACAGAAAATGTCTACAGACAGGCATTTAAATATGCTAATAAATAAATGCAACCTGAAAATGAGTGTTGTTTTTTAATAAATCAATCTGTATGATAATGGAAAGCAGTGAAACAGTATAAAATGCATCATAGTTATTAGTATCAATGCAAATCCCTGCTTCATAAAGTAATTTAATTTCTGTTTCTGAAAAAAGAGGGATTTAACACGTTACTGTTACCTTTGAGACTTGTGACTTAATGATGTTCAGAGCTTCAGTATGATGGTTATCTTGTCTGATTTCCTAAGGCCTGCAGCTAATGATGGGAGAGCTGGCAGTATGTCATCTTCTGCCTATCTCATTATTTCAACTACTTCAAATTCAAATGTTATGCACCAGGCCTTGAATACTGTCTAATCTGCTTAATGCATATTTCAAATAGAATTGTTTTCCAGCACTGTTATATTGACTTGCCAGCTTTTTAAACATTTGTCACTTGTTATAGCATTGATTTAATTAATTATACAATATGAACCATTTGTTTTACTGTTGTTTCAACACTTGCATTTTTGAAGTATCTATATTGTTTTTCATTTCTACTGTGATGGTTTTTGTCTCTTATTCAAAATGTTTGCATATTTTCTATTTCAGTGGCTTATCTTCAATGGCTTCCAGTGAAAATGGGCATATTTCAGGTCCCATGCTGTTGCACTATAATATAAACATGCATGCCACTCCTGAAAAAGAGGAGTTCTGCTTGGGAATAGGAACTTCCATACAGCAACATGAGCAGACAGACACATGTAGCTATGCTCTGTATCACCAAAGGAATGTGAGGTGACCCATCACTTGGTAACATAACTAGACTCATGTATTTCCACCATGTGAGCTCATCCCATGTGTGTGCTGTGTTGTGTAAGTGATGATGCCCTGTAGCAAAGTCTACATGCCAATTACATTGTCACATGCACTGAATGCTTTGGACATTGCATGAACTGAAATACAGCACACAGTGTGCATGCATATCATATCTGCTACTCTTAGAATGATGTTATATACTGCATGCATTGCATCTACTTGTATGCATGCTCAGGTATTGTTCATGCTGAAGTATGCTGTGGTAGATGACAAACTCAACATAGAAACAGATGATATATTTTCCACTCATCAGGCATTCACAGTGACAAGTATATCATGCCAGCTGGCAAAAACAATATGACTTATCAATCATCATAGTGGTCCACAAGATGCTGTCTGTTTTTAACAGCTCTGTCATGCTCATATACAGTTCAATCCCCTGAAAGAAGAACATCATATTGCTCTCCTCAGTATCTTGTTAGCCATCTCTAACCAAGGTTAGTAGCTTACCTGACTGGTATACACCAGCAAGTTGCCTTGGCGTCACTACATTCTGAACCACGGTACTAGTCAGCCGGATACACCAAGTCCTAATATCAGGGTTATCATTCTCAGTTACAGAGGAAAGACAGTATTACCTAAAAGCCAGAATATAAAGATATATTGGTCAATGCAGATATCTGTTGCTCTTCTTTTTGGATTACTGCTGTCTGTATACTATCTTTCAGGCATTGATATGATTGTACTACTTTTTCTGATGTGTGCATAGTGTTCGCTACTTTCATTTTATATGCCGTGGCCAAATTGTTGATAATGGCCCTTGTTGTAGCTGTACTGTTACTGTAGTAAAGTGTACAATGGAACAATGTCAGACACACATGCATGTGCTGTGTTTCGTCACACTAATTCCATGTCTCTCAGCATCACACCTTGTAACATGTGCATGTGTATCAATCCCCAGTCCACAGATCTAGCTTTCTGCACCCCATATTCCAGAAATGCAGCTGTTAACAATTATTATAATGTTGAACAAACCAATAAGATATTCATGTGGAAGCCTGACTGACTGAAGAGTTTACACATCAGCTGTGTGTGTATTGTGCACACTGTCATGGTGATGCAAATAAACAGTTGTGATTATGTATTCAGTACTGCAAATAACCTGTCAGTTTAAAGATTGCTAAGCCACCATTTATATACTTTAAAAAACGTTGACACTGGTGAACATGGGTGTTGTCTATAGCAGTTAAAAAGTATTCATAACCCTATGACCATGTAGAATGCTTACATAAGTGACTGATGTTTATAGCAGATCAGAAAACATAATATATCCTATATGCTTCACCAGACAGCTGAGAAACTTAAAGAATTAATGAGCCTGGTGTACGGCAATGCTCGAAGTATCCTCTCTTGTATGCTGGAACAGTAGAGATTTTGTCTCCTTTGAGATGGATCAACTCAGTTACCCCTGGGGAGCAAAGTCACATGACACATCTTGCATCAGGTACATAGTGCCTTGGTCTACCTAATATATGTAGGTGTATCTGTGCATGAAAGGACAACACTAGCAACATATCACTGGCCATGTACCAAGTTTTCCAGCTGCTCTTCTTGATTATATCTCTGCCATGTAACTGCCAATAAGTACAAACACTCTAATCTTCTTTTCTATGCACTCTGTATTGCTTAGAACTTTTTACAGTTCCAGTTTATTTTTCCATCTTGCTTCTTCCCATGCCCCATTTTCATTGCTTTCATATGTTAAAATAATTCAGACTTCCTACGTTCATGCTGCTTTGCATTTGGTCATGCTCCATTTGCAATGGTACAGCATACCTTGGCATATCTCCCTTACACATTGCATAATGTGTGCACACAGCATAACCTGTTGTCTTGCATTGCTGCTTCACTGAATAGTTTCTGTGTTTAGTAGAACAGTGGAATGGATTTACATTTTATGTAGTGCATTCTTGTACAGCAGCCAAAAACTTTAAATTTACTATACCAATACTTATATTTTCTAATATGTTAAATGTTTTTGCGTTTCTTTTAACTGTGTAATGAATTTGCTACAGTACACAAATTGCCTCCATTTACAGGCTCAGGCATCAATCACTACCTGGCTTTATAGCAGGTACTTGGTAGAAAATGTTTTTCTCCTTCATAAAAAAAATGTATAGCCATTAAATCACTTGTATTGTTTCTTCACCAGAATGTTTAACACAAATATGCATTATTTCAGGTTCCTATCATATAGTCGAACTTTTACACATTCGAACCTCATATGGTCGAGACCATAAGTTCGAATTTGTAAAAGTTCGAGCATTTGAATGGAAATCTCCATAAGTGGAGGTTTCCATTTTGTTCAATGAGGTGCAATATCAGAGTTGCTTTATTAAAGTAGCCAGTGGTGTGGGGGCTGCAGCCTGCCATGTGGGGGGTGCAGGGGGGCTTGCCCCCTGCTTAAAACAGTTTATTTTGTTTTCTGTTTTGTTTTTTTTTATCCATAGTCAAGGTTTTGTAACTTCTAACATAATGGTTCGAACATTACGTGTTCAAAGTTATAAGACTTCGACTATGTGATATAGACCCCATTCTTTCTGAAAGGTTACACATCTTAATTTATAAGATGCTTTGAAAATGGAAAAAATAATAGAATGAAAGATACACAACACAATTTTCAAGCATGTGTTAGCATTTTTCTATCTTCTTATCACTTTTCTTCCAGTATTTCCCATCATATGTATGCATGTATTTCCATTCACTAATTTATGTACTCATTGTTACCACTAGCTCATTTTTAGCTCCTTGCACATATTCAGATATGCAATATGCTGAATGTTATGGTTAACTGCTATTGTAGAAGTGCTCTAAGTGTTTACTGTATATATGAATATTTAACAGATGGCTGATATTATTTTCCATAATTTCAGACTCTGCTATTTCACTGAATTTGTGTACTGACTCCAGTAAATGGCTTTTACCTATAATGTTAATTTGGCCAGACCTGTTTTGGTCACAGACCAGTATAATTCTAAATGTTGTCTTTGTGCAGTATATGCATATTTATCAAGATGCAAAGGAAATGTATATATCATATAATGCATAGTATACAGCTATTTTTATTTAGGATTTCATCTGGCCTTAATGATATCTATTTTTTCTGAGGCAGTAATTTGATTATTGGTATCCGAAACAGCAAGATGTTCCAATGCCCAGAAGTACTTAGGGGTATACTATTACAGAATATGAAACAGTCTCCACCCAAAAAAAAAATTGTACAAGTGTCACAACAAGCAAAATATGCAGAATAAATGAAACACAACACCTTTTTCACAAAAAAGTGACTTATTAGAGTAATCACTACTAACAAGGCTGAGTTGGTCAAAAGGATTAAATAATAAAATACGTTTACGAGGTGTATTATTCCAACCATGAGGTAGAGTGACTCTAAAGTTACCATAATAATTAAGAGAGGTGTGTGGAGCCAAGATGCCCACATGGGGGATGGGTGACTAAACTGAAAGGGTATGCCTCTGCACCAGAGTTAACATTTTGAACAATTGTTTAAAATGTAATCCTTGAAAGAATAAAGAAACTCATGCTTTAATAAGTGGTTTGCCTACAATACTGCTAATTACAGCTTAGATTCTCTGAATACTGTTTTATCCCAGCACAGTTTAAAAGGCCTGTTTAACATTCACAGCATTCTTTGTCATCAAGCTCACATACCCATGTGGCATTCCAGGATACAAGTGCTGCAAGCAGGTGGCATATATCTTTCCCAGACAGTGACTAAGATTAAGGATACTGCTACAAAGAAATGCTAAACTAAGTTCTTGAAGCAGGGGTATCATTTTGAACTGTGAAGATGTGTGTGTTGGAATCTTTCTCTTGAAGTACAGTATGTTCTCATATTAAGAAGTGCGGAGCACTCTGATAGCAATGTGTTGACTATGCTACAGTACCTATTTACAAGGCTATATTTCAGGCTCAGTCAAGGAAAATGCATAAAAACAAAACCTTCCCCGTGGCACAAGGTGTAAGTGTAGTGGTCTTAAAGAATGAAGACAGCTGATGCAAGGTTAAAATGCAGTTGACAGATTCTTAGCCCAAGCTAACATACCTCCATCACCATATAACCTCTAGAAGCTTCCTAACTAAAATACACACTCCTAATAAATGACAATGATACATAGGAACGCAATGGGGTTGGATTGCATGGCTAGGCTTATAAAGGATCTGGTGGTTATTAGCCTAGTATATACCTATGAACCTAAAAACGAGAAAATATTCCAAAAAGCAGTCAGAAAGTAATAACTGCAGTAACCTCATCCAATAATATGCAAAAAATGAATACACATACTGGATTTATTTAAACACTTGGGTTCATAGGAGGCTGCTAGACTAATGACTCAAGAGACCTTACAAGCCTAGTCATTATTACTTGGATTTACCCAGATTTTCAATATCTAAGGGCTAGAGGATGGCTTAGGTTTGTGCCTATGTCTTTAGGCATTGTACAGACTGCCCCTGTCCATAAGGGACAAAGGCACCACCCCAGGAGTGAATTTACAATTCCCCATCCATTGATCCACATTGCATTTAAAGAGGGTCCGTGAACAGCTCCGCTTTATGTGAATAGGTAGCCTATTATTTTTTAATGGTTTGACAAAGCTATTTTAGCGAAAGCGCTCACCTGTTCTATCTGTTTTGTCAATTAAAGCTTTTTATTGAAGGACTCTCGTGGATATTACTTCATTGCCTTTTGGAAATTTGTTCAGTCTGAAGAGACATCTTCGTTTCATTTTTTTACGGTCTGAAGAGACATTAAGAAGTTTATTTCTGTGACTACTTCCAGTATTAACTACTTGGACTTGAGCTCTTTCTATTAATTCAGCTCGACGCCTGTTCTGAGCATTGGTTATATGTTATACGACTTTGTTTTTTATTCTTTATTTGCTCAGAATCGAGATTTTTACGTGGTAGTGCTGATTATTTCTTTCATTTTATATTTTTTTACTTTTAATTTTCAATGTTGTTAGAAAGGAATAGATTTTAGATAGGCAAACTCTAGTCATCCCTAGGGGCCTAGTTGGCTATAAATTCACAGAGACTGCAGAGAGGACAGTCCAGAGCTAATCTTAATAATCCTGCCTTGATTTGTAATTTATTGGTCTTTACTATTAAAAGAGATGCAACTGTGGACGATAGTGAGCAGAAGATAATGCATACATTCATGTGAGGTAAAGTAATTCCATCTTTTGTCTGACTTTCACAACTTATACAGTCAGAGCAACAACTTTACTGTACTTAATTTAATACTTAGCTGCAGACTGTTTTTTGTGATTTTTTTTCTCTTAGAAGTTGATTTAAATTCTCTTCGAATTCTGTCACTTTGAATGAAAAGATTTTTGGGATAAATACCTACATAAAAAAAATTACCTGTTTAAAAAAAATGGAAATGTGTGGAGCATCCAAGTCTAATTTGGGGCACACAGATGTTCAGATAAGATGGCATGCAGTTGTCAAGATCAGGGAAGGGAATTTTTTAGCAGATATTTGACAAACACAAGGCAGAATTTTTGCCAAGTGAAAAATATAATGGTTCACAGCAACATTTGATACATCTGTAATGGCTGTTGATGGCCTAGGATCATTAATAAAGGTGTTTTATTGGAAAATGTCTTATGTTTTGACAAGATTGATATTGTTATTGTTTGTGGAACATGGTTAAAGAACAGTGACTGGAAACCAGTTCTGTCAGGGTATAAATGTTTTTACTGCATCATACATCCTTACCAAAAATCAGGCAGCAGTGTTTATGATAGGGATTAAATAGTTATGAGACCTTGGATTATTACATGTTCAGTGATAACATCAATACTATAGATTGTGTAACTGTGACAATAAAGACAACCCTGAAATATATAACAATTGTTGGAGTGTATAGACCATCATATATTTCTTACAGGAAACACAGGAACGAAGAATAGTAGTGGCTGGGGACTTCAATTTACCAGTAATAGACTGGAATAATAATGATGCAACAACGTTAGTAAGGAAATTATTCACAATGTATGTTTAGAAACAATTGGTACCAGAGAATAGAACATTAGACATGTGTTCCTATAGAAATTACTATTACATCATGTCAAGTTTTACCACTGTTGATGTGCAGTGATCATGGGATTATAAAGGTTAATTTGTTGACAGATAATTCTGTCAAACTGAAATATGAACCAATGCACAGAAAATTAATAACGGATTATAAGGAAGCAAACAGTCACTACGTAAAACATGCATTCAGTGGAAAAACTGCAGAAGGAATGTGGAAAGTTTTGAAACCCCCCAATACTGGAGGAAACAGGTCATAATAACTTTTCTTGTACCGCAGAAGCTTCTCTTCCCTCATAATTGAAGAAAACAGTCATCTTAGATGTGACATCTGAGAAATACATTTCTTATCTTGTGGAATCTGAGGGCAAAATGTTCTCAGATTCAGGTTCACAGGGAATGTGAGAAGAGAGATGAGAAATGTGAAGAGAGAGATGACAAGCATAGTCAATGCCTCCCTGTTCACAGTCAGATACTACCTCCTCTTCAGAGGAATAGGGAGATATTTTCCTGTCAGCCTGGGTAAACACAAGAGTAGAAGACTAAATGGACTGCAATGCCCTAAAAAATCCCAGGGCAAAGTTGTACAAGTTTTCCTGGGAGCCCTTTATACAGGAAGAAGTTGAAGGGGAAGACAAATGCTTAGTCTTTTGAAAAATTTTCTTTGGGGTGTCTAGTCTGATGGTCTTAGGCAAATCAGACATCCAGACCTCCATTAATGCCAGTTACCTCATTTTTTAACAGGACTTGATGAATTCTTCCCTTCTTGGCTTAAGGTACCTGAAGTCCAGGCTGACTGAATGTATAGAGGTCCTATGCCTTAGTGGCTTCCTCTTGAGCATTGCCAGAGTGGCCAAGTAGATTGCACTGTAGGTCTGAGGGTTCTGAAATGATTACAGTGGAACTAAACCATTCATCCCAGACCATTGGAAAAAGGTGGACAAATAAGCTTCCTCAGTAGCTTCTTTTGAAATCATGGTTGCATGTACCAAAACTTTTTAACAATGAGTTTCCAGGAAAAAAGTTTTAAGAACTTAAGCCTGCTTCTAAAGATTTTTGGTGTAAATATAAGTAGATGTCATGCACCAGATGTTGTGACTCCCCAAAGCAATAAATACATATGTTTTGTCTTTATAAGATATCTGCCTTCCACACATCACACTTCTCTTTTCTGACAGACATATATTATATAATGCTTTTATCAGAAAACATAAAGATACTTCCCCAATAGGGTTCCTATTTGTCCAGAAAAACTCTAGTCCCAAGCTGACTGCCATTAACACAGCTGCTAAAAGGAGGAGATGTCTGACAAAGAATACCAGCAGAAAAAAATTCTGAATGTTGGTACAAACACATTATATTTCTACAAGCATGTTTAAGTGGATATGCAATATGTGAGGAAGGTGCCCAAATGCTTTAGTATGCTGACAGGACATCCAATGTCTTTGTCAGGATATGTCACATAAAGCTTTATGTTACTGCAAAACTGATATAATGATAAATATCTCCCTACTAATCTATTTGCAATCAAACTTTCTGTAAGTGTGCCCAGATTTGCCACAGACTAACTCGTTTGTAGCTATTTTGCTCTTGTCTTGACCATTCCATTAAAACAGGAACCCAAGCCAGGTGCACTGAAGGTTGCGTAACATAAATGGAAAGCAAACCAACAGACAATGCCAGACCACTTAAAAAATATTAAAATCAGTTAAGCACCAAAACAGAAGCAGTGCTTTCATCCATAAAATTTGGACTTCAACAGAACCATAAGAAACATGCAAAACAAGACCCTTGTTCAAAAGCTAACCCTCATCACATGACCAGACAATTCATAGTTAAAGCTGTAGCTGATGAAAAAAACAACACCAGGAGTAGATTATAAATTGCTCATATAAGATATATATATATATATATATATATATATATATATATATATATATATATATAAAACCTTACTAATTAAAAAGTTCATTTAACATCTTAAAAACAACTGAATTATTTACAAAGAATTAATAGGATGACAATTGTTAATAAAAAAGTAATAACCAAATAAAACTAGAATAAACATAATTTGGTTAACCTCATTTTTAGTACTGGAACAATACTTATATTTTCATTTAAACCCAGCCATTTAGTTGCCTCCAAATTACATTGCCAAATTAACTCCTTATATTAAAGGGTGGTCTCCCAAGCTCCCCCTCCAGGATTAGTAATCACCTTCTCCAAAATACTGAACTCAAATATTTAAAAAACGTGGCAAAGTTGTACATGCTTATAAAGTGCATTCTTAGGATTACACCTTACACTATCATAACAATGTTCATAAAATATAATCCAAGTATGGACTGGAACATGAAAACTACTGCAGTGCTTGGAAAAGTAGAAAGTTTTCTTTAAAGTAATTTGAGCGCTTTCATCAAAGTGCATCAAAGACTTCATCAAAAATTAAACCTTCAAAAACTCCATTCAATTAAATAACCCTCCAAAACACATGACTTAAACACCCAATTCACTCCTTTAAAACACATTGTTGTATAAACCATTATAATTAATGACCGTCTTAAAGATAAATATAAAATAAAAAACATGCAATTATAAAAAACTAATACAAAATACCATGAATATATATACAAAATATGTATTCAGTAATTCAGACAATATAGGAACAAAGTCTCAAAACAATGGCAATGTAAACATTATCATTGAGACCAGGGTAATTATAAACATTCAATCTAATCTGCCACCTAAGTTCCTTATATTTAATTAAATCATTCCAAGACCCTCCTCTCAAAATTTTGTTAATATCAAGCCCCATAAAACCAAAACTATGCCCAGCGTGATTATGGACATGTTTCGCAAGTGCATTATTCCTATTGTGCTTCCTGATGTCAAGAATATTCTCATAGATACAGTCTCCAAATCTCCTCTGGGTTTTACCCGCATAAAAGCACTTGCATTGCAAACAAAGGGTTAAATAAATAATCTCAACACAGTTATAATTACAATAAAACTTAGTTATAACTAAGAAGCCATCCACAGCCACCTCTTTTTGGACCAAAATGTGTTTGCACTGATTACAAAACACATATTTAAAGGTCCCATTTTTTGGAAAGAGGAAGGATAGACAACACTGTTGACAGCTTCTAAGATTTGTTTGAACAATCTACCTATTCTAAATACCACAATAGGTACATTACTCAGGGTTTCTACATACCCCTCAAAACAAGCAAAAAGATTCCAATTCTTTCTCAGAATCTTAAAAATGTGTATATGATCAACAGTGTATGTTTATATTTAGACCCCCCAATTATCAAGCACGTCCTGGCTAATTTGGTATATAAAGGCTTTGGGGTAATGCCTATCAAAAACATAATTTACAACACCCTTTTATTCTGCTCAAAAAGACACTTATTAGAAACCATTCTTGCCAACCTCACAAATTGCCCTTTTACCAAACTCCAATTGTGAATAACTGGATGGCGACTACTGTAATGTTATAATGTAAATATGAGTTGGAAAAAGACTTCAAGATCATGATCAGCAGCTACCACATTACCCATGTTCTGTTCAGTGAATTCATGGCCTGCATTAAAATTAAATTTATTCCTATAATCCATACTCTGTTTACCATTGGATGTATCATACGCCAAATCATAACTATACTGCTTAGTGTCACATATCAATTTCTTATTCTTTCTTTTCTTAGAACCTGCTACATGATTATTCACCCTGGTAAAAACAGATTTATACTTATTTAAAAAAAATATCAAACAGTAAATCAAACTTAATAATGTTAAAAATCATTAATCTCATTCATTAGATCATTCATGATGTGGCTATGTTTTAGCTTCTCTTAAAAGAGGAACTACTGTAGCTGTTTACCAGGTTTCAAGTAAGAATCCATGTGCAAAATGAACAGATGGGGGCACATTTTGCACCAATATATGTTGACATCTTCATGGGCTACCTTGAGCAGCAAATTATTTATGATCATAATCACAATCTGTTTTTGGATGAAACTGATATTTGAAGAAGATATTTGGATGACTGCTGGATGGTATGAAAGGCTGATGTAGAATACCTTAAGGAATTTGTTCAGTACTTGGGGTATTCAGTTTACTGTACATTATGACATTGAAAGCATCTCATTTTTGGATGTCCAAGTAAGTCAACAGTAGGATGGTACTTTGGATAGTTGTGTTTATCGCAAACATCCATATTCTAATACCCTGCGTCATGCCTCCAGCTGTCATACAAGGCATATTATACGTAACGTTCCTAAATATCAGTTTTTGAGAATTTGTAGAATTTGTTCTACTAATGAGGGGTTCTTATCACAGCAAAATGATCTTATTACTAGATTCTGTGATCGGGGATATAGTAAATCTCATATTATTCAAACTAGTGGGTCAGTCCAAACATTAAATAGGACAGAATTTTTGAAATAGCATAAAGAGAACAAAAACAACAATATCATCAGGCTAATTACTAGTTATGGATGTAACACCTTTGGGTTTATGAATCTGATTCAAAAACATTAGGATATCTTAATGGCAGATGATCAACTAAGTAATCTTCTTGGTTCAAGATGTCATTTCTCCTTTAGAAGACGTAAGACATTAGGGGGATTTTTTAACCATTATAAGCATAAGATACAACATTTCAGCACATTTCAGGGTACATTAGAAGGTGGTATGCTCTTGGGTTGCTTTTCATGTGGCCACTGTACTTTTTATAGACATATGTTTAAAATGAAGGAATTTACCAGGAAAAATACCTCAAAAATATTTAATATTAATATATTTGCTAATTGCAGTATGGATTGGGTTATTTATTTAGCTACATGTACTTGCCCAGCCTTCTACATAGGTCAGACATCATGACCTATTAAATTACATGTTTCAGAACATTTTAGTAATATTAGAAACACATGCTTATCGAATGCTTTATACAAGCATACTATTAAACACCCACTGCACAGTTTAAGTCTGTAGTTATTGACAAAGTCCTAGGTAATAGGAATTTAAAAGCTGGTTGGCATAACATTCTTAATAAAAAAGAAATAACTTGGATTATCAAGTTGGGAGGTCTTTTCTCCTCTAGACTGAATGAGCTTCTGTAAGTATTCTTTAATTAATTAACAGGATGGGTGGACCCAACCTTTATGATTGGGTTATTCTTCTATTATATATATATATATATATATATATATATATATATATATATATATATATATATATATATATATATATAAATAAAATTGTGCTTTGTATTTTGCTGGCAATCAGCTCAGTGCATTAATGCATTGTGCTTCTAACATTGTTAACATAACTAAAAAAGGTCTTGTGATTGCCTTTGGCTTGGATAGCTATTTTAGCCTCAGACATGACTTTTGTGGATTTCATTAAGCTCCTAAGTTATTTGTTTATTGCACTGATGATGACTCTAGTATTCTGTGAATTACTCTTGTTACCTTTGGTCAAATTTCTCTTCCATTTAGTCCTATTCTTGCTGATATTATATTTCCACCATGAGGGGTTGTTTCTGGGGTTTACGGTTTACCCTGTGCTTGTTCCTACAGCGTACAGCTGTGTATATTCTGGTATAGTGAGGTGGTGTATGTTTCAGCATATTCAGAAGAGTTGACAAGATTGGTGGGGATCTAAAGCTTACCAAAGTATTACTTAGGAATAAGTAGTTTGTCTTAAGAGAAATTTCTAACGGTACCTTAGAGGAAAGGGATCAATTTTATTTTGAGGAGAGGCTTTATGATCAGACCTAACAAGATATGTAAGGGATGGTGCAAGATGCCCCCATATTAGTAAGGATGAGATCCTAGATGTTGTTTCCCCTAGTGGGTACTCTGACTTATTGTTCCAGGGCATTTGTATTGGCAAAGTCCAGTAATCTCTGTAGCTGTACACTAGTGCTGGTGCAGGATTCCCTTCCTATAGTTTAGATCACCTAGGAAAATGGCACTGGTTTTAATACTGAGTGATTCCAGTTTCTGTGGATGGCTGTTGTGGCTTTCTTGGGTCAAAGAGAGAGTTCTGTAGCTAGCTGCCATATGCTATGAGACCTTTCTGATGGTTATTTGGACAGTAAAAAACTCTAGTGCATTAAACTGTTTACCAACCTTAATGTAAGTCTTTTCTAGATGAAGATTGAGACACCACCATCTTTTTCCCCCTCCTACACAGTCAGTCTAAATGTGTGTAAAGTTTTATAGCCCTGTACACCTGGAGTTCTCGGCCATTTTAAACCATGCATTAGTCACTACACAGACATCTACACCCTTCAGGGTGACAAGGGTTTGCAGTGAATGGAGTTTCTTGTTTATGCTCCTAGCATTGATTAGTAACACTTTCATATTTTCCTTTGCTTGCTTCATTATATCATTAAGTTTATCAGGGTGGCATTGCTTAAAAAAGGCACTACAGGGTGGACAAAGTCTTTGCCAGTAATCAAAACCCTAGAGGGGACAGATGCAGGCAAAAAAGTGTGGTCTATCAGACATATCCTCCCTAGCTGACAAATATTGGACCCTCTTCAAATAACACTAACATACATCCATACAAATATTTCAAGCGCAGACATTAATGCCCTTCTAGTCTGCTAGTATATACCAAACAGTGGTTCCAATAATAAGTGTCCAGCCTGTTCTTAAAAATATCTAAACTAATGTTAGCTTTAATGTAGTTTGGTAGTCTGCTCCATGCATCAACTGCTCTCTCAGAGAAACAATGAGTGCAATTCTCATTCCTATAGAATTTTCTACATAGGTTATTTAATGATTCTCTACTACTTTTTGATAACCCCAATCATTCCCAAAGATAGTTGTCTCTAAATACCCTATATACCTGAATAAGATCTCTTCTTAAATATCTATAAGAAACACTGTACAAGTTCATTCACAAGATATTTTCATTCTTTCATTTCAACCCAACTTTTCACATCCGTGGATGCTTTTTAGTCATTTCTACTGTACTCTTTCCAGTTTACTCATGCTTGCTTTCTTGTAAGGTTTCCATATTGTTATTCCATACACAAGTTTGGGTCTAATATAACTAACAAACAATGACTTAATTACTTCTGATTTCCTAGACTTTATAAATCTTTTTATACAGCTTATTGTTATGTAACTATCATTAACCAATTGATTGATATGATTAAAAAACTCAAAGCTGAATCTACTCATATACTGGGGTCCTTAAATGAGTCTACAGTTTCAATCTCTGTGTGCAGTGTTAAATATTCACCTTTCATTTTATGTCTCCTAAATATCATATGCTTAGTTTTTGATGTATTTCTCATCATATTACTCTCCTGTGCCCAAATGGTCAATTTAGTCAAGTTCTTTTGCAGACATGCCTTATCTGTAACACATGTAATCAGTTTACCCAATTTCAGGTCATCTGCATACAGACTGTTGCCATGGATATGAACTTTCCTACTGTCTCTGTTACCATCTTGATGGATATGGGCACCCTGAGGCAATGGAGAAATTGCCTCATGTTTACTAACAACCAGTTAATTCTCAAACAAACTGATACTGTATGTGAGACATGTATTTACACAATGTCAATGGAGGCAAAGCTCTCACATAAAAGTACTCCTAATATCAATAAGGTTATCAGTAGTACGCATGCTACACCCATCATGCACAATTCAAAGCAGACATATACTGAGGCACTTATATGTAACCTTCCTAAACCACAAAGACCTCCAAGATGAAGTGCACATAACAAATACTCTCAGCAGCCCCAAATGCATATTTTCAGAACAACACCCACATCAACACACAGCGCTACATCTCACAGAGCCTCTACCTCTAGGCCTATAAGGCAAGTCACCACACAATCCAGCATTCTAGTCTTTGGAGACTCCATTGTGAGACACACTAATGTCTCTCTCACCAGGCTGAGTAATGAGAAAGTTACAGTCGGTTGCTTATCAGGGGCTAGGATCCGCCACATTATGCATGCACTTAGGTCATTGGATCAGAATTACCAATATGACTCAGTCATAGTCCATGTGGGAGTAAATGACCTGAGACATACTTTCCTAGACTATATGAACAGAGACATCACAGAGCTTTTAGAATGTGTCTCAGGCTGGTATGAGCCTAGCACTGAGCAGCATTTTACCTTCTCCAAGGATGATGCCACAATACGAACAAAAGATGATTGACTTTAATAATTGGCTTAGTTTCTGGTGTCATTCTAAGGGGGTGCAATATTTATCAGCATGGAAGGAGATGGTCAACAGACATTGCTGCTTTGCCAGGGATGGTCTGCACCTCTGCCCTCTAGGCTTTTGAATATTAGCTAAAACACTATCTTCCCCCATAGTGCTTTTTTAGGCAATGTCAAACTGAAAGTGCTTCTGACATAGTAAATCAAAACCAAAAAAATCTAAAGGTATTATTGCTCATTGCTAGGAGCCTAAACAAAAAAACTCCACTCCCTAGAAGCTCTCTTGACCCTAGAGAATGATTATGTCTGTGCAGTCACTGAGACATGGTTTAAAACTGCATACAGCACACCAACAGTGCAAGGTTATAATGCCTTCCACACATTTAGACTAGCTGCTTCACAGGCAGGGGGGGACTAAAGGTGGAGGTGTCTCTATTTACATAAAAAATATATATATTTCAAGGCTGGTCAAACAGGACAATGCACTTGCTCCATGTTCAAATCACCATAGGTAAAATCCAATACCACTTCTTTGCAAGCTATAGGTCCCCCTCTATGACCCAGGAAACCCATACCATGTATTTAAACTTATTAAAAACACTAACCATCCAACTCAATACCATATTCATGGATGACTTTAATTACCCCACTATTAACTGGGAATCCTATATGGTATCAAACATACATGTACAGAGATTCCTGAATTTTGTAAACACAAACTCCCTGGACCAGATAGTCAATACACCAACCAGGGGTGCAACCATACTGGATCTGGTCCTCACTAATATGGGAGAGTTCTGCAAACCCCCTACTGTAATGCCTTCCCTGGTAAGGTCAGACCACAGAATGGTCTCCTTTGAAGTAAAAATAAAACCTGGAACCCCAGCTAAACTGGGAATATTTAGCAACTATTCTAAGGCTAACCTAATGCTATTAAGTGAGAATCTGGAAAATTTTTAAGAACACTTCTGCCAATGCAGAACTCTTCACAGAAACCCTGTACAAGCATGTTAATAGCTGCATAGAGGCAGCTGTACCCACCAGGAAGAAGTACAGAACTAACTCAAAAAACAAGCCACCCTGTTGGAATCACAAAATCAATCGGATGTACAACAGGAGGAAGATGATCAAGGCAAACATTAGGAGGTGCAGCACCAATCAGGATAAAAGCACTCTAATTAATTAAACTAAACAAGCAACTCAGAGGACAAATAAAGTCTACCAAAGCCAGATTTGAGATGTTTGGCCTCACAAGCCAAGGACAACCACAACACATTCTTTAGCTATGTCCGAAACCTCAAAGGCAATACAAAATTGTGTGCAGAGCTCATTGTAAATGGAGCCACCTATCCTGAGCCAAACGATATAGCAACCCCCTGACTGATAAATTTAGCTCCAACTTTACTCCTCTCTCCCCCTCAACCTTCCCTCAGGAAATATCATCAAATATAACTCCCCATACTATCACTAGGGAACAGGTCCTTAATGCTCTCTCTAAGACCAAGAACACTGCATCAATGGGCCCAGACAATATCCCAGGATGCCTTCTAAATAGCATGAAAACATGATCTTAGCAGGGCCTCTGGAATTACTATTTAACTGTAGCCTCCAAACAGGCTTCTTGCCTCATGAATGGAGAAAGGCAACATTCATCCCTCTGCACAAAGGTGGGCCATCTACAAACACTGGAAACTACAGACCCATAAGTCTCCCTAGTCTTATATGTAAAGCCATGGAAAGAATTATCATGGAGATGATCAATAGAGATATAGTAAATCTCCAGACACTGGACCCAATCCAGTTTGGTTTTGTAAAGGCAGATCATGCCTACTCAGCCTGGTGGACTTCTTTGAGAAGGTCACCAAAGCAATGGATGAGGGCAAAATCGTTCACACTGCCTACCTTGACCTGGCCAAGGCATTTGACACAATACCCCACTCGGGCATTGTTGACAAATTAAGAGGTTAGGTACAAACCCATATGTCACCCAGTGGATAGCCAACTGGCTCACAGACAGGACCCAGGAAGTTAGAATTGGGGAGTCCACCTAGTGGAGTCCCTCAGGGACCAGTCCTTGGACCACTCCTTTTTGGCATTCACTTCTCAGAAGTAAAGGCCAATGTCAGTGGTCTCTGGCTGGCTAAATTTGCAGATGACTGCAAATTAGGAGTTGTCATTGAATCTCACACTGACACAAATGTTCTCCAGGAGGGGCTGACACAGACAAAAAACTGGTGTCAGAGTCATGGACTAAAACTAAATGCCAAGAAATGCATAATAGTATCCTTTGGGAAGTCGTTCATCCCTGGTAACTATCATATTGACAACACACCCCTTAGCGTTAACCCAGTAGTCGGGGACTTATGGACACACATAGATAGTAATCTAGGCTTTGATCATCACGTGTCTACAGTGGTGAGGAAATCATTCTATGTTGTGCAACTTATAAACAAAGGTATGACATCCAGGTCCAAGGAAGTCATTGTTCCACTGTATTCGGCATTCATCAGACTTATCATTGAGTACAATGCACCCTTTGGTATGTACGTAATCAGGCATACCCAACAATTGGAATGTCCACAGAGATTCCTCACTAAATAAAATACAGGGCGTAAGTAATATGTCCTATGCAGACTGCCTCAAGGACCTGTCCCTATATTCTGTCTCCTACAGGCTTTTGAGGGGAGATCTATGCATGGCATACAGGGCATTGTCAGACCCCATTCTGATGGACCTCCTGTATATCAACAAAAAACAGTACCACAATTACCCATTGTAAAGACGACGTAAACCTTGCCTGTAATATAAATTGGACCTGCTGGAGAGATAGGTATGTATCCCAGAGACTACCTTGTCTATGGAACAGGCTCCCCATGCATGTGAAGCAGAGTTCCTCCCTAATCCAATTCAAGTGCAACTTGGACAATTGGATGGGATACCGGAAATTCATCCCTGTTTTGGCACCTATGTCTCTGATGCAAACAGGTAGCCTGTAAATGGTTCATCTCCCAGGCCCATGCTTACACTTATCAAGAGTATCAGAACTCATCAGATTTTTGGGATGCATGGTTAGGCTTAAAAAGGCCCTTGTGGTCGTTAGCCTAGTAAACACCTAAGAACCTAAAAGATTAGGTCTAAAAGATGTAATCTAATGAAGTAAAGGCCTAGCTGCCGTGTGAAACTTGCCATATAAAATATCTTAACTTTTACGGTGTCTCTTTCAGATATCTAAGAGGAGATCTTATTTAGGTATATAGGGCATTTAGAGACTACCTCTGGGAATGTTTGGGGTTATTAAAAAGTACTAGAGAATAATCAAACAATAGATGTAGAAAATAAGAAGACAAAAGGTAAAAGTAGAAAAGGAGATTAGTAATGGGGAAGTTAAAGAAATAGAAACTGAGGTTATGGTGTACTTGCAAAGTGAAGGATTCAGTGTAGAAAATCTAATTCAGAAAGCACCACAACAAGACAGAGCAATAGATATACAAATTAAGGGGAAACCAGTGGAACGGGAAGCAGTTGGCCAGGTGCCTTATGAAGATATTTTGAAGCCTTCCACAGGAAACAAGTATAAACATTTACTTGAAGCTGGACAGCAAGGGACACAGTGAATGTTGAGGAATGATAGGCTAGTCAGTTCCCATATGACAGAGCAACGGATGGCACAGGATGAAATTGAAGAGAATGTGCCACAGGAAGATGCTATAGAACTTTCTATAGAATGCCCCCAGAAAATGGAAAATAAAAAATGTGCTCTCAGTTTAGAAGAAAATGAGCTAAGAAATGAGTTGCTTGATTTAATAGAGCTAGATCAATGAAAGAAATAGACTGCAGAAGGTCAATAAAGCCCAAAAAGTCAGAAGTCTGATAAAGTAAGTATACACAGTAATTAGGACTGTCCACAGAGATTCATGGAATATAACAGAAGTAAACAGGACATATTACTGTGCAGCTAAATTAATAACTGATAAAGTCCTACTACAGAAACACAGGGTAGTGAGGGAAAGGAAGGGGAGAAATCAAATACTATCATGGAAGTATCCAATAGAGAAAACTATAAAGCAATTAAGACAAGACGTGTCTATGTTAGAAGAATATAGAAGACAGAACAGATGAATAAAAATACTAAGAAAGATTGATGTAATAAAAGCAATGCACAATAGTAGAACAGACCAGGATCTATCGTGCACTATCACAAATACCAAGCTAAAAATCTCAGCACAGGTGGAAAAAACTTAAATAAAAAACAGATAAATATAAAGGAAAAGTACAAAATAAGCAATTTATTGATGATCCAAAAATGTTTTATAGAGAGTTGGTAAACAAGGTAAAAGGATTTGAAAGACCACCAAAAAAAGAAGAAATAGATACAGTTTGGAGAAGTATTTATGAAGATCCTGTGGAGCATAACAAAGATGCTAAATGGATAGAAGTAAAAGAAAGAATAAGAAGTTTAAAGGTACAGGATATGAAATGGGATGAAGTAACAGCCAGAGAGATTGAAACAAAGTTAAGAAAAGCCTCCAATTGGAAAACCCCAGGCCCAGATGCAGTACCTAACTTCTGATTAGAAGTATTAACATTTTTGCATGAAGATTTAGCTATGAGTAAGAACTATTTATATGCACCCACCTGAACGGACACCAACCTGGCTAACAACAGCAAAACAATGCTACTACATAAGAGTGAACCTGCAAGCTACCCTAAAAACTATAGACCAATAACTTTCCTTCCAATGATGTATAAACTATACACTGGAATTGATGCCGACAAAGTTTATAGGCATTTAGAAGAAAACTCAATTATGGCAGTAGAACAAAATGGCAGTAAAAGAAAGTCATGTGGAACAAAGGATCATTTGCTGTTAAAGTCATAGTGGAAGACTGTAAAAAGGGGAAGAATCTAAGTACAGCATGGATTGACTATAAAAAAGCAGTTGATATTACCCCACATTCATGGATAAAAGAATGCTTAAAATGTATAAGATACACCCTATGGGATCACCCATTACCAATAGTTCAAAAGATAGATGCTAGAAAACCAGATAGTGGTCCATGAAAAGAAGACAAAAGTAGCATTGATCAATGAAATCGTCACCCAGTGACTACAGTGTCTTGTATACAGAGAGATGCAAAGTCATAAAATATCAGGACTTGCAGGCAGAAACGAGAGCAATATGGAAGAAAGATACCCAGACAGTTCCAATAGTAGTAGGAGCAACGGGTCTTATAAAAAAGAATCTACAATCATATTTAGACATGTTGCCAATACATGTAACCTCATATGACGTGCAAAAAGAATCACTACTGGGCACATTGCGGGTGCTGCAAAGAGCAATTCTGGCTGACATCAAAGACTGAAACAATACTAATTTCATGAACTTTAATCATACTTTGACTTGGGAATGGGGTCCATTCCTGTCATGGGTTTAGAAACCCAAAAGACTTGGAGAAATTAAAAAAGATTCTATAGGAATGAAAAGTGTACTAATTGGTTCTCTGACAGAATAACTGATGTATGGAACAGACTAGCAAATTACATTAAAGCAAGTGCTAGTTTAGATATTTTTAAGAACATATGGGAACAAGTGTTTTGGTATATTGGCAAGACTGAAGGGCATTAATGCCTGTGCTTGAAATCTTGTATGTATGTATGTATGTAAGTTTGTAAGCTATGCTGCTATCCATCTTACAAGAGTAAATTAATACTACTTTGTTGTAATCTATTGATCAGTGTGTTTTATATGACCTTGTCAAATGCTGAAGTTAAATCCATATAAATTATGTCACAGCACAACTCTGCATTCATAGCTGTTATATTGTTATAGAACATCATGTTAGAGGTGGTAATTGATCTGTTTTCAACATATGCATGCTAATGTATGGTTTCAGGTCCCAGCCTTTCCATTTCTAAGAATAATTTGTCCCACCGAGTACTATCTCAATACAGAGATATTCATCCCAGTCCTGTTCCAATAAACCTGCCAGCTTTCATCCAACCTTCTACCAATCAGAACCTATGTATAATTACAAAAATGCACACAAATCACTGAATTCCAAGCCCGGTTGTCTCATTATACCTCGACATTGTAGCAGTAACAGAAACTTGGTTAAAACCTCATATAGCAAACACTGAAGTTATCCCACCAGGGTACAATTTTGTTAGAAATGATAGACTCCACTATAAAGGCTGGGGTGTAGCATTCATTTATCTTGGGTCTTTAACAATGACAGTCTTTTTAAAACCAGTCCCTACATTTGGTAACATGGAATTACTGTTCTCATCCCTACACATTAATAACAGAAAACAATTATGTATGGCTGCACTGTATATTCTCCCTGCCCAAAATATCCCCATCTTGGAAGACTTCCTATACTGGGGAAACCACAATATATCAAATGAAAGTATCATTCTTGCTAACGTAAATATTAATTGGCAAAACTTAACCTCCAACTCCACTGCAAATAGAATAAACCTGCACAGGTTTACACAGCTCATTAAAGGTCCTACGTGTACTCTTTCTAACCAACTAGAGTCAGCCTTAGACTTGTATCTCACCACCATAAATACTCCAACACCAGAACCCTCCCTAACACCTTAAGTGACCACCGACCAGCCTTCACCCATAGAACCCATATTCAAATACCAAAAACACACTCCTATAAAACATCCAGAAACCTTACCAACCTCAGCCAAAATATATGTGTAAGTACCTTAAAAGCTCAGAGTTGGACCTGAGTTAAAATAGTACCTCTGGAAGAAACTGTAAATTTCTTCAATACTGTCTTTGTCTCTACAATTAACTGCCTAGCCCCTATTTGCACCAAAAGAACTAAACTCAACCATGGCCCCTGGCTAGCAAAACATACTAAACAAGCTCTTCCTTCCAGAGACTGAGGCTAGAAAGAATGTCAGAAAAATAGGAACCCTCAAAAGGAGCTTAACTACAAACAATTTCATAATCAAGCCAAAAATTTAGTCATACAAGACAAGAAAAACAATTTCTTTCAACAATTATCCTGTCAAAAGAATAACCCAAAACATTCTGGAAATCAGTCTCCATTTTCCTTAATCCTGGAACTATGCAGAACCCAACACCCTCTCCTGACAAAGACCCACAACAAATTGCCCATATGTTTAACTCCCACTTTATCAATACCATTCTAAAACTTGTCAGTGACTCATCCCCTAAAACTAACCCAAACTGCAATAATCTAATGGACCATCTAAATCTCAGTAAAGAAAACCCCTACTGTCTGTCTTCCCATACTAGTAAAACTTCCAATAATAATCCATTAAGTCCTACATTCTCCATACAGCCAGTACCCACCTTTCTAGTTCATAAACGTCTAACTAAACTAAAACCTTGCTCCCTCTCCACTGACAATCTTCCATCTGAATAGCTAAATCGTGAAGTGGATGCAATACCCTACCAGGTCAGTATTCTAATTAACCAATCTATCTTAGACTCCAGTGTCCCCCAACTCTGGAAAAAATCCCTAATCACTCCATTACACAAAATTGGCAGTACCAATGACCTTTCTAACTATCGAACTATCTCTGTACTTTCACCACTATCTAAAATTTCAGAAAAATGTATACATGTCCAACTTTTAAAGCATCTTTCTGATTATGACCTCCTTGCTCCGACCCAACA
Source organism: Protopterus annectens (assembly GCF_019279795.1). Taxonomy (NCBI): domain Eukaryota; kingdom Metazoa; phylum Chordata; order Ceratodontiformes; family Protopteridae; genus Protopterus; species Protopterus annectens. Next base: position 617,524,461 of record NC_056726.1, read on the forward strand.
CAGATTCCGTCCACTGCACAGTGCTATTACTGCCCTATGGATACTCTGAACAAAGCTCTTGATGCTGGTCTATGAGTAATCTTATTAGACCTATCCAAGGCTTTTGACACAGCATCACACACTAAACTCTTACAACAACCACATAAACTAGGATGCTTCCAAAAACTCCCTAACATTGTTTTCCAGTTACCTAAACAATAGAAAACAATCTGATTATCTGGTTAATAACACAGGAGTTCCCCAAGGATCTATTCGGGGGCCTTGGCTTTTTAATATTTTTATTAACAGGCTTCACAAAGCCTCCCAACAAAGTGCACTCATCCAATATGCTGACAACCTCACTATAATCTCCTCATCGAGTAACATTCCTGATCTCCTTAGGATAACTCAAAAAACCTTTACTTCTATAGAAACCTGGCTAAATGATGCACAACTATTATTGAACCCCAAAAATCTAAGCTGTTACTATCCTCTACAAAACCATCACCCTCAGATTCTAAAATGTACTCACTAAACAGTACAGAAATTGAACTAGTGAAGACTGCTAAATTACTGGGCATCACTACTGATGTCAAACTTACCTTCGAGCAACATATTTTCAATCCAACAAAAAAACACTTCAAACTTGTCAAACTCTTCAGACATAAACTTTATTTGGATAAGCCAATGAAAATAAAACTTTCCAACACCCTACTGATCCCTTCCCTCCTATGTGGAAGTCCCATTTTTTGCCAACATTCATACATCTCTTAGCAATAAATTACAATCATGCTATTATAAAATAGTAAAATTTGCAACTGGGATGCCAAATCGCACTCACCATTGCCAAGCTATTTCAGAAATTAATTGATTTGAATTCCCCCATTACATACATATATATTATACCCAACTAATTCTTGCCCACAAACTGATTTATAAACCCAAAACCTGCCTGCACTTCATTCTATCCTACAAACAGACAGCCCATCCTGGAATCTTTGGTCTAACAACAAACAGCTTTTAAGTATAACAATACCCATCAAAAGAGCTGGACAAAGCCTATATTACTATTCCATTGCCAGATTATGGAATGCCCTACCTTCCACAATCACTCATTTAGACTCATTAAAAACTTTCGAATCAGCACTAAAAGGCCACTACCTCAATAATCATATCTATTACTGTGTGCGAATGTCTAAGCCACTTTAAACACAAAATTTAATTAGCCATTTCTTTCTCCTTTCCTACCTCTCTCCCTTTCTAAGATCCTTTCACTATATTAATAAACTTTGTATTTTTTATTTTTGTACTTTTTATAACTTTGTAAATATTGTATGTCATATAGTTATAGCTAAAGTAATTTTTACAAAGTCTATACTCATTGTCTATTTATATTTTAAGATTCTCTGTATAAAAACAATTTTTTGTGGAGCTTTTCTCACCAGGCCTCCACTGAAAATGTGTTTTTGACCCAGTGGAGTTTCCCAGTCAACAAAGGTCAATAAATGAATAAATAAATCCAATATTACCTTCTCCATTATTTTCCCACAACATGAAAGTAGACTTAAATGTCTATATGACTCTGGGTTTGTCCAAATCCCCTTTCCCTTAAATATAGGTTTAATAAGTGCATGTCTCCAATCTTGAGGAATATCCCCATATTTATATGACCGGTAAATAATAGATATAACAGTACTATAAGTTCTTGCTGAAGTGTTCTCATGTCATTATTACTTATTCCATTTCCTCCAAGTGCTTTGTTTGGATCCAGTTTGCATAGTTCTTTTTCAATATCATCTATTTTGATTCCAGGATCTGACATTACCTGCATATCACTAGAACAACTTATTAGTCCCTTTGTGGAGGTAAACTGTTTTGCATAAGATTTTGTAAATATATCTATAATCTGTTGTGTCTGAGAATAAATTTTAGAATTTATACACAGTTAATCAGTTTGCATGTCTTTACTCCTTCCACATCTTAAATGGTTTCCCATTATGCTCAATATCTTTATATAAATTTTCTTCAAATTTTTCTTGATCTTGTCTCACACTATGCTTAATTTGTTTGTTCAGCTTGTTTATTTTAGTTTTCAAAGTTGTAGTTCAACCTATTTTCTATTTCTTATATGTTTTGTCTCTCAACTTGGTCGGGTATCTTGTTCTTATGGCAATATATACTCCTGATGTTGCATGCCTAGATCCTGATGTTAAACATATTTTTTTATTTTTTTGCACTCAAACAATTTCTCTCTCAAAACTTTTCACATCCGTTCTGCAGTTTTTCCACTGAACATATCACTCCAATTAGTTTTACATAGTGACTGTTTTTCTTCCATATAATCTATAATTAATCTTCTGTGCATTGGTTTAGATTTCAGTTTGACAGAATTATCTAGCAACAAATAAACCTTTATAACCCCATGATCACTGCACATCAATGGTGGTAAAACTGGACATGAAGTGACAGTAATTTCTTTAGGAACACAAACAATGTCTAGTATGTTCCTTTCCCTGGATTTTTTTCACAATCGGAAGCAACTGTTGTTCATGAACATACATTGTGAGTATCTTCCCTACTAATGTTGTTGAATCAATATTATTCCTGTCTATTTCTGGTAAATTTAAGTCCCCAGCCACTATTATTCTTCCTTCCTGTGTTTCAGGCAAGAAACACACGAATTTCTCTAGGTCAGCAGGACTTGATTTTGGTGGTCTATACACTCCAACAATTATTATATGCTCCAGGGTTGTCTTTACTGTCACAGTTACAATATCTATAGTATTGGTGTTATCACTGAGCATGTAATGATCACAGGTCTTATAACTATATTTAATCCCTATCATAACACCTCTACCTGATTTTTTTTTAGAATGTCTTGTTACAGTAAAAACATTTATACCCTGACAGAAATGGTTTCCAGTCATTGTTCTCTAGCCATGATTCACAAATAACAACATCTGTCTTGTGGGAGCATATCAAATTTTCCAATAATAAAACTTTATTATTAATCCTTTTAGCATTAACAACAATCAGAGATGCATCAGTGTTGTCTGTCATATGTTGTTATGCATGAACTTTTAAATTTTCACCTGGAAAAAATATCTGCTGCCAAAATTATCTTCCCTGAGCTTGACAAATGCATGCCATTTTGTTTGAACACGTGTGCACCCAAAATTAGGCTCAGATGTTCTACACATTTTCATTTTTTTTAAAACGGGACATTTTTTTCATGTAGGTATTTACCCCAAATAATCTTTTCATTCACACTGACCTGACTCTCCTTTCTATAGGTGATTTGTGAAAAATATGTCCTAACACCAGTACAAGCTATACTATCTAGGAGGGCTGTAAGTTCCCTACTAACAGTCAGAGAGTCCTTGTGGATGAGATCATTTGCACCGACATTAATAAAAATAGATTCAGCTGCGGTAGCGTTGTCGCCTCACAGTAAGACGTTGTCCTGTTCAATTCTCAGCTAGAGCGTCTTCTGTGTGGGAACATGCATGAATGGGCGTACCTTCGTTGAAGGTTGTGTCAGGGCTGGCAACTCGGCACGTAAAAATCTACTGCCAATTATTAGCGGACCGGAGTTCCACTGTGGCGACCTCTAACCGGGAAAAGCCGAAAGACACAACAACATTTCCTTCCATTAAGCCATTTTAAGGCTTGTCTCACATCCTGTATTTTTGCTGCTGGAAAGCATAACATGATTTGTTACTTATTATCTTCTCTACAGATGTAAGTATCAGCTCCTCTAATAACTGCATCTTCTATTACAAGAATTTGTTTTCTGACCAGATCTGAAGAATCTTCAACTTCTAATTCAGTATTATCTGCTCTATCAATTGTTACAAAGGGATGATCATCTTATTAATCCCACTCTTTTCATTGTGTATAATCTTTGCAAGCATACAATAAGTATCCTGCTGGCTTTGTACACCCATAGCTTGAGGCATGTTGTTAATGTCTGTCTTTCTCCTCTTTTTTTTCTTACAGTAATGTTCTTCAATTTATCCACATTAAATTTTGATTTCTTCCTTTTCACCTGCCACGTATCTCTTTCTTCTATCTTCTTTTGGAAACATGCTGCCTTTTTCTGTACGCTGAAGGTTTTCTGACAGAAAAATGTTATCATTCCCTGTAATCTGTGTGTTACATAAGAAAGCAGTGTCCTTTTTAGCAAGTATTCTTTGCTTTACAAACATTGATCGGTTTATTTTTCTTTTTCTAATTTCTCTCTAAACAATCTGATTCCTCAGATTGCTAAATATTTGTCCCCAGAATTCCAAAGTTGTCAGGGGCATCATTTTGCTTCATAGGGGTTGAGTGATCTTTTCAATCAATAGACTCATCCTTTCTGAAATCTGTTCTATTTGCTCCTTGTCTAACATTATCTATCTCACCACTCCAGTCATTAATATATATAACAACAGTTCTCCAAGCAGTACCAAATGCACAATTTCAATCGTAATCAGTAAGTCTAGATTTCCTACTGATAATGGTAAGCAAATCATCCAACTTTTAATATGAAAAACACAGATCACCAGTGTTTTCAGGTGTTACCTTTAAATATGCATAGCATTTATTACACTGTACAAGATATTTGTGCTTTAGCAAATCATTAATGGCATACTCATTTAAGGAATCCATATTCAGCTTCAAATTAATAAAATATTATAAAAGAAAATCAAAATCCGTTACCACAGAATTCAAAGACAACTTAAATCAAAGTGAGAAAAAAATCACACAAACAATATACAACTAAATACTAAAGTAAGTTCAGTAAAGTTGTTGCTCTGATTGTACTAGTTCTGAAAGTCAAAAGCTAGAATTTCTTTGTTGCATGAGAATGCGCGCAGTAGTTTCTGCTCACATCGCTCGCAGACACACCTCTTTTTAACAGTAAAGAGCAATACATCACAAACCAATACAGGATTGTTAGATAAGCTCTAGTTTAGACAATTATTGAAATCACCCTTTTGGCTCATGTTGGCAGTAGAATGCTGCTTAAAGCTAAGCTCATACCTGCCTGAGATACATAGTCTGAGAGTAACATCACGTCTCTCTTCATAAAGTCCAGGGAGGTACTTTCAAGTCATTGACACCCACATGTACTATGACAAAGTCTTACTGGTACTTGCTGTTCAAGGACTTGAGAGAGTGAGTGATATGACAGATCCTGGCACCAGACAAGCAACTAATGATCACTCTTTCCTTGCTCAGCCTGGTAAGACATACTTCTTGAATGGAGTCACCTATGGCTAGAATGTTTGGTTGGGTAGGTGCTTGCCTTATGGACCTTTCATCCATGACTTTGAGACTGCTTGTGCTATGTGAGGAGCTAGGCTTAACTTGCTGAGTGTACTTTGTGCCTGTGTTGCATTTTGGAGGTCTTTGAGGTATAGGAAAGTTAATCTTTAGAACCTCAGCATATGATAGAGTATGTGTATTGTGATGGCTTTGGTGAGGTGTTGTGTACTTCTGATAATTTTGGTATCTGAGTTTTTTGTATGTGAGATTTCTGCCTCCGTGGACAATATATATAATATATATATATATATATATATATATATATATGTATGTATGTATGTGTGTGTGTATGCCTTATACACAATGATATGATGTTTGAGTAATGAATGATTGTTAGATGGGATGAAACAATTCTTACACTGTCTCAAGATACCCATCTCAATCAGGCTGGCTACAGAAGTTGTGGGAGAGTTCTGATCCATGGTTTCAAAAGCAATGACTCAGAGAGAACAGGGATGACTATAACTGCTAGGAGTTCAGGTTCTTTAGGGGAATGTTTGGATGGACTTAACTACTGACCATTTAAAGTACCATACAAAATGGGGGAGTAGGTTGTATACAGAAAGTTAAAGCTGTAAAATCCTGTGTCTGTACAGTGCAGTCAGCCACACAGCTACATGATGGGCAGTGTCTCACAAAATCTACATATTTATAACACAGAAAATAAGAAATAAAAAGCTCAGTAGAGCACACCAACCAATAGCAAGACAATTCAATATTGCCTCTGTAGCAATTAACTCCCACAACTAGCCTGGAAAACTTATTAAGTAACCAACAAACTAATTATAGTAAAAACTCACTAATTTAGTACTAAAAATAGTGCAAGCAGTACCAGTACATTAAATAGTAAGCAATTTTATCAATGGTCTCTTAGCCTGATGAATCACTTAAGGAGAGAGACTTTGCAAAATGATACCTATGTGCTTATTATCAATAGCAAATAAATGCAGAGAGGTGGGAAATTATGTTACCAAATTATCATAAGGGATGGCAACAACAGATACACTCAGCATCTTATTTTATTTTTTATTAATTGTATTATTTATTTTTATTATTTATTAGTAGCATTGTTTTATTTTTGTAATTTCATTTTTATTTCCAGTAAGGAGCACATATGTACATATTTACAAGTAATAGTTAAAACTCTTAAAGATGAGTAAGACTGAAATATTCTGTATTAAATAATTCGGCACAGGATCTCTTACTTAAACAAGGTGTCTAGTACACGTTACAGTAAAGGATTTGAACCACTAACCTGAAGTGAGTGCAGAAGTCAAGTAAGGATGGGAAAAGCAAATGTTTTGACGTTAGAATGTACATGTGAAGAAACTATAAGTGAACTATATAATAGGTGAAGAAGCAAAGTTTAAATAGAGGGGAGGGGAAGTGGATGTTGTAAATAAAGTGATAACCGGAAAAATAGAGAGAGAAGCAGTTTACAAATCAGAAAAGACTCTGCGATTTAAGTGAAGTGAAACAGTAAGCAGTATAGAACTTATAGGAAGGTCTGAGAGTTAGGTGATCTGGCCTGCAATCCGACATTTGCACTTAATATGCTCCAAAAGGTACAGTTTGAGCTGAGGTGTGAAGTGTTTGAAGTCTAAGATTCCAGTAAGGTGGTATAGAAGCGATTGTCATAGTTTAATTAATAGTTTAAGAATGAGAACAGAAAAGCTGTGTTCAGAGGAATGTAATTTTATGCAACGGAATGTCATTTGTGGAAGGAGTTAGAAAAGTTGGGCCAACTGAAGCTTCGCTTCAAAGGATGTAGCTTTGGCAGTATGTGATTAGCCTCCTGTCTTTGTGTAAGGGTTTGAAGACAAGGGACCAAGAAGGGGGTTGTTTCTGCCTTGATTGTGTAGCCAGTTTTCCTGCTCAAGCTCAATAGTCACAGTAATGTTCATGTTTAATTTCTCCAAGTCTGGGTTTCTAATGCGGTAACAAGAACGTACTCAATTCCTAAGTCAAAGTATGATAAAAGTTTGTGAGAAATTAGTATTGTTTCAATCTTTGATAATAGCTAAAAGTGCTCTTTGCTGCACAAAGTTTGCAGAACTGAAACCACCTGAAGTTCATATGAAGTTATATGCATCAGTAGCATATCTAAGTACAACTGTAAATTCTTTTTTTATGAGATCCATTGCTCCTACTACGATTGGAACTGTCTGAGTATCCTTCTTCCACATTGTCCTCATTTCTGCCTGCAAATCTGCAAATCCTGGTACTTTATGACTTTGTGTCTCTCTGTAGGTAAGGCACTGTAATCACTGGGCATAGCAATTTCAATGTTCAATGCTACTTTTGTCTTCTTTTCATGGACTACTATATCTGGTTTTCTTGCATCTATTATTTGAACTATTGGTAATGGGTGAGCCCATGTGATATAAACTTTATCATTTTCTGTAATACGTTGTGGCTCATGTTTCCAATACTCTTTAGCAACTTCAGTATTGTAATGTTTGCATAACCTGTAATGCAACAGTCTTGCCACATTATTATGCCTTAGAGTATACAGACCCTCTGCTATTAGTGTATCATATCCAGCAACAAGATGTGCCACTGTTTCCAATTCTGTTTTACAAAACCTGCATTTGTATGTTTTTCCAACATATTCAATGGACTTTGTAAACCAATGTGTATGTAGTTCACTGTCCTGGGCCACCAATATTAACCTTTCATCTTTTAGTTTAAATGCACCTCCCCTTAACAACACTTGCATCAGATCCTGATCAACATGATGTTGTTCCAGGAGTTTTCTGTACTTGCAACTATATTTATGTCTTCAACATTTCTTCCCTTCTCACCTGATCCTTCACCTTATATTCTTTCTTTTGTTTTTCGACACATTCAGTTGCTGCCTCATTTTGTCTACTTCTGGTTTGATGGAAATATGCTTCTGCTAAACTAAGCAGGGAGGTCATCTTAGACTTGTTCTCTTCATGTTGTAAAACTTTCACTATGTTTGGAGCTTGTGAGGTCAGAAGATATCTATGCAGTCCTGTGATTGCAGATCTATACATGTAATCAGTTTGATGAGGCCCATACGAGGCCCATACCTCCTTCAGAATGAGGAGTATGCAATCTTAGTATGCACTGAGTTTTATAAATCATTTTATAAGTCTAAATCACTTTTCTTGTTTTCCTCTCCAGCTGATCCAATACCTTTTGGGGCCAGTCAATCACCCCAAAACTGTAAGTTAGAACAGGAGGAGCAAATTGGTTTATATCTTGCACTTTGTTCCTAGACATCAGGGCTGTTTTCAGTATTAATTTTAGTCTCCTAAAATATTCCTTACTAAGTTTTATTCATATTTGTTCATGTTTTATTGTAGATCCTTCATCAGTTCCCAAATATTTATACACTCGCTCTTCTGCTCAAATTCCCTTATATCACATTCCTGATATTTTCTTGGTGCTGCAGCTTTCCTGCTTTAAAGGTTGCTTTTGCACATTTATCAAGACCAAATGACATTCTTATATCATCTGTGAAAGTTTTGACCATTTAAAGTTGTGCTTTCAGTTCCTCATCTTTGTTTCTTCGGTTCATAGATAACTACTAGGCAAGCTGCCCTTGAGGACCATTTTAATCCTAGGCAACTTCCCCTTCTGTGCTCAAATCAACCCATCCCATTTGGTCAGAGACTGGCCCCACCCATCCCATGGTCAACAACTACATGTTATCCCTAGAGTAAATAATCAGGGTCACACCATAGTAACCCAAGGGGACACATGCATGGGACAAAGCATTCAGGAGCTATCTCCCCCACCAGCAGCACACAGGGCAGTCCTGATGCAAAGTCTGTATTTCCCAGCCATAGATCAAAGTGGCACCTGAATATGGACAGGGACGAACTTCATTTATGTGGATGGGGAGTCTTTTCCAGAGCAGCGATATCCTCCATGAGATATACCTGCCCCTCCCAACAGTTCTGTTGATGTTGCAGAAGAAGCCCAGATTTATAGACCCAGCACTTCTGATGCCACAAGACCTCCCAATTTGCTGTAAATCGATGAGTACTGGGTGGGAGGATGCCCTGCACTCCAGACACAGGTCAGCTTACAGCAGTCTGTAGGAGGGCCTTGAGTCAGTCCATGCAGGACATATTGTTTAGGCCTTGTAACCTCTTAGTAAGATATCTCTGCAGACATTCTAGCCTATGCATGTGTCTGGACAGGTACATACCAAAGAGGGCATAACATTTGATGACTGGCGCAATGAGGACTGAGCAGAATGGAACAATAACATTCCCAGATGTAGTCAAAATCCCCCTGTTTATAAGCTGTGCAATACAGGACCACACATGTTGGTCAAAAGTTAAGTTACTGTCCACATAAGTACCCAAATCTAAAATAACTAGGTCAACTCTTAGGGGGGTGTATTGTTCTCTGGTTAGATGACTTCCCAAAGGATAAAATAATGCATTTTTTTGGCATGTAGTTTCAGTCCATGATTTTAGCACCGATTATTTATTTGAGACAAACCTTCCTGCAGGACGGCTAATTGATTTGGGGATTCTATGACTGCTCCTAGCTTGCAGTTATCTGCAGACATAGTCAGACAGACCCCTTTGGTAATGGCTTTTACTTCAGAAAAGTAGATGCCAAATAAGAGGTGTCCAGCACAGAACCCTGGGGATTCCACCAGTGACTGGTCTGTTTGTGGCGGTATCTTCCCCTATTTTGATTTCCTGCTACCTGTGTGCCAGTTGGCAATCCAGCAGAGGAGACCTATGGGTTTATTCCCAGTTTAGTTAGCTTTTATATTGTTTCTGAGTGATGAATTGTGTTAAAAGCTTTGGCCAGGTCAAGGTATGTGATGTGTTCCATTGTGCTAACTTTTTGTAAAGGGTGAGCTTAGAAAATTTATTTTGCTGCCCGGTCTTAGCAGATGAGAGCTTTACAGGAAGATGTGGTCCTGTCCACATAAACAATAAAGGAGACATTTATGCAGAAAAGAAAAGAAACGAGTGAAACACTGATTATTCACTGATTTAGCTTTGAGTCTGTCATAAATTCAACATAAAGAGCAGCTCTTCTAACTGCCACTCTTTCATTGTAGAATATTAGAATATTTGAAAAAAAGAATTTGGAATTTAGATATCTTGTGGAGGAAGTGAGAGCTACAAAACAGAGTGTTATCTAGAAAAGAAAGTTCATGTCTGTGGAAAACATAGGTTCAAAAAACTAACTTTCTCAAGCATACAATAAAATGTCCAAAATAGACATAGTATATCATATAGTTGGGCTGAAGTGGAAGGTATCATTTAAGGAGGCTTTACAGACTTAACAAGACAGGTGAAGGGAAGGGAAATGGAGATGAGAACGAAAGTTATGAGGCAGCTGCCAAATGAGCTTGACAGAGGAGTAACTGAAACCAGAGTCAAAGACCTCAGAGTGGAATGACAGGCCTGAAACATGAGAGCTGTTAAAGGGTCTATGCTAGACGTGTCCAACCTGCGGCCCTCAGAGCTCTTTCATGCAGCCCTCAACCTCTAACTGCAACATCGATGTACGCATGCCACAAAACACTTTTTTTGTTTTGTTTTTTTGCTCCCGTGGCCTGTAACGCTAATGTCGGTGTGCGCATGCATCAAAGCACCCTTCTAGTTTTGTTTTTGAGCCAAAAACGGGTCAGTGTGTTTATGCCATTATTTTACGCCGAACAATCAGAGTGTGTGTGTGTGTTCTCACTGAAAAGGGACTTGTGTATGGATTTGCCGCTGTTGCCTTTGAAAGGGACAGCAATTACCTGTGTTAATAGGTAAGTATGGAGTGAGTGAGTGCATGCATGAAAGCAGAATTGTGTGCGTGAAAGTAGAAGAGTGTGTGTGTGTGTGTGTGTGTGTGTGTGTGTGTGTGTGTGTGTGTGTGTGTGTGTGTGTGTGTGTGTGTGTGTGTGTGCGCGTGTGTATATATGTGTGCATGACAGAGAGAGACGCATGCACAAAGAGGCTAACAATGATCAGTCTACCTACTGAACACAAACAAGTTAGCTCACAAATATATCGTACATTAAAAGTACACTTTCATTAAATTGCGGCTTTCCTGACAAGGGAGAGTGTTGTATTGAACATGAACTCATACCTCTTAACTGTATGGATTTTCAAAGAATGTCTGGATTTTTGCCTCATCTTCCAATTTGTCTCTTTTGCTTAGGAAATAAAAGTAGTCATCCAATGTAATGCAGTGCCAAGGAGTAAGAATGAGACAACAGCCTAGGGTTAATGGGTCAGTAGTGGACTGACTATGTGGGACTGTAGCATATAAAGTTGTATTGTTTTTTTCAGACAAACAAAAAAGCACCTAGTACTGTTTTTTCATTGGTGGGTTCTAAGCAGTGGTAGATTGGACAACAGTAAGCATAGCTTTGGCGGATCATCAGTACTGGCAAATCAAGTGGGTACAATGTCATTTTTTAAATGTTGGGGATTTTAGTGTGTGTGTGTGCTTATGTGTTGGGAGTGCTGCAACAGTAGATTATTAAAGACAGAGACTTACGGACTGTGGAGAATATGTTTCTTTGTTTCAAAACCTAACACTTGGGTACGCATGCCAGAAGTAGATTTTTTAAGACATAGCTTCTTGCCATTTACAGTGGATGGATATTTACATTTAATGGACAATGCATTAGCCTGTGGGGTTCTGAAGGATGCCAAGTCTACCACTGCCAATGTCTTGTAAAGTGACCTGGAAATGGATATTGGAATGTTACTGAAAAATTATAGTAAGTGGGCTTAGAAATATAGTTTAATTAAACAAAGGTACTTTCAATTTACAGGCCATAATTTAATTTATTTCAGGTGGTCCAGATACTGGTAGATTGTATACCATTAGACTTAATTAGGGAGAGCTGTCATTCTGGGGAAACAAGCAGCCCTAGTTTCAGTGAAAGCTCTGTGGTTGCTTGCAGGTAGGAAGTTGCAGGATGTTGATGCAATGTGTTTTATTTATTATTTTTAATGCATTTGTCATTTCAAAGCATGGTTTTCTTTGATGCAAAAGAAGGCAGGACTGAATGAGCCATATAATGTTTAACTGACAATAATGGAATAGAAAGATTATAAGTGATGTATAATGTTTGCAACTACAGTTGTTTCAATGGTGTCTGTGATACATAACTATTTTTGGGCCTGTGTCCCACTTTTATTTTTCGCTTTGTCCAGATTTCTTGCTCTAAGGTTGAGAGGTATGGTTCCATACTAAATCAGAAGTTGTATTTACCTTGGAAGACTTTTCAGCATAATTATGAAAAACAGAGCCTTTTTAATATCTCTGCTTATTTCCAATATAAACTGCCATGTAACCTTGCAAATAATCTTCATATTAAGCTACTTTACTTCTTTTGGAATTGACAGGTATGATTCATCTGTTCCGACGTAAGCATAGAGTGCTAATGTGACTTTGATTTCTTGCAGCAAGCACTCTGTGGTTTATATAATCACAATAACTTTTCTGTGTTGCTGGGTGTGTAATCAATTTAGCAGTTTTAAAGATGTTTTCCAAAAATAAATAAATATATAATAAATAAATAATCCTCTCTACTCTTTGAGCTATTGACAAAGTCTGGGAATTTTTTTTTTTCAAAAGCGAAGGTCAGTATTACAGTTCAGTAAACTGTCAGTCTGTGAGTAACTTCTGCACAAATTAAAATGTCTGAATATCAAATGGCTTTAGATTGGAGGGAAGTTGATTTATTTTATTTTACATTTGTTTACCGAGAAAGTCCGACTGGACACAGGTCCATTTTCAGCAGAGGCCCGGGGAGAAAAGCTCCAAAAATAACACAAAACAATATAATACAATACACGAGAGAGAGAGACAGCAAATTATGGATGTAGTACTCATACAATATGGCAGAGATTACATCTCGTAACAGTGAGAATTATTGAGGTACAGAATAAACTTAAAAACATTTTTTTTTACAGTTATAATTACAGCAAGGCAAATATTAATGAGTTAAGTTTTTAGGAGAAAGCTGTTTGTACATAGCTGAAGCTCTGAAACAATCTTTTGGTATGGATTAACCTGGGGATTGACACAGAAGTTATATGTTTACACCAGTATGTAGCATTATAGTTTATGGTTTTCTTATTGATTTATTTTTTGTCGAGCAGTTGTTTGTTGATTTATTGATGGTCCTTTTGGTGGTGGGAAATTACATGGATGAATTCATCTCTATTATGATTTTTTTTCAGATATTTTGACTTCCAGACAATTTCATTCAGTGAGTGGGTGGCATGTGATTACTGAGGTTGCACATTTTACAAGTAGGGGCAGTTGTTTGTTGATTTATTGATGGTCCTTTTGGTGGTGGGAAATTACATGGATGAATTCATCTCTATTATGATTTTTTTTCAGATATTTTGACTTCCAGACAATTTCATTCAGTGAGTGGGTATCATGTGATTACTGAGGTTGCACATTTTACAAGTAGGGGCTTTATTTGTGTGTGTGTGTGTGTGTGTGTGTGTGTGTGTGTGTGTGTGTGTGTGTGTGTGTGTGTGTGTGTGTGTAAGAGAGAGAGATTTAATATGTATACTGAATATAACTTGGCAAATGGAATTCTTAGTTAAACATGCCCCTCTTCTTGGGCAACTAGACTTGAGTAACCAATGTTAGATCTTAGCCATCCAGCTGGGAAAGGTTAGTAAGCGGATTTCCCATCTGGTTTGATGAAGGCTATGCTACTTACCCAAGGACTACATGTATGGCTAGCCATTCAGCCATCGTGTTGCTGAACTACATTGTTTGATAATGAGAGGAGCTTTTTACAGAAGTTGAAGGTTTTTGTGTCAAGAACCTGTCCATAAAAAGTGGCTTGTTTATGTTGCAGTGAAGGCTGTGGTCTTTGTAGTGAGCATTTTAAGTATAACCAGTATTTCTGAGGTAGAGGAAGTCTCTTAAGGCAGGATCTTTCTTAGCCTGGAAAGCAAGCCAATGATGACATTTATAGGGGCCAGTGAGAGACAGAGGAAAGCTAGAAGCTTTTTGGTCTGTTTGGATAACTAAGTGAACTTAGTCCTTTGACCTTTTTTGTCAGAAATGGTTGTAGTCTTTCTTTTGGCAGGGTGTTTTGCTGAGACACATGCCAAAAGGGTCACTGCACTCAACAATGGCTCTTGTAAAGGAAGAATACAGGGCTGTTATGACCTCCTTGTCCCTGGATGAGATACCCTTACTAATGAAGTGGGCCATGTAAAAAGCTTTCCTTACAACGGAGACAACGTGGTGGTTAAAAGTCAGGTTTCTATCAACCTGGGTGCCCAAGTACCGTACAACTTATTGGGGCTTACAACATTGTTATTAATGTGGTAATTTGTGGGGACATCACTCTCCTCAAAGGGGATGATGATGCATTTTTGGCATTTAGCTTGAGGCCATATTTCTGGCACCAGTTATTTGTTTGGGTGAGACCTTCTTGTAGCTTATTCAGAATTATTTTATTAAGTCAGTAATGTGAATTCTTTACTTTATTGCAAATTTGTTGGGTTATTTTTGTGGATTATAGTATTGTAGGACTGCTGATGTTGACATTTTACATAGTTGGACTGCTGGAATGATTTTCCCAGTGAGAAATGCTAGTGCTGTAGTGAATATCTGTTTATTTGTAAAAATATATATAGATATATATATATATATATATATATATATATATATATATATATATATATATATATAAACTAAGATGTTAGAGTTAACTGTTAGATTAGAGAATTAGAATTAGAATGAGAATTAGAATTAGAATGAGAATTAGAATTTTAAGGCAAATATTAGGCATTTATTACATTTATTCATTGTTCAAATGCACCTACAGTACAGCCACGAGGTCGACTGTGGTCTTCCGGAGCAACGAAAGAGTTAACTGTATGATATATTTTATATGCGGCCCCAAGAGCATTTCTGTTCACTCAGTGCGGCCCCAGCAAGCCAAAAGGTTGGACACCCCTGGTCTATGCCTTTGTTAGTCACCTAAACTGAAAATATCCATTTTCCCAGTGATGGATGCCTCTTGACTTTTATCAGTATAACATTGCCATGTATGTGTAACACAAAGGCTTTGGCCCAAAGGAGAAGCAAATTCTTAAATCATTGCACTAGAGTTGAGAGCATTTATTCTATCCCTCAAGACATCTCAACTGTCCCTTTTCTGTTGGAACATTACTGTTTTCATGCCTAATTTACCCCCCACACAGAATGTCCCTATTTTTGGAGGTATGTCCCTATTTTTTAAGCTTCATTTACCCCTTCTCACATTTTTTTTGTCTCTCCCTCATTGTATGTGAGTTCTGAAGCTGTGTCGTACACAGAAAACCACACTACATGACCAACATACTGTAATGTTTATATAATTTAAAGAAAGAAGACATATATGTCCATTTTTTTCTGAGGCAAAAATAAATGACCTTGCATAGTAGAATTCTGCAGTACATTTCATTAAAGTCTACATATGTTGTAGTGTATCCTTGACAATATGCTTATATTCTCCCATAATTTATGTCACTCTGCGTTTTGAAGTATCATTCCACGTTCCTACCCGAAGCAGGAAGAGATATGTGATATTTGAAATTCAAACTTTATAGTAATTAGATATGCAGATTTTTATAGGATCATAGCATCATTCAAGATTACTAGGCTAACAAGCCTAGAGCCTTTTTTAATTCTTGCCATTCATGCCTCATTTTCCCATTTATCAGTGCCACCACACTAGAATAGCTCTAGTATATGCCTGCATTACAAGCTGCCCCCCTTCAACCAGGACACAGGCGAGGGGTGAATTTGTGATTTCCCACCCACTGGTCTAAATTGCATTTGAATAGGCTTAGGGGAGATCTCTGCTTCACACGAATGGGGAATCTGTCCCAGAGAGACGGTAATCTTTACGACACATACATGTCCCTCCAACATGTTTTGTTTGTCGCAGATGAGGTTTAGATCCTTAAATTGGGTAATTCTAGTGCTATTTGTTTTGTGAATGTGTAGCAGATCCATCAGGGTTGGATCAGAGAACACCTTATAGGTTAAGCATAGATCGCCCATCTGTAGGAGACTGAGTACAGGTACAGGGTTTGAGACTGTCCACGTAAGACATATTAGTTATAGCCTGTAGTGAGTACAGGTACAGGGTTTGAGACTGTTCACATAAGACATATTAGTTATAGCCTGTATTAATTTAGTAAGGAACCTCTGACCACTCGAGCTATTGCAAATTCCTGGTCAGGTACATGCTGAAAGGTGTATTGTACTTGACTGTTGGTCTAGTGATGGTTGAGTATAGTGGGACTATGATTTCCTTAGTTGTAAATGCCATGCCCTTACTTATTGCTTATTATTAAGTTGTTCCACATGGTGATCAAAGTTCAGGCAACTGTCTACCTGAGTTCCTAGGTCCCATACCACTGGGTCATCTTTTAGGGGAATGTTATCAATGCTGTAATTTGAAGGTATGGTCATCTTCCCAAAGGGTATAATTATGCAATTTTTGGATTGAGTTGTAGGTCATGGCTATGGCACCAGTTATTTATTTGTGTCGGACCCTCCTTTAGGACATTTGCATCTTTTGGGGAGTTATTGATTGTACCCAGCTTGCAACTGTCAGCAAATTTGGTCAGCCACAGGCCCTCTATATTTGTCTTGACCTCAGAGAAGTATATTCCAAACAGAAGCGGTCCCAGTGCCAGTCCTTGTAGGACACCAATAGTAACAGGTCTCTTGGTGGAGGTGACTTCCCTCACCCTAACTTCATTTGTCATATATATGAGTCATTTTACTATACATCAGGAGACATAGACACTTTTGCCTATATTTGTGAATTTGTTACAATTAACATGTGAGGTAGTGTGTCAAATGCTTTTTGTCAGGTCAGGGTAGGCAGTATGCATCATTTTGCCCTCATCCATGAAACTAGTGACCATCTCCAGAAAGTCCACCAGGTGATGAACTATACAGTTTTAAATCATCCACAAAAATATGAGAAGTCTTTACACTTTGTTGTTTTCTGGGAGCCAAATTGTAACAAGTGGCATAATCTTTTAAGCAGACAGCCTAATGGATAAAGGGCAAGACAAAAGAGCATTTGTGACTAAGAGTCACTCTAGAATATCCGCCTTTGAATTTTTATCCCTGGGATAATAATTTTTTCCTTTGTCATGGCTTAGCTGCAGAGTAGTTTGCCACTCTTTTGAGGTCACTGTAATATACTTGATCAATGTAAGTGTACCCTATACATTTGTAAACACTCCTTTATCCATGAAGGTAGGATGCTGTCAGATGCTTTTTTGTAGTCTTTCCATGCCATGATTAGATTTTTCCCCTTTTTTACAATTCTCCATTATGAGTT
This sequence comes from Protopterus annectens, assembly GCF_019279795.1. Classification (NCBI taxonomy): domain Eukaryota; kingdom Metazoa; phylum Chordata; order Ceratodontiformes; family Protopteridae; genus Protopterus; species Protopterus annectens. The sequence goes on from NC_056726.1 coordinate 617,542,090, forward strand.
TATTTAACAACAGATAATTGTTTGTTCCATATGACTTTCTTTTATTATTCTTTTTTTTCTACTAAAATGATTGAGTTTTCTTCTAAATGACTATTAACTCTATTGGCATCAATTCTACTGTATAGTTTATGCATTGTTGGAAGCAGGGGCGGCTCGTGGCATAGGGCTGCCGGACTGCAGCCCCCTCAAAAATAAAAAAGAGAAAGAAGAGAGAAAGAAAAATGAAAAATAAAAAAAATTACTTTTCAAAATTCGCGGACTTCGCGCATGCGCATAGACCGCGCATGCTCAAGGCAGTCCGGCCGTCCCCATAGGGGGACACAAGGAGACGTCTGTGCACTTTTACAGTGCACAGACTCGCCAGGATTATGGGTCGCGTCCGGACTGCAAGAGCAGCAGCAGGGACTCGGGACAGAGCATTAGGGGGAGCACTAGGATCTCGCGGGTCTTTTCAGTATTGCGCGGGAAGGATGTACGTTAGCTAGCTGGATGTATTCAGGTAAGGTGCCTTTTAATTTACAATGTTTATTTGTGTATGGTGCTTATGCTTTAAGATTGTGTGTGTGTGTGTGTGTGTGTGTGTGTGTGTGTGTGTGTGTGTGTGTGTGTGTGTGTGTGTGAAAATGCCCCAGGTGCTTATGGTGGTGTGGTGGTGTGGTAGGGAATGTCTCAGGCTTGAACCCTGTACCCTGTATGCAGGTGTTAAAGACTTGAGTTCCCTACCCACCACCATTTGTAAAAAAAATTCCGATTTTTGCCTCATATTCGATCTGATCTGTTCCTCATAATATCTGTGGTTTGTAAATGTTGCAATGCTTGATATTTGATGGTGTAGTAGTAGCATTGTTGCCTCACAGCTGCAGGTTCTTGGGTTTGATTCTTGGCTGGGGTTCCTTCTTTGTGGGGTCTGTATCTTCTCCCTGTGTTTGTGTGGGTTTGCTTTTGTGTCCTCCCATGTTACAAAGACATGTCTGCATTATTTCTTCCTGGGCCTCTGCTGAAAATTGTTTATTTGTTCCAAGTCAGACTGTCCTGATTAAAAATGTTAAATAAAATTGACAGGCATTTGAATTTCAGACTTAAGGGTTTCTGAAGGTTTAATTCCTTGCATATTTGATGGTGCAGTGGTAGTATTGTTGCCTCACAGCTATAGGTTTTCTGGTTTGATTCTTGGTTGGGGTGGCTTCTGTGTGGAGTCTGCATCTCCTCCATGTGTTTGTGTGGATTTGCTCTGGTGCCCTGCCATTTTACAAAGACGTGTCTGCAGTTTTAATCCCTGCTGAAAATTGGTTTTGTTCTGTCCGCAGTAAAATTGACAGGCATTTGAATTTCAGACTTCAGGTTTATGAATGTTTAATTCCTTGCATAATTGATGGTGCGGTGGTAGTATTGTTGCCTCACAGCTATAGGTTTTCTGGTTTGATTCTTGGTTGGGGTGGCTTCTGTTTGGAGTCTGCATCTCCTGCGTGTGTTTGTGTGGATTTGCTCTGGTGCCCTGCCATTTTACAAAGATGTGTCTGCAGTTTTAATCCCTGCGTCTCTGCTGAAAATTGTTTTTGTTCTGTCCGCAGTAAAATTGACAGGCATTTGAATTTCAGACTTCAGGTTTCTGAATGTTTAATTCCTTGCATAATTGATGGTGCAGTGATAGTATTGTTGCCTCACAGCTATAGGTTTTCTGGTTTGATTCTTGGTTGGGGTGGCTTCTGTCTGCATCTCCTCCCTGTATTTGTGTGGATTTGCTCTGGTGCCCTGCCATTTTACAAAGACGTGTCTGCAGTATTAATCCCTGCATCTCTGCTGAAAATTGTTTTTGTTCTGTCCGCAGTAAAATTGACAGGCATTTGAATTTCAGACTTCATGTTCTTCAGAATACATAGTAGCACAACCTTTTTTTTTTTTTTAGCAATTTTCGAAGTTTATAAGATGAATATTTTAAATTTGTCCCTATTTTTGGGACTGTATTCCCCCATTATTGGCTTCGTCCAGGTTTTTGTGCTAAGGCTGACAGCCATGGCAAGAACTGAATTCACTGAATATGTTTGAGGGCTGTATTCCCTCATTACTGGGTTTGTCCAGGTGTTTTGTACTAAGAGGTTGACAGCTATGGTGAGAACTGAATTCACTAAATGATAGCCATTTAAGTTTCAGTCTTCCTCTCTTTTACAAAGCAGCTGATGTGGCGTAGTGGTATGTTACTCTGACTGTCTTTTGCTCAGGGACCTTGGCAGTAAAATATATGGTGGCAACACAACATTTTATTCTAGCAACTTTCCAAGATTATACAAGCAATGTTTAATGTGTCCCTGTTTTTGGGCTTTTGACCCCCCCCCCCCAATACATTTTGGCTTTTTCCAGTTTTCTTGAGCTGCGAAGTTGAGATGCAGTTGAGTATTGAGTAGATTTTACAAGGAACTGAGAGCTGCAGGGGAATAGAAGTTTAGTGCTTTGCCAAGTTAATACTATAGCACAACTGGCTGTGTACTTGAAGGTTGTGGGTTCTACTCCCACAAGGGGTAGATGCTGCCGTACTGAGAATGTTCTCCTTGGTGAAGATACTAACTATGAGTTCGTTATCAGTTTGCCATCCATTTCCTCTTGCAATATTATTACTAGCTTATCATTTTTTTAATGTAATATAGACAATTTATTCCTGAGGGGCAACAGACACTTTATTTTTCGATGAAACCATGAAATATAAAGGTGATTGCTAGCAGCAACCACTTCATTAGTTACAGATTTCTTTAATGTGGAATTATTTAGATGACTGACTTCAGAGATTGTGCATATTTACTGATAATGGACTGTAGAATTGTGCATATTTACTGATAAAGGTGGACTGTAGAATTGTGCATATTTACTGATAATGGTGGACTGTGGAATTGTGCATATTTACTAATAATGGTGGACTGTGGAATTGTGTATATTTACTAATAATGGTGGACTGTGGAAGTCTGAGTAGACTTTTTTATGATAAATGTTCTCAACTGGGCAGTTTTGCCATTATGGGTGCATATGGTTTGTTTCATTGCTTATTGGAAAAAATGTTCAAAACAAATTTAAAACATCCTGTAACAAGTGTACTGTGTTGTACAAGGAATATAATTTTAGTACAATGAGGAAGGTGTATCAAAGAGCACATGTATGTTTCATATGCAAGGAGCCTATGATTCGAAAACAGCCCAAAATTAATCTTTATCTGCCACTGGCAAAATGTATTTTCTTTGAATGTGGGTTTCAATGCTGTTTCAATGAATGTGAGTTTCAAGGGCAGAGAAGTTTTAATGCTAAGTTTTCATTGTGAGACTGCATTGCTTTGTTTAACAGATGACTTAGTGTTTGTGCTGTAAAATACAAAATAAAACTTTCAAATGAAGTCCAACTCATCATAGAAGTAAAGCAGTATGCACATTAGTGTTTATGGTAAATGGAGTGAAATAGCCAAGTATAATGGTTCATTGGAATGGCTGCAGAGGCTCCATTCAACCATTATTTTGTCAGGGGAAGGGCAGCAAACTCAGACAGGCCCAGCTGAACTATACCTCCCAACTGTCCAGATTTTCAAAGAATGAATAGATTTTTGCTTCTTATTTTTGGTTTGTTCATAAAATTTGTAGTTTTAATTCCTAAATGATTTGCCAGAAGTCACTCTAAGTTTCAGACTTCATAACCTTCAGAAAAATGCATGTTAAAGTAAGAGCTGTTCTATCAACTGTCTCAATTTATACAAGAGCAATTTTTAGTACTGTTTATATGTGCCCCCAATATATTTGGCCTTGTTCAGATTTACTGCATTAACAGGTTGAGAGGTACATGCAAATAAATTGCTTTATAGAATTAGGCATAGCCAACCTCTCAACTGTCCCCAATTTTTGGCTCAAAATGTTGCTCTTCCCCCTTATAATCCCTCCGCAAAAATAGCAATTTTGGAAGAAAACATGGAGGGTTTACAATTAAGAAATAACTGTAATAATCAAAGTTATAGATTACTTGAAATGCATGTAGATTCTTTTATATTTTGTCAGCTGCTCAAGGTAGCAGTACTAATATTAAAGTGTCCCTTCTTTGACAGGTAGCAGCTGTATTGTGTGTCTATTTTATATTTTTGCATCACGTTTTGTCCATTTTTCATAAAATTGTGTTTTTTGGCAAATTAGTGACATCACTAAAGACTGAAGTTAGAAAATGACAGACATTTGAGTTTCAGATTTTATACCCTTCAGAAAATTCATACTAATGCAAGACCTATTCTATTATCTTTCTAAGTTTATTAGAGCAATATTTAAAAATTGTCCTTATTGTTGGGCCTTTGTCCCACTTCTGTGTATGGCTTTGTCCAGATTTCTTGCTCTTGAGGTTGAGAGGTATGACAAATGTGTCAGGGCCATCACAGTCAGCTAGAGATTTCAAATTGTGACATGCTTGTTGCACCCCACTCCCCCATGTAGTGACTCTGGATGTGTCCAAGCAAGGCAAGGAGTAGTTGTATCTACCTTGGATGGGGAGGACACACTGCATAAGTAGTACAGTGGCTTTTCATCTGTCCTTGATTTTGCAGAATGGTCTGGTTTCTGTCATATTTTTGTACTGTTGATTTATGCTTATTACTCAAAGTGCCTGTTGCTCTGTGTTTTTAAGTAGCAATGCTTTAATGACCATAAGGTAAGCTTGTCTGAGATCGTAAGATGCAAGTAAGCTTTAATAAGCATACTGTTAAAGAATTGCCAACATTGAAAGCCTTTCTGTTGTTGCCATGCAGAGAATACTTGACTAGATAATGTATAAGCCTTGGGTATTAAAGGACAGGATTCCATTATTTTAAAAGCTCATTACACTTGTTTTTATCATGTTTTCCCATGAAACAAAGTTGTCAGGCAGCAGGTCTTCAGCATGTTACTTGGTACTTTAATAAAGCTGAATATATTATAATTAGGACTGCAGTGCAAGAAGAAGTGGTTTGAGTTGAGTGCTTCTGGTTTTCTTATATTTGATTTTGACTGGCATTCCAGTAATGTATTTAAAAAGTAATTTATTTTTTCATGCCTCACAACCTTTTGTTTCCATCTAGATATTAAGTAAGCTGTCATGCAGCCAATGCATTGAAATATTTTTATTCTTCTACACTTATTTTTGTCTTGATTGGACTTTCATAATGATGGTTTGCCACCCAGGGCAGCGTATTTAATTAAAGTTAGTTTTTTGTGGTTTTGTGCATAGCTCCTCCCCTTTCTGGTTGACCACACCCCCTCCCCTTGACCCCACCCATTCAGCTGTCTCCTGCAGCCCCCCTGTGATTTGAAGTCACCAGCCGCCACTGGTTGGAAGGCAAGTTATTAGTCTACAATTTTTATAACTTGTACATTCAGTCTTAAGGGGGAGTATAATTTTTTCCTGTTGTTGTCAGTTTAGGATGCGCATATAAGTAGTTCTTACTCAGGGTTAAATCTTAATTTGAAGATGTTAATACTTTTAGGAAGAATATAGGTACTGCATCTGGGCCTGGGGTTTTCCATTTAGGTGGCCTAATGGTTAAGGTGTTTGCCTTACAAACACAAGGTGCAAGGTACGAGTCTCACAAGGGATAATTGGCTAGGCTTAAAATGGCTCGCTAGGGCAATTAGCCTAGTACTAATCTATGAACCTATGAACCTATTTTGTTTCAATTTCTTTAGCCATTACTTCATCCCATTTCATATCGTGTACATTTAAACTTCATATTGTTTCATACTGTTCCTATTTACTTTGTTATGTTCTCCAAATGTGTCTATTTCTTCCTTTTCTGGTGGTATTTCTATTCCTTTTGCCTTGTTTCCCAATTTCCTTTAAAACATTTTGGGTCATCAATGAAATGATTATTATTTGCAATAGTGTATGACGGATTCTGGTCTGTTCTCATACTGAGCGTTGCTTTTATCGCATCTGTCTTTCTAAGTATTTTTGTTGATCTGTTTATTCCCTTTTCTGTATTCTTCTAATAGTGTCACTTCTTTTCTTAATTACTGTGTAATTTTCTCTTTTCCTTTCCTTTCCCTTATTGTCCTGTGTTTTTGTAGTAAAACTTTATATGTTATTAATTTATCTGCACAGTAGTGTATCCTATTTACTTCTGATATATTAAAAAAAAACAAGTAATCTGGTGATAAATCCAGCTAAAATAAATGGACACAGGTAAAAGAAACAAATTCACTGGAAGTACACTAGCTAAAACAAAGTCCAAGAATCCAAAGATAAATTCCAAAGTTTATTACACAACCTTAGCATTTTCACTTAAAAAGCTTCATCAGGCAATAACAGAAACAGAAATAAATCAGTTTAAATAATCCATGATCAAAGTCACATGATAAAGTCAAACCTGATGCTGTTACTGTTTCAACCAAGGTATTAAAGAAATAACTTTATTTAGGCCTGGTGAAATATGTGCTCTGAGCCTCAAAATCCATTTCAATTCTTCCAACTCAGTATGTTGTAGTAAGTCCCCCCCCCCTCCCACCTGGATGCTGATGCCTGTGAGACCCCCAGGATATCCCCAGTTGGCCTTTGGAAGGTACCTGTGGCTAGTTTTCTCAAGCTTACACATACCTTCATGTCCACTGGGATGGGTTCCCCTCTGTTATTTCTCGCTCTGAGGCATGGCCAGCACAGCTCAACAAGTTGCTGTATGGTGTCCCTGTCCACCCTGTAACACTCTACTATCTCCAGATCATTTAGCCCCTGGTAGGTTACCCTTGGTCTGAACACACTTCTCCTCCTCTGGTGCCTGAGGTGGTTGTCAGCATCATCCTCCACACCACCTTCAGTCTCCAACACATGCTGATGAATCAAAGCTATGGCAGCCCCTACCATGTACATTTTAAAAGTTCCCCATCTGTTTACACCGATGGTGCAGAGTGTTTGGGAATACACAAGTGTGTGTGAGGTGCGTTCACACTTTATACTATTGTGCTTTGGATGCTGCTGATGTCATTGTGTGTGTATGTGCAAATCCAGCTGCAGGGTATCTTAATTATGGGTTTTACAGCAAGTACTGCAATTGTGGGGCCTTTGGTGTTAAATTATGTTTGCCTGCCGTGATTAATCTGTTGCCCTTTATTTCACTTTTCAACCCGAATCCCCTCCCATTGACAGGCATGCATCCAGCTGCTGGCTTTCTTGTTTTGTACTTTCCCTACCCAGGAATGTGTTGTGAAATGTGTTTTGCAGCTGTTCTACTACAATTTTGCTTTGTTCTGCTGTGACAGTTCTGTTTTCTTACGGCACCGTCCCTTTACTGTTCTGCAGGTAGTTGCTAGCAGCCTTGTTGCTGTTGTCAATGGTCCACTGTGGGTTCCTAGGTGTCAATTACTCATTTGTACTCCTATTTCCATGCTGCAGCATTTCCTTATTTTTTTCCCATATCCTTCCTGTTTCCACTCTGGTGCGCATCATGCACAGCCGTTTACCGGGTTTACAGCGCGTTTTCATCCACGTCCACATGCACATTCGGTTACCTTGTGTGCTCTCAGCTAAGCCAAGCTATGGCTACTTCAACACACCCCTATCCTGCAGCTTTGCTTAGCAACAGGCAAACCGGGTTAGCAATGCTCCAATGTGCTTACAGCAATGGCGACACACCCCACTCTTGATGTCATTTTTATCTCAAGGGCTCACCTCGGTGTTATAATGCTATGCTTTTTTGTGCATCCTTACACCAGCGGGAAATCTGTGATTCAGTATTACTCCACTCATATGCATGGCATTGCCTACTAATTCCTAGCTACTGCACATAACACTGTCACTGCCCCTTAGCAACCCTTGCGCCATGAGTATGGTTGAAACTAAAAACAGAAAAATGGCAGTATTCTCCTTCTCACCTAAATTTTATTATGTAAGCACTTTTGTTTGGACCAATATCCAAACTTCTTCAGACAATGTTTCTCAACATACAAACATTTTTATACACAATCAATTATCTAATTAATCAATTAATTAGATAAACGTCAATGGCTCAATCAACTCATAAAACTATAAAAGCTATACACTTTAAAATGTTACATTCAAGTTTTATGTATCCAAAACTTTAAATAATAAATAAATAAATGAGTATGGTGTAGCATGCCTGCCATTGACTCTTATGGGGAAATTGTGATATGTGTTTCATTGCAGTTTTATTCGATATTTTTGTATATTCCTTGCCATCCCCTTTGCGCACTGATGCCCTGCGCTTTAACTTTGCATTAGTGTGGGCATAATATTAAATGTTCTTTTTCATATTTTGTGCATGTTGTTTTATGCCAATGGCGATATATTTAGCCATTGGCATATATTAACAGTATAATACATGGGTTTGGTCCGCTGTCATGGCTCCGATTTTATGTTTGAAAAATGTAAACCTTTTTTTTGCTTTACATTTCTGCATGCTTACACTACACCTGCACCACTTCCTGAATTGCTATATACCTTCATTTACATGCTACACTGCTGCATATGGGGTGATTAGCATACATGCACTGGGAGCTGTGCGGGCGGGGCATACGCAGGTAGTGCATGTGGAAACCGCTCGTACCTGAATCACTCGGTGGCCATATTTGGTGTTAGATCGCCGACACTATGCCTTCACCTGGCGCAAGCTTCATGAATCCCAGGGAATGTCCCCTTGCTGTACTTATGTAGCCCTATTCAATGATATATTCAGTCCAGGAACAGGCATTTTATTAACTGTAGGTGTTTCAGCATTAGTCAGCAAATGGCACAAAAGTCTTTCATCCTAAGAAGCACCAAGATCTTATTTTTTACAGAAGTTGCAAAGCTGGGAAAATGTGATATGAGCTATAAAATATTGAGTACCACTTTTTAATGCATTATAAGTTTACTAACTACAAATTTGCATATTTGCCATAATGAAAAGAAGCAGCTGCTTCACTTTACTTGCATATGGGTAACATTTTATACAGTTTATATCTATCGATAGATAGATAGATAAAGAGAAAGATAAAATTTAATCTGTATAAAGAAATGCAACCCCCACCCCATTAAGTAACAACAGGTTACACATACTAAGATACTGTACAACTGTATATTCATATTTACTGAAAGCTTTATTGAAACAAGCTGACCAAGTACTACCATCAAGATTTTCACATTTTCTTTATAACACAGATTACTGTCAGATACACTGCACTTCTCAGATGCGTAAAATCACAAAATGTCTACCAGACAGTTTTTTACAGTCACTTTTATCCAGTTTCAAACTTTGTCCTTGATGAAACATTCTTTTCCTGTATTGAAGCATTCTTTGTCTGCATTCTTATCTCATCCAGAGAAAAACAGTTTCTCAGCAAGCTGAAATGTTCTTTCATTGGTAGGATAGTCTGTAACTTTTCTGCTTTTTTTTAGCTATTTCCCTTTAGCAGGTTTATTCACTTGAATATCTGTATACATTCAACTGTTCATGATCATTCAACAAGCCTCTATTGTTAATGCCATTTGTTACAAAAACATTCATAAGTATAAATACATTTTCTTCCATACAAGCACATTCTGTTAAGCTAATCATACTTGTTTACTGCATATTTATTTTCTGTACTTGCAGATGCTGTGTTACATGCTATTTCTAAAAATATCACACTGTTACTAGGATAGAAAACAGTTTTACCAAACCTCTGTTACTATGAAATAAAAACAGTTCTACCAAATTATATATATTTTTCTATCAAATACATGTTATTACTATGAGGGAACATAGTTTTACTGTATATAATTATGTCACATTTCAATGGCTTGCTTAACTACAGCTGTATGCACATTAATGAAATGCTTTTTCTGGTGTGTTAGCCATTTCCCTATAGCAGGGTTATTCACTTGAATATCTGTAAACATTCAACTGTTTATGATATTTCAACAAACCTCTATTGTTAATGCCTTTTGTTACAAAAACATTCAGAAGCATAAATACATTTTCTTCTACACAAGTGCATTCTGTTAAGCCAATCTTAGTTATTTACTGCATATTTCTTTTCTGTACTTACAGATGCTGTGTTACATGCTATTTCTAAAAATATCACACTGTTAACTAGGATAGAAAGTTTTACCAAACCTCTGTTACTGTAAAAGAAAAACAGTTCTAACAAATTATGTATATTTTTCTATCAAATACATGTTATTACTATGAGGGATATAATTCTATCTTGTATCAATGGCCTGCTTAACTACAGCTGTATGCACATAAATGAAATGCAGAATAATTATATGAAGAATACAAATTTACAGAAGAGGATCCGTATCTTTGCTCATCATCATGGCTAAAAGTTACAGGCTCTAACAATAAGTGATGGTACAATCCAGCAGCAGCTGTATTTTTCAATCAGTGAATGTAGAAACAGCTGTTTAGAGTTCAGTCAAAAATGTGATCAAGTGAATGGCTTTTCAGGCACTTAGTATCTTTTATGTTTTTTTTGTAGTAATGTTTTAAACACTAACCCGTTTTGCTAGGTTAGTGTTTTAAACACTAACCTAGAAAAAGGGGTTCTTATCCAACACTTGGTAGGTATGTATTTAAATGTGCTGCATTTGTTCAAAACTGTTTGGTGAAAGTGACATTTTCATCTACATAAAAATGTTTCTTAGGTAGAGCTTTATGGTTTCAGGGGAACACTTTTGGTCAGATCTTCTTTTTTTTCCCCTCCCCACAGTTGTCATCAACTCCTCTCCTTATTTACCAGGGCTATTGGACCCACCTTAACCTCTCTTGGAAACATCCCAACTCATGTCCAGGGATGGTGAGTGGATCAAGGATATTGGTGGGCATCTTATTGCTGATGGAGTATGTGCCCTAGCTCCCTGTCCCCTCATGGCAGCCTGCCAACTTTGCAATTGCTGCCCTCAGGGGGTGCATGCATGATTCCATGCATGTATAACTTCTTGACTAAGAGGCTCACCATTCATGCAACAGACAGCTGGCCAGGTTCACATGCTGCTTATTGATGCGAGCTGTGAGTATAAGCTGTCTCCCTTCCTCCACCAAGAATGGGCTCCTTCTCATCTTCACCCGATGCCCCCTCCAGTGCCTGTGCAGTTAATAAAACATGAAACATCTTTGGCACACTAATGGCTTCATCCCCCTGTGTCACAGGGCCTCTTTTGATCATACCTTCTTTGGTATTATTTAGGAGTGTAGTTTTAGAATTACAGCATACTCGCTGTATGTATCAGACTCTTGTTTTGTGCACTATACCACATTTGGTCAAGGAGTTTCTTGTTCCCTCACTACTATGCAATTATAGAGTTAATATATAAGTAATGGTGTATTGGGCATATTGTAGTCTTGCTTCCAGCAAAAAAAAAACATATTAGAAAGTTAGCAGCTGGGTTTCCAGTGAAAGTAGTTGTTGACTTTGATTCACAGTTTTTTTTAAGATTTTACATTGATTATTGTACGGGAAGTTAAGGCAGTAGACTTAATAAGATGTGTTTTAGTTTTAAATCTGTGGGTATTAGAAATTTAGTGTGGTGCTAATGCTGTTATCGGATTGGTTTGTCATACTGGGCAATAAACTGCACTGAGGTTAACATAAGTCAGAAGAACATAGTGCCAAGGAAGAATCTTTCAAGCCACAGAATCTTGCAGAGCATAATTTCTTAACCATGTATCATAATGATAGGGGAGTTCAAGACATGTTTAAAAGACTTATCTGCAATGAATAAAAGAGATGAGTGAGGACATCCTTTTATTAAAGACATTCTGACTTTTCCTCTGCATGCAACAGCCATTCAGCAATTGTCTGGCTTCATACCTCAAACTCTCCAGTTCAACCTGCAATTTTCTTTACGTTTGTTGTTCTGGCACCTGAACAAATTTAAATAAATCATGCTTACACATTCACTATCAAACTAATGAATGAGGATTTATTTTGCAGATTGTAGAAAGTAACTCCTGATGGAGGATAGTGGCCTCTGTTGAGTTCCTATCGAAAAGATATTGAGCAGTTGCAATTGAAAGGCAGAGTGGAAGACTTACACAAATCCAGTGCCATATATCACACTGCATGAAATGTCCACTTCATAGACACATTATCCATATCTCCCAAATGTCCAGATTTTCACAGAATATCCAGATTTGTTCTCATATTTTGGTCTGTTCCTCACAAAATTTGTGGTCTTCTGGCAAATCACTAAGGACTGAAGTCATTAAATGTTGACAAGCATTTGAGCTTCAGACTTCATACCCTTTGGAAAATACTTGTTATCACAAACCTTGTTTTTTTGCAACTTTCTAAGTTTTTAAGAAAATATTTCAGAATTCCGTATTTTTGGGTTCTTGTCACCCAATTAGTTTTGACTTTGTCCATACTTTTTGCAGTGAGAGGTTAAGTGGTATGATTTCACTTACAATGCATTAGCTATAATGGATGCTATCTAATAACATGGCCATTCTTTAACTTCTTAGAGGTATTCCATACATGCTCATTCCATAACTTTGCCTCCCTTCTTTCCCAGTTTTCTCCTACCAGCCATTTACTATCTATCCCGCTCCTCACCACCATTCATCAGTCTCATGTCTGCTTCGTTCTTCCCAAGCACCTCTTTATCTTATTATCCCAGCATCTCTATGGAGCCTTTTTGGCCTTATTTTTCCCCTCTGTCACCTCTTTTGCCTTAATGTTCTCAAGAAAACATTCAGCCACTCCCCTAGCCAATGGTACTTTTTGTATAGCAAGAGGATGGGGGTCTACCTGACAAGGTCGACAAGCCACAACATTGACAACCAGTTTACCGACACCACATAACCGACAGTTCACAAACACGAAACCTCACATGCCCAACAACAAAATCACTGACACCACATAACTGACAGTTCACAAACATGAAACCTCACATGCCCAACACACCATAATAACGACAATCAACAAACAAAACAAATCCCCTGTTCAAAAAGCGCACACACAACACAAGCACACCAAACTCCTTACAAACCCACACTAAACCTCACATACACAACTATCTACAACCTTAACCCAAACCCTAACCCTAAGGTCCGTCACTATCACACACTTACCTAACCCGCGCCCTAACCCTAACTCACTTAACCCACCCCTAACCCAAAGACTATCACTACCGCACATTTACCTAACCCGCGCCCTAAACCTAACTCACTTAACCCGCCCCTAACCCAAAGACTATCACTACCGCACACTTACCTAACCCGCGCCCTAACCCTAACTCACTTAACCCACCCCTAACCCAAAGACTATCACTACCACACACTTACCTAACCCGCGCCCTAACCCTAACTCACTTAACCCACCCCTATCCCTACAGACAGTCAATATCGCACACTTACCTTACTCGCACCCTAACGTCCGTCACTACTGCATACTTACACAGCCTTTTCCCATGTCGGTGTTCTCAGCGTCGGTGTTTTCATCCGTCGGTCTTCTCAGTTGTCGATCTTCTGGCGTCGGTGTTCTCAGTGTCGGCGTTCTGAGCTGTCAACATTGTCAGGCGGACCCGAGGATGGACATGCATTATACTACTGCAGATTTGTCAGTTTGTGAGCAATAAGAACATCTCATTCAATTTTAATGTTAGTCAGAAAAAGCCATTGTTTTGGGATATATTTATTGAAGTCAGGGAGTGTCAAATAACCACTTCAGTATCTTTTAAAAAGTTAGTTGCTACTTACTATCATCCACTTTAAATAAAAGACATTTTTTGTATTAAATAATTTAACAGTTGCAGTCATATTATGCAACAAGAAATGGCTACATCTGTGAACTTCTGGTTGGAACAGGGATAATGTAGGGCACATCCTTACCTCATTTAATCCTCAACAGCAGGAGGCTAATTAACACCTTTACTTCTTGAGATCTTCTAAGCCAGAAAAGCATTTGCTTCCTGAAAGTTTACAAAAATGTAAAATGTGTTATCTCTTTGATAGACATTGGGCTATACACTGGTGTCAGTATCAAAGGTCGGTATGAAAACGTTGCTTTTCCTATTGCATATTTAATAAAAACTGTATTTTCTTTGCCAAAAATAATAGCATCATGGTAACACAAAAGGTTATATTTCTGCAAGTGTGCAAGATAGGGCTAAGATATCAGTGAGGGAATTATTTATCTGTTCAAGAGCTTTTAGGTGATATACAATGAGACAGAATAGCATAATGTTGTTTTGCAATATTACTCAATCTACACAAATTAGGGATATAATAATTTCACAATATTTGAAAACAATATTAATCTACAAAATCATTTGTTTAGATGGCAAGTATCAGTGTCAATACTGTGTGCCTTTATGTTTTTCATAACATGGTACCATTTGTTCACTTGTAGATCACACAGCTTTTATTAAATTAATATAGCTATGAAAATATAGGTAATCGTCATAGCTGATTTACCAAAAGAGAATTTATATCTCAGAATGTCTTCACATTACCTACCTTTAATGTCATTTTTACTATCACCTACTGTTTGAATGCACACCCTCCAAGATGAGAGTATATTACGTTATTTTTGCGTTATTAATGTAAACATGCAAATATGTCCTATTTTTTTCATAACTGTTTATTTGTAAACACTTTGTTCTGGACATCCCATGCTGTCCATCATTCTTAGCAAATCATGGCAGCTTGTAGATTCCACCAAGTTACATTAGGTTTATGTATGTACCTTTACAGGGATTCAGAAATTAGAGTTTGAAAAATGTGATGAGTATACTCTTTTCAAGCGTACAGGGAATTCTCTTCCAAAGATGAGTATACTCTTACAAGATACGCAGGAGCTTTGCTTTCCTAATAATTATTTTCTTGTAGCAAGCAATATCTTAAACAGCTTCATTATTTTGTTGTCTTAAACAATCATTTTTTCACTGTTTTCTCATAACCAGAGCATTCTTGGCATATAAAAATCTGTTGGCTGAAGGAACAGATTACCCAGAAGAAAATGTTTGGCTGTTGTATAGTGAATTTGACTCATTAATAGTCACAAGGTCTGACCTGATCTGCAATGAAAGGCAACTTTACAATATGTCTATAGACATGGGAGTTTCGGGCAATGTAAAAACTGAATGCAGTAACCTACAAGCTATATAATGAAGGAGTTAGCTAAAATAAATACTAAAATAACTGCTTTTGTGGAACAAACGGCTACTAAAACAATGGCAAAGCAGTGAGTACTAACAAGGTCACTGGGACCAGTTGGAAGCAATTGACTCCATGTTGAGAAAGAGCCTCAATAGCCTAGCTGATCCTGAAACAGTTCTTGAGTTGCTAAAAAAAATACTTTATAGATCATGAAAATCAGTGAGTATGAAAAACCTTAGATTCTCTGGGGTTCTAGAATAGGCAGAAGTCAAGAAATGGATGAAGAGGCAAAACAAAGTAGCAGAGAGAACAGGTACCACACTGTGAAAGTGGCACATGCAAGAGTGCCTAGGGTCTTTTTACCATAAAATTTGAAAAATTATATTCCCCACCAACACTAGTTAGAATGCAAATGTATTCACTGATAGAAGATATACTATCAATTGTAGGCATCCAGGAAAACAATAAAGATTAGGGGAAAAGGATCCTTTGTGATCAGGACTATTCTGCAGGAAAACAGACAAAACCAATGGCTTTCGCTCCAAAAATGTACACGTAGGCAAATGCAATGGAGATACTAACTACCTCATTAACCTTTGCACATTTTAAGGTTTTCCTGTATTGTGTTCTAGATGCATTCCTAGTACCTAAAGAGGCAGTCTGGAAGCTACAGCAGTCTATACAACAAACTGGGGCAGGAATGGAAGGAGACAACAGCATGGAACTTGCTAAAATCCATCAACTTGTACAGAGATCACTGCACAAATTGAGCCATAACATCAAAGTCTGAAAAATGTGTCATCTTTTACCCACAAAACAACTTTTATGCAAGTACAGAAACCTGATTCCAGTGTAGTGATAACACTCCCTCTGTTACAAAATGCACTGGCAGCTACTGGGTGGGTTATCTATATTTATTCATAATCCAACTGTCTCTCATCAAATTCCATATGATACAAATCTGGAACTGGCTAAAGTTATATTTACACTCAATAAAAGTAATTATCATATTACAGCCAATTATAGACTCAAGTCTATGACCCCTTCAGAGCATGAAGAATGCCTTAACCAGTTAGAAAAGTTAACCATACAACCAAATACCTTTCTTTCAAATGATTTCAGCTATCTGCACATAAACTGGCAAATATGTACTACCAACAACAAATACATTTAGATTTTTTTGGACTACTTAAATGCCAATACACATGCCCAGACTGTCTCCATACTCTCAAGAGGGGTTAATCTTTTTTATCCTGTCCTCAAAAACGTTTACCCCAATTGCACCATCCTCCTTAGAAAAATCTGGCAATCTTGCTGTGACCTTATTACTGATGTTTTGCTTTGCATCTCTTCTACATTAAGGGATTACTCCAAAACCAATTATTTACTATTTACTGATCTTATTATTATTCAGAAATGTCATAGCTCACTAGCAAACCTAGTGTGTGAGTTTGCTGCCTACTCTTCTGAATTATACTCTCTGCTGGACAAATCTGTTGAGGTATCTGTGCTGTCTGATGTAAGCACGATAACAAGTTTACAACTAAACCCATATGGTGGAACTACCAAATCAACAAACTGTAGAAGAACACAAAAATGTTCTTGGCCATCTCTAAAAGATGTCCACTTAATAATTTTATAAACATTATAAAAGGGATATAAGTTAAGAATCTCAAACTTAACTTACCTTTAGAAAATCCAAGGCCAACTATGATTGTAACATAGAAACTAATTCAAAAGACAACCATAAGGCCTTCTTTATTATATTATGAGCTTGAAAGTAACCAACAAAGCTGTTCTTTACATATCGCTTATGGTACCACTCTGACCACAAGGACATTGCTAATATCATATTACCAAATGCATAGCAAGTATTTATTTGGAATGCAAACAAGCTAACATTTTATGTTAAGTGGACCAAGATCATCTTATTTATAAGGAATTATAATCCACATATAGCACTTTTGTAGGACATTCATTTGAGCACAACAGAACATGAAGAGTTGTGGAAATTTGAATGCAAAGAGTTTTTTTTTCTCTCAAATTATTACAGATGAAAAAAACAACAAGGATGGGAGGACTGGGGTTTTATTTTTGAAGGGAATTGCATTTCTAGCTGGAGAAAGGCAGGCATAAAAAATGAGCAATACGTAATCTGTAAAGTCTCATTAGATCGCCATAAAGTCACTATGATTAGTATTTATATTCTGCTTGGTAAAAGTCAAAATGAAATGTTATTTATCCTGCAAAAATGGGAGATAGTTCAGAAGTTCCAGAGAGATAGGTAGGAGACTAGAGCGTCATATTTACTTCTGAGAAAGAAATTCAAAGGCCTAGAGAGCTGTGAAATCCAGCATTTGGGAGATTTTCTACCTTCTCAACAATGTAAAGAATTGAAATGGCTGCTTATATGCTAGTTTTTTGAAGAACAATGAGTGCTTTAAGTTTCAAGGAATTGCACAAAAAAAATTGAGATACCAGCATCAAGTTGAGAAAAGAGACCCTGAGGGACTGGTTAAGTTACAAGAAGCAAAAGCAAAGATGTTTAAACAATTAGATTATAATGCAGATTACTGGAAAAGAGCACTGAAATTATAATTTCTGAGACAACCCTAGCTCCACTGAAGTAACTGGTCCTTTGACTAAGATAACAAGAAACTGAAAGGATAGTAAGCAAGGTGAGAGATCTAGTGTCAGGATTAGTAGTTATAATTCTTCAACAGATACTGGAAGCTTTTGGAAAGTATTATATGTGACTGTATATTAAAATGGATATTTATCCCAGATTAGGTATATGGGGATTTAAGGCTATCAAAACTTAAGACAGAGGAAGCTGAAAATCTTGTTATAGAAATTACTTGAGAAGGCTGACAGGAAGTAATATAAATGTCCATCTCAGGGGAGAAAATCAGTCACAGGGAAATTCTCTGTGTACAACCCCTGTGGTGCCGGGTATGTAGATGGCTGCATGGTCCAAAGAGAAAAAAGGGGATGGGCAATGGCTGTGGAATGTGATAATACACCAGCACATACCTATAGCATGGCTAGCCCTTGATACTACCCAGAAATACAGGGAGAAGCCAGAGTATATCTAAAGTAAAAAAAACTCTACTGTGGAATATGACATGATACAAAATAAAAATGGGCTTAACCATAAATCCCAGGTAGAAAACATTATTTTTCAGTAAAGTAAAATAGATAAAATCATAAGAAGAACGCAAAATAGGTAAGCACTTCCCTATCTCTAGGACCAAATAACTTAAAATATATATATATTTGACATTTAAATAATAAAATGGTAAAAATCACATGATCAAATTCACATTATCAGTGTTTAAGAGAGAGAAAGCTTTAATAACAAGTTTTAATGAAACAAAATAATTTGAGCCAGGAAATCTAAAAGAAAACCGCATATCAATCCACTCATATTCAGTTTTCTCAATAATATCTATACTCTCAGACTAACATTGTCTGCAGAACCATGAATTTAAAAATAGGTTTTATACCACCATCTTTAAGATGTTTTGCTAAAGCATTATTAAGCTTCTATTTCTTCAGATTGAAAATATGTTCAGCAATACATTCTTTAAGCATTGTATTTTTTTCCAACATAAAAAAACATTGTCAGCTCTGGCTTCTAGGCAAATAGACTATATTAGAGGTATTGCAATCAGCATAAAAAATAAAAGAATAGCATTTTCAGTAACTGGATGTATAAACATTGTAGTGTTCAGTATAAATCCACAATAAATACAGATATAAGAACTTCCAAAATGGCTACACACTGATTAACAGCTTAATTTAACCTCTCCCAGTGTGAAAACAGAAAGTGAGAAAAGGGAGCCAGTGAAATTGCCATTTTTGGGTAAAATCCAGTTACTGGCTATTAAGTACATTGACTGGATGCCAGCTAATAAGACATTTAGAGAACCTCAAAGAAAATCAACTATAAAAGGTGAATAAAAAACAAACAGCAGGCAGTGAAGAAACTTGCAGCTGTTTAGCAAAAAGCAAGTTAAGCTTCAGATGCTGTACAAGATATGACGTCCAGTAATTTAGAGGAAAAAAATAAATCTAATATACTCAGAATTTATTAAAATAAATGAAAACTGAAGGAACATATCAACTTAAATAATAAAGGGCAAGAAAGAATCAAATAATCTTTAAATAGCTACTCAGATGAACTGATAACATCCCAAAAATCAGAATTCTGAAATAGAGAATGCTAGCTGGTTAGGAAGTTTCTAAGAAAGAGATGTTTCAAAAATAGTATAGGTAGAAGCCACTGCTTACAGAAAAAAATGAGATTTTCTGAAGTACTAGAGAGCGTGAAAGGAACAGACTGTATTAACTGCATGAATGCACAAATAAGCAACTAGACTGGTGTTCCACAGCAAGATTTGTTAACTGAAAGGACCCATCAAGTGTAGGCTCTAAACCTGGCCATGAAATGGTAGCCAAGACCTATATTAGTAAATATGCAGTTATACCAGCAGAAAGACTTGATCATGAACAGAACAGTGGCAGAAAGGAGAAGTATTAAAAACTGGAGACAGTGGATTGTTTGTGGAAAATTATTATTCGCTGTACACCAGGCTGAAGAGAAGTACATTTATCCAATCAATCAGGGAATGTTGAGAGGCAGGTGTAAAATTCAAGATGCTGTATCTAGTTGTCTTTAGAATATTTTTCCTGGGGGATCAATTACATTTTTGATGCAGAGCAGGCTAAGAATGAAATAAAACAGTTTATACAACAAAGAGTGAGGCAGCAAGGAAAAGGAGGTTCCAATTCTCATTCTTCTGTAATAAAGCTTGTAGAGACCAGTGAAACATTTTCTGTTAGTCTAAAGAAAATGTTTGAGAAAAAAAAAAAAACAGGAGTTGACTAGAAGCATTAGGGGTAACTTGGACTTGAGCCTCTGTCTTGTGCTGGGAAATTAAGATGATCAGGAAGTAGACCAACAACACTGAAATTAATGAATAAATGGAAATCTATAAAGCATCAGTCACATATATTAAATATGACTTTGCAAGAAAAGTGGCAGAGAAAGGATGGAATTTTGTTGACTGTGTTAGACTTGTGTATGGACTGTAAAGCATATATCCTACTTTATAGCATTAATATTTAGGAAGATGCTAAATGGAAAAAAGTAACTGAAAGTAAAACAATTCTAGTTCTTATTGGTATTTGTACCACGGCTTGCAGGGGAAAAAAACGTGATATATAAACTGTATGTTATGTTGCATAGCAGTTTTCTTTAGGGTGCAGTCAGGGGTATTTTAAATGTTGGATGAGTATTTTCAGTGAATGTTTATATGTTAAAGATGTTATATTAAGCAAGTATTTGTCTTAGGTGTAAGGAATATTAGCTCTTCACTTTAACAACATAAGGAAGCCTGGACAAGAGCAAGTTTAAATTAATATAATGATGTGATCTTGGGCTGCTGGGTTGGGGTGAGATGTAAAAGTGTACTGATTATATGTAGAATTAAGACACTAATATCTCTTGTTTTTCCAAGACTGGATTTCTAGATTAATGTTCTTAGTTTAAGCTATAAACAAATTTTTTGTAAGCAAATAGGTTTAAAAAATAAGAAAAAATGATGAAAGGTATGAAAAATGATGTTTCTTTCATCTGCAAATGTTCTAGGTGGGTGACATGAAGTATGCAACAGTGGGCAGTTGGTCAGGAAAACTTTATACATTGTGTTCTGAATGATATTTACAGAAGTTGCTTGCTACACCTCCCAAGTTGTTAGTTGCTCTTTTTAAATTGGCAATTACGTTTAAATGAAATTGAGTTGTATGCTGGTGCAAGCAATTAACCTTGAAAGCTCTGAAATTCTTTGCTGAGGAAAATGCAAAATTTACAGGTTTACTAGCAAGCATTTCAGTAAAAAAGTATGAAATTATAGGAAGTGAATAAGAAATACTATCCTTCCCAGCAGCCTTAATGCTTTAATAGAACTGTGAACAATTTAGATTTATTTAAAGGTAGTCAGTACACTTTTGTTCTCTGAAAGCATGCAAGCTGATTTTCATATTTGGGAGGGGAATAAAGCTAAGAATAAATAGGCAGAAATCACTGTAAGTGAGAACACAGGACATAACAGGCATGGGTAACTTTAATTTTAGATTAGGTAATACATGTAGGAGCAGCTGTCAGTTTGGGGCAATTGTTTATATCTGGAGAGGTTAAACATCATTTGATAAAAAAGTATCTAGTTGTTTGCATTTGTTCTAAGTTAATATGGTAAAGGTTATTCTTAAAATGTATTTAGTTTTTTGTTTAATGAAAACCCTCAAAGCAAAACAATTTGAAAGCTGTGACATAGGCACAAATGGAGAAAAGAAGAAACATCAGCCTGCCAAACAGTGTGTACATATAAGACAAAGCTGAAAATGCACATTCAAAAAACTGCCATGTATAATAGGTGGGAACAATAACCTGCTTAACATAATGGCTACTGTATCCATACTATTTTGGGATGTAAATGGCCTTACAGGTACAGACAGAAAAGGAAAGAGGATTGAATTCAGAGTGCAAATAGCAATGTTGCAGGACACACATTTGGAAAGAAATTAACATGTGAATTTGACAAAGGAAGGATTTCAGGATGGATACTAACAATATCAGGGATGATGGAAAAGGAGTGTTATAATACTGATTGTTAGAGGGACTCCAGAAGTGATAAAATTAAATATTTAGGATAATGGATTAAAAAGACGTCTGTTATGGAATCTAAGGTTATGTGGGAAGAGACTAAAAAGATAATGCAAAAAACTGAGAAACTGGAAGCTCTTGTTTATGTATATGGATAGTAAGCTACAAGCAGAGAAAATGTTTTAGTCCATTTAGTTTTATATCCAAGACAGGCATAACGTTATCAGTTAGATGAGAACACCTATATGGTGTGAAATGTTACACACATCTTGCATTCCAGAGCATTTTCTGAAAAATCAACTTAAAAAGCATAATATAATCGAGGTTTTTCTTCAGTGTGACATCCTAGATTAACAATCTTAGTGTTATTTTACTAATAAATCCTTGTTCATTCTATTTCTACCTATTATAAGTTGGTAAGTCTCTTAGTTAAAAAGTCAGACTCAAGAAACGTCTGGACACCATAAGGAGCTATGAGCATTAACTGCAAGTATACAAAAAGGCACTATAGGCTTGAATGAGTTAATAATCAGCTGAAGGAATTCATCTGGGAGGGGAAGAAGGCAAGAGTTGAGGGATAAGCTGATCCTCCCAAAAAAACAAGGTGGCTTAGGATTACCCAGTTTTACAGGATATTTTACAGCTATGCAGTTAAGGTTCATAAATTCATGTAGAAGGTAATAATTCAAAGTTTGAAAGAGATGATAAACTGGAGTTCAAAAAAATAAAGAGAGTGGGATTTGGGATGCAGATTCTTAAGGAGAATAATAACCACCACACAAAATATACGTATAAAGTTGCAGAAAGTAATCTAAGAACTAAGCCAAAGCAGGGATGGAGAAAGGACATTTTGCCAATAGGGATGACTGCAAGTAAGAGTACAGAAAAGAGGCAAGAGGGAGGAGGAATTTACTGGAGAAAACTGGCAAAGGAGCCAAATAACTAGAGAGGAAAAAAATAATAGAGTGCAATGAAGCCAAGAAGACTGCAAGTTAGAGACTATAATCCATACCAGGGATTAAAATCAAAGTATAGGCATACAGAAAGAGAATCCTGAATGAAAGACCTGCTATAGTAGAGTTTTAGATGAATCTAGAGCAAAAGCTGCTGTGAAAAAAGGATAATTAGTAGGGCATATAAAAACTAACTCAATCAGAAGGGTTTAGAAAAAAATGGAAAAAGAGCATTGAAAAAGAGTTTACAGTGGAACAAGTGGGCAATATGTATCGCTTCCAAGTATGCAACAAAGGTTAGGATTTTTGCTTAGATGTATTTGCATATGCATTTTTATACCCCAAGCAGTTTCAAAGAATTTTTCCACAGGTAGATAGCAAATGCTGGAGGTGTGACATCCATCCATCAATGACATCATACCTCGGCCCTCCCACTGTTGGCCTACTGGTCAGGGCCAGGTAGCTGTACAACTCTGTCAACTGTGCAAGGATGTGCTGGAGACTGCCAATGCAAGTCTACAACTGCTGGTCCAGCAAGGCCACGAGCAGACCTTCCAGGTCCTTCTGGGTGACATACAAAGATCCCCAGTGATTGCCCCAGTAGGTAGCCTACACCTCTAACTGGAGACAGACCAACAGAGAACACCAAGGAGCTCTTCAGGTCTCTCAGTGCTGACAGATCTATATCACCCTACTGAGAAGTGTGCCTGGTGAACCAGTAAGGATCCAGCAAGTGATGGTAAGGTACCTGCTGCTTCACCACATCCACTGTCATGGCTGACACTGCATACAATTTGAATATAAATGGAAGAACCAGAACACATAAAAATAAGAAGACAGTGATAAAGAGAGAACTGCAAATTCAATAGCAATTATCTGTAATGAGTGTCTGGCAGTACAGTCCCTAGAGGAGTGAGATGTTAAGTATGCAATGGCAAAACAAAATGATATAGAGGCTTTACACAACTTTACTACAGCACTATGTGTGTCACAAGGGGCAAGATTAAATGCCACCTTAGCAGCCCCCCCATGTGTACAGTCTGTAAGTTGCATACAGTGAGACTGCAATGGACAGTAAAACAGGATATTACCAGCAGGTGACTGGCAGTATCTACCAGATGGTGCCCTGCAGAGAATCATGGAGACCATGTGATGTATACCCCACTATAGAATTCCAAAATGAACATCCATAGGACACCAAAACCTTGTGGTAATAGTGAACCATGAAATATGACAGCCAGCAATAATCATTACTTGACAGCAAACCAGATGTATGTCAGTGCTATCCCAGGTGTAACTGGTGCTGGCAGCATTAGAGGAATGGCCAGTGTAAAAGAAAAGGCATGATATACTGACCACTGCACTGTACTGTAATAGCAGGTTAAACAGCAATGAACATGGCACTGACTGATGCCAACCAATCAGGTCCAAAGTAAATAACACCCATGATGGTGGTGAAACACTCACTGTCAGCCCAGCCTACATCGCCATGCCACTGTTAGAAATCCCTGGTGGTAGGATGGACAGCAGAACAGTTCAACCTACAATGAAAATGTGTGCAGCACATAAACCAAAGCAAAGCTATAAGGAAGGGTTAACATGATCAGCTGCAATGCAGACATGAACAATGAAGCAAATGCCTAACAAATATGCAACTATAACATCAGCTCCATATATTTAACCTGATGCCTGGAGGGTCTTTCCTGCTGCATCTTACACATTAGCTTGTTTTCCTTTATCTCGCCAGGTGCCAAACATCAGAAACAAGGAACATGTCCATGAAATCCAAGATCTGCATATTGCTGTAAAAGAATCCCTACATATCTATTATCAAACACCAGTCACTAGTGCCTACTGTTTAACTCTTTAACCTCCTTTTCCCATTGGATATTAAGGCCTCAGTGGTGCCTCTTTAGGTCAATGTAATGATGCCAGCACTGGTGACTGGGGGGAGTGATGCTCATAGTATCATCCCCCACTCTGACAAAACAGTTCCAGACATCCACTTTTAATGGGGTCCCTCAAAGGAGTCCCACCACAGATGCTCCCAGTGCAGGAAATCTAAAAATATTCCTAGCCTCTTTCCTGAACCATGTGATAGCCCTTTCAGGTTCTTACTTTACAGAAGCCATGGCCACTTCACAGGCTATCAAAAGGAAAATGGTAGCCTCTTTCCTGAACCATGTGATAGCCCTTTCAGGTTCTTACTTTACAGAAGCCATGGCCACTTCACAGGCTATCAAAAGGAAAATGGTAGCAGATTTATGTCTACTCATGTTTGGGGTATCATGTGATACACATTGATGGACAACATTTCAGTATAATGTAGCTCAGTGCAAACAAAGAACTATGTGTCAAGTCCACTGATGGCGGAGGTTGGCAGACATACTGGGCACAAGATATCAACCTATATAATATATACTGGTGTACAGGATTGTGTCATATTGTCCCTAAGATCCATGAAGTAGATTAAGGAGCCCATGGCCTCTTAGAAATCACAGGCTTGCCCACCCATGTGCAGGCCACATCATAGTCTTCAATGTGTGTGCACAGCCAGGCGTGAGGATTATTGCACAGTCTACAGGTGTTACGTATAATGATAAATGTGCATTTCAATAACATTTACCCTAAATTTCCTCATTAGCATAATTGTTATACTAATAGCCCTGAGACTGTGAAATGTGAAGAGCCACTGCCAGTACATTGATCATTTTGCTATTGCTTTTTTTTTCCAGGAATAGTGAGTTGATCACTCAGAAGATATTTATTTTGATCTACAGAGGGAAGACCAGTTCTGCGTCTGCTGTGATAATGGTACTCAAGCAACTGGCAATTTGCAGGCAGGGAGATTAATTGAGTAACTGAAACACTCTTATTTTCAGACTTGTTGACAAGGAGGATAAGGATAATAAGGAGGGTTAAAATAATGAATGACAAGACAGTACACAGGTGGAAGCAGCAGTAGCCTGCCAAATGTATGGTTATGGACAGTGTCTCCTGGCTAGTGGCGCAGACAGAGAGGACTGTGTTGCAATGGACAAAGTCTGCATCTGTAGATAATATATGGAACATAGTGGATGGGGTGGGAGTAGAGAAGGCACATTGAATAACTGTTACATGGTGGGGGGTGAATGTGAAGCACACTATGGAAAGTGTAGGCATATGATAGGATGCATGACACAACACAGCCTGTCCCCATGCTTCCCTGCTCTGTGATGTTGGAGTATGGTAGGAATGGCATCTTATTATGGCTGAGCTGCCACATGGGTGCAGTACCATCACAAATAGTGTCGAGCACATTTTGCACGCAGTCACTGACCATTGGCGTATGTCCACATTTAAAGGTAAATACCCGGCGGTGTAAACCTTGGTTCGAGATGATTGTCACTGCTGAAGTGATACCCTGACCCCATGTGCAAAATGGAAAAAAGGGGATGAGGATGTATGGATGGATGAAATGATGACTAAAACACAGAAGGATATTAAGACATTTTCCCAGACAGAGACTGATATGCTACTTCTATCCCTTCATGAGCACAAATGGCAGACAATGATCATGGAAAAAAGTGATCAGACCATCCAGGTGTGTGTGTGACATGAGCTGGTGGTGGATGCTAATGCAGTTGGTGGCCACACCAAGGCAGCTAATCAGGTAAGTGCAGGGTGACTGACACAATCCTGCAAGCCTGCTATAAAGTTCATGCCATTGTGCAAAAGAGGATGGTCATGGATAAGGGTTCTACTGTAGAAGAGTTCCTGCTACCCCTGTCTATGGAAGCTGAAAGAAATCAGATAACTAATGGAGCTCTGGATGTGAGAGCTGAACTGGATGCGCCATCCTATGTCTCTATTGGGGATGCACCAGACTGGTATTTCCTTATGTCTGTAACACATTTTAATGGCATGCCTGTGCCATGAGCTCAAGGATGTTCAGCATCACCACATATCCTCTACAGGCATACCTGTCATGCAGGCAAAAATTCATAGCCCAGCAGGTTTGCTTGTTTACATTCATTGCATAGTTATTTATACCACTGTTGTATCACAGAATGGTGGAATTGTCACATAGCCAAAAAATTGTTATGGCTAGGCTTGTATAGGCCCTAGGGCCAATAGCCTAGTACCAACCTATGAACCTATTAGTAGTTCTAAATACAGAAGTTTGTCTGTTTTCATAGATGCTAGGGTTATGGAGTCCTCTTCTATGTAACAGGGCATGCCTGATGTCAGTGCTGCATCAAACACTGACAGTGGTGACAGTCTTGAAGTAGCACAGCCTGATGCCACACTGCCAGTGACATAAACTCCTGAGGACTCAATACCACCTAAATTCAGTAAAACAGCTCTGCTGCCTGTGGAATCTGCCCCCACCTCTCCATAGTCCATGGAATAACAGGTCAGGCCTGGCAGCCCTAGTCAGGAAGCACCCTCAACCCTGCTCATGCACAAGCAGTGTGTAGTGCACCTTCACAATGTGTGTGATCAAATGATAGGAGTGGCTGACTACTGGCCATTCCCAGCATTGCTCTAGCTCAGTGCCTGAAATAGGAATCACAATGGGATGTACTCAATGGATATGCAGGGCTGTCATCCAGCTATCACTGTCA
This sequence comes from Protopterus annectens, assembly GCF_019279795.1. Lineage (NCBI taxonomy): Eukaryota > Metazoa > Chordata > Ceratodontiformes > Protopteridae > Protopterus > Protopterus annectens. The sequence continues at coordinate 617,569,375 of NC_056726.1, forward strand.
CCATAGCAAAAATAATAGGTGTACTTCATGGTCTGTTTGATAACGTGTGTGATGATAGATGTGACAAAACTGTCCAACTGTTTGCAGTGCTGGGTAGGACATATGAGGAATATCACTTTTTCCACTGGTCAGAAGCACAGTAAGTGGTCAAATAGAACTGGATCTGTCATGGCTTGAAAAACAAGACACAGGTCACCTTGCAACAACCTATATGTTACTGAGCATTATTGAGTCATACTGATCTATCAGGGTACTTGAAAGATTTAAGACTTTTTTTATTGGTTAGAAATCTTTGGGGCCTTTCCAATTGAGCACTATGCCTGGATTTGTACATACTAAAGAGGGCACTGCATTCATTGATGGTTCTGATAAGGAAAGAGTACAGCAGTAGGATAACTCCCTTTAATACTGAAACCAATAAAAAACAAAATAAAAACTGTAAATCCAGAATGAAGGTGCAGCTCAAAACCACAAGTCAAGCACAGAATGCCAGATAAGAAAGTATTTAGCGTACCACCACTTTATTCAAATGCTTTCATGATAAAACAGACTTCTTCAGAACAAGAAACAAATAGCATCAGCAAGGAATACTCTTTAAACACTTCCCAAGCAAGTAATTCATCAGGAATTAACAAATTAACTCTCTCTATACCGGAAGAATCCAAGGTTCCTGTAATCACGGCTGCACAGGTAAAAACCACACTCTCCAAAGCCAAGAACACAGCATCCATGGGACCTGACAACATCCCAGGCTGCATTCTACATGAACTACAGAACCATGGGCGCTGGAACCATATAGCACAGGGGGAGGGGAGCCCTCCCCCCACTTTTGCAGATCATCCATACTTCTGCCCTTTCGTTTTCCACACCTCCAACTGCCATGATGACATCAGCGCACGTATTTTTGCAAGCAGGAACACAGAGTTATTCAAAGCTGCTTGCAGAGTGGAACAGACAGAGTGTGTGTGTGTGTGTGTGTGTGTGTAAATGCCCCCAGCAGGATACATTTAGTGGCTAGAGGTACTCAGGCTCAAACCCTGTACCTTCACCATCACTTGTGAATTTATGCTTGTTGTTCTGTTACTCTAGTTTTGCAGGACTGGTAATACAAAACATTTTATTCTAGCAATTTTCTAAGGTTATAAAATCAGTATTTTAATTGTGTCCCTTTTTGGGGGCTGTATTCCCCCATTATTGGCTTTGTTCTGTATTTTTGTGCTAAGAGGTTGAGAGCTATGGTGAGAAGTGAGAACTGAATTCACTAAATGATATGATAGCCATTTAAGTTTGTCTTCCCGTCTTCCAAAAAACTGCTGGTTTAGCTTAGTGGTATGTTGCTCTGACTGTAGTACACAAGTTTCTGGGTTCAAGACTTGGCAGTGAAATGCATGGTGGTAACAACATTTTATGCAAGCAACTTTCCAAAATTATGCACGCAATGTTTAAAATGTGTCCCTGTTTTTTGCCCCCCATTGAAAATAAGTTCAAGAAGCTGTGCAACATGCCTATGGCTTACATTCTACTGTGATTCTGTGTTTATATATTGTGTGTAGAAGTAGACTGTTATCATGAAAATGTTCTGAATAGGGCAGTTTTGTCATTACTGGTGCATACATTTTGCTTCATTGCCTACTGGAAAAATGTTCAAACAATAAATTTAAAATGCAGTTGTGTGGAAGTAGACCTTTATGATGGAAATGTTCTGAATAGGGCAGTTTTGTCATTATTGGTTAATGCATTTTTTTCATTGCCTACTGGAAAAATGTTTAAACAATACATTTAAAATGCGTTCTAACTTAAGTCTAACAAGTGTGCTGTATTATACAAGGAATATAATTTAATACAATCAGGAAGGTGAATCAAGGTGAGAAGTGAGAACTGAATTCACTAAATGATATGATAGCTATTTAAGTTTGTCTTCCCGTCGGGAACAGATCAACAAGCATAAATTCACAAGTGATGGTGGCTAGGGACTTTAGGCTCTTTTTGCCTGTATCCAAGGTACAGGGTTTGAGCCTGAGTACCTCTAGCCACTAATTTGAAAACTCAATTTTCTGCCTTGTCTTCAGCTGATATAACTGTTTTTTATAGCTTGTGTGTTACCTAACTCAATGTTCCCTTAATTTGACCTGTTAATAACAGCCTGCATTTAAATTGGAAGCTGTGTTCTGAGAGACAGCCTTACAAGATTATCTGCAACTATACAGAGCTGAGTATATTTTTCTTTATTATAGAGTTTAATTGTTGCTTAGATACTGATCTGCAAATATACAGAGCTGAGTATATTTTTTTAGTTTTATAGTTTATACTGTTAGTGGTTGCTCAAATCTCTTCTGAAACTGTCGTCCCTACCCCCCCTCCCTGTTTTTGGTTTGTAGTTAAATTTGGTGGCTTTTGCAGTGCCCGCCCCACTGTAGATTTGATCTAGGACACTCCCCCAGTCTCATCTCTTTACCGCATTCTACCTAATAAACCCTTTCTGCACTTGCTTTTAGTCCTTTTTAATTTAATTGCATTTTTCAAACTGTGTATGGTCTAATATTACTACATACTTGTGTGCTAGCTTGCACTGCATGTGAATTGTTTTTACTTCTGTTTTTGCTACTTTTCTGTAAAAAAAAAAAAAAAAAAAAAAAACTGTAAGCCTGTTTCCTATCTTTCCTGTAACTAGTGTTCCAGATACAGATTTGCTGTATCCAGGACTGTTTGTAAGCTTCTGAGCCCCCCTAAGCCTTTCTGTGTTGGAGGGAAGCCTTCTAGCTTATCAGTGGGAGTGGTAAGCATTAGGTAACCTGTCTACCACATAAGGAGTGGTTCTGGCCCATAATTTGTAGTTATTGGCCATTTGGGCAATCTTCCATCTCTCTCAACTTTCTGATTTGAAAGCCTGCATTTGCACTTGTTTCTGTCCTGTAACTTGTCTAGTGCAGATATAGTTTTACCACTTAAATTTGCTTATTCATACTCAGCACTTGTTCAGAACTTGTAAGCACTAAATAAGCTACTAATTACTATAGCACTCAATCCTCCTCATTACCTAGAGGAAAACAGTTTTTGTACTCACTTTTCTCACTGGCATTGAGAAAAACAACTCTTGTAATCACTTTCCTCACTTATCTAGAGGAAAATACTAGTCTAGTCCAGATACAGATTTGCTGTATCCAGGACTGTTTGTAAGCTTCTGAGCCCCCCAAGCCTTTCTGTGTTGGAGGGAAGCATTCTAGCTTATCAGTGGGAGTGATAAGCACTAGGTAGCCTATCTACCACAAGATCCAGGTACAGATTCTTAGTTTTAGCACTTGAATTTGCGTATTCATGCTCATCACATGTTCAGAACTTGTTAGCACTAAATAAGCACAAATTACTACAGCACTAAACCTTCCTGTTTACCTAGAGAAAAACAGTTTTTTAACTTACTTTCATCACTTGCTTTGAAAAAATTACCTCTTCTACTCACTTTCCTCACTTGTCTAGAGGAAAGTAGTTTTTTATTCAGGCATGTCCAAGGGTCAGCTCCCAGTGTTCTCTCCTGTCTATCTGATGAATCTGGGCATCATGAGGCAATGTAGAAATTGCCTCATGTATACAGACAACCCTCTCCTCCTACCACCCAACACTAGAACCTGTGAGAGATGCACTTATCTAGCCAAACTGGAGGTAAAGCTCTATCCAACCAAGACTGAACCTGACAGTCATGAGGAGAAGGTAAACATTTGCACCACACCACACTCATCACATAGTCTCACTACATCTACACCACCAAAATCCATACATAGAAACTCAAAAACATTCGCGGAGGCTCTCAATAATAATCTGCCTAAGCAACAGAGACCTCCAAAGCAGAAACACAAGCAACCTCCATTCCCCAACATCACCCAAATGACACACAGCCCACAGACTCAGTGTGCCACTCAAACACAGCCAATAAGGCAAAACAACATACCCAACACACTAGTCATAGGTGACTCTATAGTCAGGCACACTGATGTCCCACTCACCAGGCTAAACAAAGGAGAAGGTTAATGTCAGCTGCCTGCCGGGTGCCAGGATCCACCACATAACCCACACACTCAGGTCACTCCACAACAAGTACAAATATGACTCTGTCATTGTCCATGTTGGTGTGAATGACCTGAGATGTACCTCCCCGGACTACATGAAAAGAGACATGGAAGAGCTCTGTGATCATGTAGCTCAGTCAGGTATGACTCTAGCTCTGAGTAGCATTCTGCCATCGCCCAGAATGATACCACAGTACAAGGACAAAATGATTGACTTCAACAATTGGCTAAGCTTCTGGTGTCATTCTAAGGGGATCCAGTATCTGTCTGCTTGGGATGACATCGTCGACAGACCACGATGCTTTGCCACAGATGGCCTGCACCTGTCGCCCCTGGGATTCCGGATACTGGCTAAGGCTCTTGCTGCCCCTATAGTGCCTTTTTTAGGCAGGGTTCAAGTAACACATTCACCACCATAACAGGAACAGGCAAGCAAAAACTGAGGGTAATGCTACTCAATGCTAGAAGTCTAAATTTCAAAATGCACTCACTCGAGGCACTCCTTAAAATGGAGAACATCGATATCTGTGCAGTGGCTGAGACCTGGTTCAAGGCTCCAGAGAGCACTCCTGCACTACCAGGCTATAACTCATACCACACTTTTCAGCCATGTAACCTGGACTGAAACACCAAAGGTGGGGGCGTGTCCATATTCATTAAGGATATCCACACCTCCAGGCTAGTTGCTCAGCATAATGCATCCGAGGTTATCCAAGTGCAGCTAACTCTTGGCAAAACTGCAATCCAAATTGTAGCTTGCTACAGATCCCACCACCATGCCCCAGGATTCCCACTCCTCTTTTCTTGATATACTGGAAAATATTAGGGTTCAAACACCCTAATAATGGGCAACTTCAACTACCCCGCCATTAACTGGGAAAACTACTCATGTACCAACTCCTTAGTGCAACGCTTTCTGGAATTCATAAACTCCAATGTCCTAGATCAACTTATCCACACCCCCACCAGGGGCAACAATAACCTAGACCTAGTCATTACCAACATGAGTGACCGGAGTTCCACACCTGAAGTCAACTCCTCGTTGGTCCGATCCGACCATAAGCTAATCACCCTTGCTATCCACATCCCACCCCCACCCCCATTAAGGAAACCACAGTAAAAAAAAGTCTCCAAAGCCAACTTCATGCTTCTTAAGACAGAAGTAGTGAACTTCATGACACCCATGCAGATGGACAATACAGTTGCAACTGCTGAATCCTACACAAATGCACTCTATAAGCACTTACATGAGTGCATGGATTGTGCTATCCCAAACAGAACCAAGACACTATCCTCAAAAAAAAAACACTATCCTCAAAAAAAAAAAAAAGGAAGCCAATCTGGTGGTCCCATGCCATAAACAAACTATACAACAGAAGGAAGAAACTGTTGCAAAAGAGAGTAAAGTCCCATGAGTGGAGGAGCTCCCTGGTCAGCCTCAGTAAGAAGCTGAGATCCCTTATAAGATCCTCCATAGCTAGCTACAAAAATAAAATTGCCACTAATTCCAAGGACAACCACAAAGCATTCTATAGCTGTGTCAAGAATCTCAATGGCAACACCCAGATCTGCTCTGAGCTACAGCACAAAGGCACGAACATTACAGAACCAACTGATATTGCCAACATCCTGGCAGATAGGTTCAGTGCTAACTTTACCCCCCACCCACCCCCTAAAGGGCCCATATCTATACAGGAAGAATGCAGAGTCCCTGTAATCACAACTACACAGGTGAAAGCTGCACTCTCTAAAGCCAAAAACACAGCATCCATGGGACCGGACAACATCCCAGGCTGCGTTTTACATGAACTTCAGAATGAACTGGCTTCCCACTTAAGCACCATGTTCAATAATAGCCTTGCATCAGGCTTTGTGCCCACTGAATGGCGCACAGCAACAGTTATCCCACTCCACAAAGGGGGAGCCACCACTGATCCCGGGAACTATAGACCTATTAGCTTGACGAGCCTGGTCTGCAAAGCCATGGAACGTATCATCATGCAACTCATAAACAAAGACATTGGCAACCTCCAAACTCTGGATCCCATCCAGTAAGGGTTTGTGAAAAGCAGATCATGCCTCCTGAACCTGATCGACGTCTTTGAGGCAGTCACCAAAGCCGTAGATGAGAGTAAGGTGGTTCACACAGCCTATCTTGACCTCGCCAAGGCTTTCGACACCATCCCCCATTCTGGAATTATAGTTAAACTCAATAAACTAGGCATAAATCCCTATGTCACAAGATGGGTTGCCAACTGGCTCACTGACAGAACCCACACTGTAAAAGTTGCAGACTCCAAATCTGACCTCAAACCAGTGACAAGTGGAGTACCACAGGGTTCCGTCCTGGGACCGCTCCAGTTTGGTATCTACTTCTCTGAAGTACAGGCTAACACAGAAGGCCTTTGGCTAATGAAGTTCGCAGATGACAGCAAACTAGGAGCCATAGTCAAGTCCCCAAATGATGTGAACATCCTACAGAAGGGCCTCTCTGAGACAGATGCCTGGTGTCAGAGCCATGGCTTCAAGCTCAATGCCAAAAAGTGCAGTGTCATCCCCTTTGGTAAAAACTCTGTACCCATGAACTACCACATAGGCAGCAATCTACTTAACACTGAATGCGTGATAAGAGACCTTGGGACCCAGGTAGACAGTAGTCTCTCCTTTGATAGTCACATCGCCACAGTAGTCAGGAAGTCCTTCTACGTGGCACACCTCATCATAAAAGGGTTCTCATCCAGGAAAAAAGAGGTCATCGTTCCCCTCTACTTGACACTCATTAGACCCACTATAGAGTAACGCCCCTTTTGGAATGTACCTCACAAGACATCTGCAGCAGCTGGAAAGGCCACAGAAGTACCTCACAAAGAGGATTACTGGACACAAACAAATGCCCTACACTGACCGCCTCAAAAAACTCCAGCTTTACTCCGTAGCATATCACCTACTCAGAGGTGATCTCTGCCTAACATATAAAGCTATGTCAATCCCAGAGCTGTTGGACATGCTACACCTAAAGAAATCCCAATCCCTCTGAACTACATGCTCTAGGGACCTAAACCTTGTCACCACAATAAACAGGACATGCTGGAGGGATAGATTCCTATCCCAGAGACTTCCCATACTCTGGAACAGGCTACCCATCTATGTCAAGCAAAGTTCTTCATTAGCACTCTTCAAGAAAAATCTTGATGAGTAGATGGGAAATAGGAAATACACCCCGGGGATCACTTCTGTGGCACAGGAAAATAACTTTCTTGGGTGGCGTACGCCAGGGAACCTTGTTGGCTAGGCTTACGTAGGCCCTTGGGCCGATAGCCTAGTACCTACCTATGAACCCTATAAGGAATGCATACACATATGCATGGCCCTAAAAATGTGTTTGAAAACAGCCCAGAGGAAAGTGTGAAAGGCTCAAAATCATGGGGAAATTTTAAACTTTACTCTTGTTACCAAAGCAATGGATGAAGGTAAAACAGTTCACACCACATTACCTTGACCTGGCCAAGCCTTTTGACACAATCCCCTACTCAGGTGTAGTACAAAAGATGAATAATGTAGGTGCAAACACTTACATCACCAGCTGCATTGCCAACTTGGCTCACAGGATGCAGGAGATCAAAACAGGGGAAGAGACCAGTCACCAATGGAGTCCCCAGGGTTCGGTGCTGAGACTTTCTGTTTGGCATATACATGTCAAAAGTAAAAGGAAATACCAAAGAGCTTTGGCCAGCTAAGTTTGAGATGACTGAAAGCTAGTAGAAGTTATTGAATCCCCAAATGATTTAACCATCATGCAGGAAAGTTTGTCCCTAATAATAACTGGTGTCAAAATCATGACAATGCCCGCTGATAACTGATCCAATTGTTTTGCATTTGGGAATTTGTTTGTACAGTGACCTAACTTTTGACCAGCATGTGTCCAGAGTCATAAGAAAGCCTTTCTATATTGCACAGCTTATAAACAAATTGATTGTGACTAGATCTAGAGATGTTGTTGTCCCCCTTTACAAAGCTCTCATTATGTCAGTCATGTTGTATAATGCCCACTTTGGCATGTATCTGTCCAGCCCCATGCAACAATTGGAATACCTTCAGCGATACCTTACTAAAAGGATACAAGTCCTAAACAATAGGTCTTGCATGGACCACCTCAAAGATTTATTACTGTACTCAGTATCCAACAGAGTGTTTAGAGGTGACATATCTGGCATACAAAGCATCCTCCAACATAATACAGATGGACCTACTGAACATCAGCAAGTTAAATGGCATCAGAAATACTCAGTCCAGGTTTCTAAACTGAATGTTGTGGAGAGATGGATATATATCACAGAGGCTACCACTGTTCTGGAACAGACTATCCATAAAAATAAAGCAAAGCTCATCCATCCATATTCAAATGCAACTTGGATCTAAGAATGGGTAATAGAAAATGTACTCCAGGATTTCTCTTCATGCCACTAAAGGATAGAGGCAGTTCCTAAATGCTTCATCCATTACATGGCCCCCTCAAATTATCTATGGTATGATCACAGTTGTTCTCACTAGGGCTAATATACAATTATCAGCCATGGGGATAGCTAAGACCAATCTGAAAATGTTAATTCAAGCACCAAAAGGGAATTGGCTAAGCTTAAAATGTCCTCCAAGTGAACCTATGTTATGGTAGCAAATAGTTATAAAACAATTTTCTTTTTTAGTTCACTAAGTGCCCCTGTCACCCTCTGCCCCCCAGTCCTTAACAGCTTCCGGTACCTATGTACAGAATGAATTGGCACCCCACCTAACCACCATGTTCATTCATAGCCTCACCTCAGGCTTGGTGCCCACTGAATGGCACACAGCTACAGTTATCCCATGCCACAAAGGGATTCCATCATGGACCCCAGGAACTACTGCCCCATTTGCCTGATGAGCCTGTTCTGCAAGGCCATGGAAAGTATCATCATGGAACTTATAAACAAAGACATTGGTAATCCTCAAACTCTGGACTCCACCCAGTTCGGGTTTGTAAAAGGCAGATCATGTCTCCTAAACCTGATAGACTTCTTTGAAGCTGTCACCAAAGCCGTAGATGAGGGTAAGGTGGTTAACACAGCCTATCTAGATCTTGCCAAGGCTTTTGACACCATCCCCCACTCTGGAATTACAGATAAACTCACTAAACTAGCTATAAATCCCTATGTCACAAGATGGGTTGCCAACTGGCTCATTGACAGAACCCACACTGTGAAAGTAGCAGACTCCAAATCCGACTTCAGACCAGTGACAAGTGGAGTACCACAGGTTTCAGTCCTGGGTCTTCTCCTGTTTGGTATATACTTCTCTGAAGTACAGGCTAACACAGAAGGTGTTTGGCTAATGAAGTTCGCAGATAACTGCAAACTAGGAGCCATAATCAAAACTCCTAACAGTGTGGACATCCTACAAAAGGGCCTCACTGAGACAGATGCCTGTTGGCAAAGCCTTGGCCTCACGTTCAATGCCAAAAAGTGCATGGTCATCCCTTTTGGTAAAAACTCTGTACCCATGAACTATCAGATAGGCAGTAGTCTACTTAACACTGAAAGTGCGATGAGACCTTGGGACACAGGTGGGCAGTAGTCTCTCCTTTGATAATCACATCGCTACAATAGTCAGGAAATCCTTCTATGTGGCACACCTCATCACAAAAGGTTTCTCTTCCAGGAAAAGAGGTCATTGTTCCCCTCTACTCGTCACTCATTAGACCCATTATAGAGTACAGTGCCCCTTTTGGTATGTACCTCACAAGACATCTACAACAACTGGAAGGGCTGCAGAAATACCTTGCAAAGAGGATTACCAGCCTCAAACAGATGCCCTATGCAGACCATCTCATAAAACTCTAGCTTTACTCCAATGCATACTGCCTACTCAGAGGCGATCTCTGCCTAACATACAAAGCTATGTCAAACCCAGAGCTGTTGGACATGCTCCACTTAAAGAAATCCCAATCCCTCCGAGCTACATGCTCTAGGGACCTAAACCTTGTCACCACAATAAACAGAACATGCTGGAGGGATAGATTCCTGTCCCAGAGACTTCCCATACTCTGGAACAAACTACCTATCAATATCAAACAAAGCTCCTCACTAGCACTCTTCAATAAAAATCTTGATGATTGGATGGGAAATAGGAAATTCACCCTGGGGATCACTTCTGTGGCTCTGCTCGACAGGGTCACAGGTAAATAATTTTCTTTGGTGGCGAAAGCCAGGGTACCTTTTTGGCTAGGCTTATATAGGCCCTAGGACCAATAGCCTAGTACCTACCTATGAATTGATAACACAAGACATCGTTTCCCCTAGTCACTGTGCAATATAAAAGTTCTTAAAGAAAACTCAACCATTAAAACCAAGTACATACACTTTAAAATAATTCATATATGCATATAATAATATATATATGTATACATATATCCATAAATATACCTAAGTCAATCTGTCAGCCACAACATCCAAGATGTTAAAAGCAATACATAGATTTTAATCTTAGTAAAGAACTAATGGACAACCTGTCATTAAGCTCAGGTAGTTGACAGGATTTGTCCTGATTTGCCACTTTAACTCTAAAAATTCAAGGTTCTCATCAAATGTAACCCCCCTCCCCCGAGTACCCAGATCAATATGATTTATTGCTCCAAATTTGAAAGTGTGTGTAGGGAACATCTTGATATGCTTGTATATTGCATTCCTATCATTATGCTGTTTGATGTCATATAAATGCTGATAGATTCTATGTTTGAGAGTTCTCTTGGTTTTACCTATATAAAAACCATTGCATAGGTCATATAATGGGATGTAAACTATTCACTTGGAGTAACAATAATACTTTTTATGAGGCAAAATGGTCCCAAAACATTTACGTGCCATTATGCGGTTGTCAAAGATAAAGGAACATTGTGCACATCTCCCACATTTAAAATTACCAAAGTCACCTGGATTACATATTTTTCTCTCAACCAGCCCCTTCAAGGAAGTATCCTTTTTGTAAACCACCAGGGGATGTGAACCTACTCTTTTAACCACCTCATTGTCAAAATTAAAAATGGACCAAAATTTACATATGACCTGTATGATGTAAAAAAAATGTATAGTAAAAGGTAAAGTTAGGGCCATCTTGAATCTACTCTGCCCAGCCAGATCAATGTCATCCCTTTTTGGTAAACAAGTCGACAACAGGATAGTGTATAGTAAAAGGTAAAGTTAGGGCCATCTTGAATCTACTCTGCCCAGCCAGATCAATGTCATCCCTTTTTGGCAAACAAGTCGACAACAGGATAGTGCAAGTCCCCTGCTCCCTTTTTGTCCTAACCTCTTCAGCTATAGTGCTGATAAAGGAAGTTGGATAGCCGTTTCTCTCCAACATGACCTGCAACATGTCACATTCAGCCAAAAAGTCAACTTCGTCAGAAACCATCCTGGCCAATCTGACGAATTGTCCCTTGACAAGAGATTTCTTTTGGTGTAGAGGATGCCAACTCTGAAAATGTAGCAAAGAATTTGAGTAAGTTGGCTTCCTGTACAACTGAGATGTAAACACTTTCCTATCATAGTCCTTCTTAATCGTAATGTCAAGGTAGTGCAAAAAATTGTTGTTTTTAACCATGGTAAATTTCAAAAAATCAGTAGTGTTGTTAATATAGGTGAAAAATCTATGCAAGTCATCCACTGTATTTGTCTGCTAATATACTAGCTATATCCTTGGTGTCAGAATGAAGATTATTGTGGATGAGCTCTGTGCTTTGTTGGATATTATTCATTAATTTTCTTATATAACTGAAGAACGGTTTGCAGTTTCCTTTGGAATTGGTATCAACCTGAAGTTCATACTCTGCTTTACATTTTCTGATAGTGTTTTTAAGTTCCTTTCTAGCATGTTTCAGTGTAGTCCTAAAGTGGGGAGATGGGGATTTCTTGCAACGTTTTCATTATTTTCCTTCCTTAGTAGCATGATTTATTAGTACGGGAGTTTCACCAGAGAGGCTTATTCCTGAGTTTACCAATATATTTAAGGCAGATGGGTACTGTACTGACTTTTCTTTGCAACCATTCAGGTGCTAGTAAAAGTAAAAGGTGAATGCGGCAGTCCACTCATATGTGTCAATTTGCAAGGGATTGTTGGGAATTTTGCAAAGATCTTCTACAAGCCCTTGGAGAAGTCCCTGAAGATGGTCTAATTTATTGGTGGGGTGGGACCACTAGGCCTGAAAAACAAGATAACTGATTTGTGAGTTAGCCAGGGATATAGAAATGTGAGGTGGGGTTGCAGGCAGGGATTAGGTTGCTAACAAAAGGTCTGCTAGAAATGGAGAAAGCTTTATGTCTGTCGTCCTGAGTGCCCCATTTGAAAGTGCATGAAAAGTACATCTTAAGCAGTATCCACCATTTTCTAAACAGTCAGTTTAGGTGTTTAAGTCATATATTGATATGCCATGGCATCTTACTATGTGGTAGGCATAGCCCTCAACCTGTTAGCATAAGAATTTTGGACAAAACCAAAAATAATAGATGGACAAATGCCTAAAATCAGGAACAGATTTTAAAGTTTGCTTCTGTAAACTTAGAAAATCACTAAAATAACAGATCTTGCATTAACATTCATTTTTCTGAAGGATATTAAGACTGAAACTCAAATGTCTAACATTATTTATTGACTTCAACTGTTAATGATTTGCCAGGAAACCATAAATTTTATGATGAGCAGACCCAAAAATATGAGGCAGAAATCTGGGTATTCTGAGAAATTCTGGACAGTTAAGAAGTACGCATGGCAGCAAGGGAAACAAGAATGTTTATTAATTAGTAATATGTATCTTCACTTCCAAGTGCAATGTAATGCATTTGTAATTATTTCAAGGTCAATATTTTGCCAGTATATTAACTCTTTGTTGTTCCACTAATGTTTGCTTTGATAGGATCAATTACCATTTTCCATCTTTTTTACCGTACTGATATATTTAAATTTTATAAGCTGATGTCAGGTGATATATGTATTTATTGTATGTTTACTTAATACCACATCTACTATGCTTGTTACTTTACTGCTGTTTTATTAGGTTATTGTTAAGAATTTGTATGTGTTTTGTCTATGCTCTGATAGCCAGGGTCATAGCTGAAAATGATTTCTGGAACAGCCTACTTACCAAGTTATCAAAAGGTAAATAAATAAATAAATAAATAAGGGAAGTAAATAGTGTGGGAAGAAATAGCCAGGGAATTGTTATGGCTAGGCTTGTATAGGCCCTAGGGCTGATAGCCTAGTACCAACCTATGAACCTATAAATAGCTTAACACCCACAGTCTCAACTGTTAAAAAGCAAGTGGCTCAGTGGGACATACTAGATCAATAAGCAGGCAATAATTATTATTATTATAATGAAATAATGGACCACCCAGGGGTGTGGTGAGGCATCAGGCCTCAGCAACCCTAGAAAGACCATTATTTCTTTGTAACAGCTATCCTGTTGTAAATTTTTGTGATCAGAAAATGGGCTATATATTAAATTGTTTTGTACTATTTTTATGACCTATATATATATATATATATATATATATATATATATATATATATATATATATATACTTTTTTATATTTTTGATATAAAAAGCTCCCTTGCCTAATGTTTCAAAGTCCAAAATATAAGTATTCACTAATTTCTATACACACACACACACACACACACACACACACACACACACACACACACGCACGCGCACACGCACATGCACAAACTCACACGCACACAACAGTGCAGGTACAAACACAACTGTACCCAGCATTTTAATGAATATGCACACCTCAGTTGTCTTATTGTGATCAATGAAGAAATACAGAAATTGTAGCACAGTAATTTATTTCAGGTGATTGATGGGAGACACATACAGTGTAAAGTATTAAAATCTCACTTCCCCAACATACACTCAGAATTATTCACTTGTGCACACACACACACACACACACACACACACACACACACACACACACACACACACATCCTTATAACACATGCAATTCAAGTCCTTGTAACTGCTATTGCAGTTGCTTGCATTAGAAGCATTTATTTATTTATGTTTCTCATTCATTTACCAAAGCTTTTTAAAAGCCTCGGTTACCAAGGAGAAAGGAAAAGACAGATCCTTGTAACTTTTGCTGCTGTAGTTGCTTAGTTATGTGATCAGGTTTTCTTTTATTTTTTTCCCCCTCCCTGTTGCAACCCAGGCCTATTTTAAGAAATATGGTTAGCAAGAGGAAAGAGAATAGTGTGTTTTCTGCTAGATTAGTTGCTCTACTTTTTATCAGGCTTTATCTGTACATTAATATTACACTCGGGAACATCATGAGTCTAATGGGAAGCACTGATTCTCTATGACATTTTTCTAAAATATAATAAATACTACCTCATACCATGTCCAAGACCCTTACTTCAACTAGGTTCTTTACTTAAGACTTATAATTACGAGAAGTTGAAGCTAAAGCATTTCTCTGTTAGACTTTAGCCCCAAAGATGGGAATGTGGACTGCTACTTGCCTTTCTTTTTCTGCATTTCTGATGTCTGTTCTTAGAGAACCATGAATTTACTTAATACACTGGGTATGTGTAAAAAGCTCCTTAGTCTGTGAATAAGCTTTACCACTGTTTTGGATACTCCTTCTTGAGGTTTTTTTTTTTTTTTTTTTTTACCACAGGAGCTGTACTATCCAGTGAAGGAGAGCTGAAGCATGGAAAGACCTACCAAGTAGGATTTGGTATGATGAGGTCCATGCATGTGAGCTGCAAAGGAGAGGCCTACATCTGCCAGGCTAACACTGGAAAGTTCTGCTATTGGTATGCACGCCTGTATAAGTCTCATCCCAATTCATGTCATGAAGCAACTTAGGCAGCCTAAAAGCAAAGTATATTCTCATGCATGCACTCAGAGAGGGTCCAATATGCATATAATGTGATTTCAAACTATATCAAAGATGCATTCATAAATATGGGTCTCAACAAGGGGCTGAGATAAGAGGACATTTATGAATCAGAATTCTCTATGACTAATTGAATATATCCAAATCTGGAATTCATTGAGGGCAAGACTGCTTCAGTAACAGTGAAAAGAGGCCCTGAACTTATTACTGCTTTGGAGAGTTAGTTGTTATCTGTGATGGTATATGGTGCCATTGGTTGTGTTAAACAGGCAGTTTTCCTGTTAGTAAGATATCACAGAAAATGTTGTAAATTGTTACGTAGGGTTTTAACCTTTGTGTTGGGATAGAGGCTTTTTGTTCTTTTTTTTTTTTTTTTGGAAAATGTAGCCCTTATATCCACTGACAGACTTCTCTCACATCTAGCATTAGTCAACCTTCACCAGTTCAAGTCACAACTAAAACATTACCTTCTCACCACATGGATTTGCCACTGTGCATTCCACATGGGTAATCTTTCAACTGATATGTAAAACTCCTTACCTCACCTTCTCTCCACAGCATCCAAAATCATACACAAATAATCTCACAGTTTCCATAAATATTAATTTACAAATCTGCTCTTAGTCATGTTATGTATCCCATCTCATAATTCATCTCAATTCAGTTCTTTCTTGCCCTTTTCACCTGAATCCTTCCAAAGCCAACTAATTCCTCATTTGTCTTCTATCTCCGAAACTACCACCTTCTGAATCTTCCTCGATCTATCCACCCAAAATACCAATTAGCATATTTTTTATCTCAAATGCTAGCACACAAAGAGGACACTCCTCATATAATATCCATATATTTCCTTTAATTGTATTTAGCATTCTTTCTGTAAATCCTCTCGTGCATACTTTTATGTACAACTGTATTCAAGATTATTGTTTATCTGTATTTGGATTCCTTGTTGTAGCTTTTTTCCCTGAGCTTCCTCAGAAAAGGGTATTTGCCCAGTCAGGCATTCCTGGTAACAAAGGCAAATAAAGAACTGTTATCAGACCCATCAGATGGTTTCATTATGAAGTTTTAGGTTTAGACGCATGGTGAAGGGAGATAGGTGTAGATGGTCTGCCAACTTTAATGTTGCTAAGCTTTTGTCATTGTGTTTTTGACTGTAATAGCTAACTTTAAAAGTTTTCTGTGGTGTACTATAACAGTTGTAATAGCATCACTGCTATTCACTATATAGGTGACAAAGGTTGGCAGTCAATTTCCCTTCACATTCTAAATGCAAACATTTAAATTGAAAGATATGAAGTAAATAAATGTCTCAAAATTATCATCATGGAATTTGCAGGACATCCAAGTAATCCAGGAAAGAAATCTCTTTTGGCATTTGCTATACAATACAAATACAAGCATTTGTTTAGTTCAAGGCACATACTTATGAACAACTCAGTCTGATAGAATACCAATGGATACTTTGGGGAACTCAACTATCAGAGATGGTGTAGCCATCTTAATTAAAGAAACTTTCCTTTAAGCATAACCCACTCTCTAATGGACCCAGATGGGATGATTTATATTAATCGAATGTTAAAGTCACATATTAACTAGGCCCATAATCAAAGTATGAGTATATGTGCCATCTGGTGAAAGAAAGGCTTTTTAAAACAAGTTTTTGACAATCATTCAACATTTTAAAAATTATTACAGCACTTCAGTAAGAAGTTTGAATATTACTTTTTGCTTCACTTATGATAAAAATACTCCATCAAACAAAGACAGCATCTTATCTCTGAAAAATGTAATAATTGCATTACTGTTTTTTGCTCCATACACAGTTTTATACCCTGAAGGCAGAGATTTTACTTTTTCTCTTAACCACACAAAACATGCCCTGGGACTATGCACCATAGGCCTCTGTGTGTGTGTGTGTGTGTGTGTGTGTGTGTGTGTGTGTGTTAGTGTTATGTGTGTGCATATGTGCGTAAGCATGTGTGCACATGTGCATTATGTGTGTGTGTTATGTGTGTGCATTATGTGTGTGTTTTGTGTTTGTGCATATGTGCATGTGTGTGTGTGTCTCATAAGTTGAGGCAAGGTACAGGTGCCTAAAGTACCACCGACTAAGGTTATTGTTAGGATGGTCAAAATACTGTGACAATCAACTGCACTGCTGGGTCCTGTAGCATTTCAACAGTTCAGGAGACAGACATGACACAGCAAAACACTTGTAATCATCCACACTTGGGACAGAGGCAGTATTTGACATACACATACACATACAGAATACATAACCTGCTCCATTTATCCCTGTATTTCTACCAGTGGTATTGTCAGGGTGGAGCAAAGGGGCAGCTGCCGTAGTTGCAAAGTGTAAGAGGGCAAGATCAGAAGAAGACAATTATTCTTCAGTGCATTGCTATCATTTGAATTCTGGTATTTGTTATTTGCAGTCACAACTGAAGCACTTTAACTGCATTTGGAGAGTCTACATGCCCTCCCTGTGTTCAGGTGGGTTTCCTCCAGGTGCTCCAGTTTCCTCCCACATTCCAAAGACATGCAGTAGATGAACTGGGCACTCTAAATTGGCCATAGATATGAGTGTGGTGTGGAAGACCTACCGTAACAGGGATAGCCACCTAGTGGTGTAAACCTTGGCTCTAGATGACTCCCACTATTGAAGTGACACCCCAACTCCATGTGCAAAAATGGGAAAATGGAGTTGTGGATGGATGGAACTGAAGCACTCTAATTTTCCATGTGTGGCAGGCACTGAGGCAATTTTTTAAGTTTAGGGGTGTGCCAGATCAGGGGTGCCAAAAGCTAGCTACACCTCTAGTTTCTGCATGGTCTCCATTGCACGGTATTGTGGCTCCTCACATTGTATCCGTGCAGCACCTATTGCCATCCCACATTGACTGGCACCAAAAGACTGATGGGATGACATGTAGTACAGACCATGAGATCACCATGCATACTAGTGTGGTGCTGAGATCTGTGTTGAACATGTATAGCACACCTCAGCTCACACATGTACATGTTTACGATTACAGGTAAACATGACTGAGTTGCCTGAAAAGAGGAATGAGAGATCCTCCTAGACTGATAATGACATCTGTTGCTGGTCCTCAGTGAGCATGACTGGCAGATGCTCTGCAACGTTAGATCAGACAAGGCTTTTCAGAAGTGTGTCTGGCTGGACCTTATAGAGGTTGGAGCAGTTGGTGCCCACAAAATAACCCATGAGCAAGTTCAAAGAAGAGTCACTCATATAAGTGAAAATGCATGCAACAAGGTATTCTACCTGGTACAGGAGTGAAGGTCCATTGGTTGGGATCCACCACCAGAGTCACTGTTAACCCAAATGGAGGAATCCCTGGCATCTCTAGCTGGAGAATAAAACAAATCATAGATCCATGGCAAAGTATTTGACATAGAAGCAAAGAGCACTTCACATATTAGCTGGTGATGTCCCTGGTGGGTGTTCTCTAACATGAGGGACAATCTGTACAGCCTGTCTGACTCAGAACCATATATCTAATGAGTATGGCTTATTTGTTTGTTTTTTCCTGGCACATCAGGACTGCAGCTGTGGCACCATTCTTCTCCAGGTATGTTGATTTTAGATTTCTCCTGGCACTCTTTAACAGGGGTTTGCTTACATTGGACTGTGGATGTTGGTTAAAGATGTATTCATATACTTGTGTATGCATGTGCATTTTTATAGATGCTGCATTGTCAGTTTCCTCCTCCATGAATATAGCCCTGCCTGATGACAGTGGCCTATCAACCTCAATAATGATAACAACCACATCCGAGCACAGTCAGGGCATCATGATAGCAGTAGCAGACACTAACAATGTGACAGCCATATCCTCTGCCAGTATTGTAGACACAGTTCCTGTGTCTGTGCAACCCACCTGTCTTGCCCAGGTGGACATAGAATGACAGGAGTCATGAGACATCACTATAGGGAATGCCCGCTTCCCCAGAGGCAGAAACAATCTTATTTGCCTCCAGCTCCATTGAGCATGGAGAGTTTCACAGAGATTGGTGTACTGGTGGCTGGCAATGCCATGCATACCACTGTTCTTTTCCTGATCTAAATGTCTCTATGACCACTATTCAGCATTTATGTAGTGGTCTTATACTGAGACAGGCAGAGACCAGTGCAGCCATACTAGAGATGATTGAGGTGGTAAGTGGTCTGTGAGATGACCTGTAATAGGGCCTGGCACATTTATGTAACATAAAGGAAATCTTTGCATGGTCAACAATTCTGGCCTGTGTCATTCCTGTGTTGGTCCTAATCCACTTCAAGTGGGGAAACCCACCACAGAACGGCAAGGGCAGCAATTAGGTCCCATAGTGCCACCACCTCCACATCTCCATACAGTGTTCAGAACACTATACACAGATGTAAATGGGGTTTGTGTGGTGAAATCAGCTGTAGCACATTATGTTATACTCATTCACAGAACACAACATCCTCTGTGTACGTATTGGGTTGTGCCTGTGATCTTCTCCAGAGAGGACATCTCCTTGGGCTGAGATGTACATGGCTGGCATTTGTATTTCCTGCGGTTGCCCTAAACATGTCAATCAGAACCCAGCACAATGCTGCACCTTCTGCTGGAGCTGTGTCCATTCACAACCACAAAAACTCATCAGCACCTTCCACCCCTGCACAGTTAAACAGCAGAGAAACCACCCACTTCCTGAGCAGTATTCCTGGCTCCCAAAATTAACCCACCCATGGCACATACACTCACCCAGAGAATTAGTTCACACCCCCTACACACACACACATTCACCCAGAGAATTAGTTCACATCCCCCTCCCACACACACACGCACACACACTCTCTCTCTCTCTGTTATTGACATCTGTCATTGTGGTCCACCCCAATGTACTTATGTTGGCAACTGTGTCCTGCCCTGAGTATGATGCTGCCTGAGTAGCTCATGTATGATGCACAGACTGGCAAGTCTATAGATGGTATAGCATAGCCTGGTTGTAATTTTACATGCATTATAGTTACTGTTGCATGTTATATTTAATCTGACCCAAAGTTATGAACTGGATACCACCTCATACTGAGTGCATCTGCGTACTTTGCCCAACTATGCCTCACATGGTTATCCCCTGCAGCTGGTTCCTCCCTTTCCAACAATATCTTGACTTCCTCTTCCCAAATGTCTCTTCCTTGCTGTATCTGTATTACAGCTCACAATGCAAATATTTTACTCCATGTTTTTGGGATGGTACTGCAGGGCAACCACTTCAGATATCTAGACAGTGGAAGCGGGCCTTCAGCAATCCAAACAGATGTTCAGTAATGATGAGTCTATTGGAGAGTGGCATTGTATGCATTCTTTGCCATGGACTTATAGGGGTTATTAGCCATAACTCCTGGGCTTATCTGGCATCAGTAATAAGTTAGCTCTGTGTCAAATTATTGATTTAAGTTGCACATGTACCAGATGTGGTAATAATGGCACTGCTAGGGTGGGTTAGCAGCAGATTGTATATTATACCTTGTGCATTGCAGACCACCTGGTAGTTGATGGAGTGGTGTCCCTTAAAGTTTATATACCATTATTCTGGTTCCCCTACTGGGGCCTTTATTTCAATGT
This sequence comes from Protopterus annectens, assembly GCF_019279795.1. Classification (NCBI taxonomy): domain Eukaryota; kingdom Metazoa; phylum Chordata; order Ceratodontiformes; family Protopteridae; genus Protopterus; species Protopterus annectens. Next base: position 617,589,995 of record NC_056726.1, read on the forward strand.
GGTAGCAGTCAATGGCTCTCAGTACCTCATGGAAAAGGGCTACATAATAAAATGCCCACATGGTCCTCTATAGTGCACAGGAACCACATATGCTCCTCCACATGCTGTAGCATGACATCAAGAAACCGGTGGAATATCCCTGAGGCAGATGCTTGGGATGTCTGAGATATCTCCACCCTGTCCCCTGTTCATCATTGGAATGTCCCTATATCCAGTATTTTCAAAGCATTACATGCCTCGATGTCCACAGGGATGGGCACTTAATGCATCTGAAGAACCTGCTTATGTATCAACACATCATATTTAGCTCCACTATGGAGTCTCTGTCTACAGAGTAGCAGTCTGCTATTTCTGTTTCATGGTGGACTTGAAATGTTAGGTGCAGATAGATGACTTGGCATCACAGTTGGTAACAACATGCAACCCTGTGGCTCCTGCTTGCAAGAATCATTTCATACACACACACACACACACACACACACACACACACACACACACACACACACACACACACTAAAGCAGAGGCTATCTTTTGGGCCTATCTCCTGTAACTCCATTGGTTGTGCTTTGTTGTGCAAAATGTATACGTTTCTGAATCATGTGACCATGGGAACATAATAAAAATACTAGGCAAGAAATTACAGGGTCCATAAGATGCCTAGTCATACACACCTTTAAGCAGACACACTTAAAACTTCTTGTCAAAGTTAACAGCCACTTAATTCTGTTCCCACAATCTTATTGTCTACCTTTATTTGCCTTTACCATTACCCTCATGTTAGTAATGTTGCTAATTTCTGTGTCATTATATGTTTGTTTGCAAAGTATGTTGGCTGCAGTATTTTGTGCTATACCGAGGTCACACTGTGTCTCTGAATTGTCCCTTGCCAGAACTTGGATAGTCATTGTGTAAATTAACTTACCATGATGGGGGTAATTGTTTCTTAATTCCAGGAATCTTCTAGAATTTACTTCTTTCGTTGGTCCAAATAATTTCACAAATATGACCTGGAGTTGGTCTGACCATTCAGTTATACATCTTAAGGCTTGTATTCAAATGTCACATAATATACATTTTAAATGGATAATAAACTCATATCTACAAAAATAGTATGATATAGATGTTATGATTTACACTTCAATAACCAATAGAACAAGAATATTTCTTTTGATATAAAATGGGCAGCTTGCAAAACAATTAATGGGTTCCTAAGAAAGCTAATTGAAAAAATTATTGTTCTCGAAAATAAAATAATTTGGCTTGATAGAAAACTTAAAAAAAAAATATATATATATATATATATATATATATATATATATATATATAAAATCACAAAAAACTTTAAGTATTAATAACAACCCAAAAAGGACTTCAAGACTCTCCAATCATCAAATCAATTTTGTACTAAGTCAAAAATTTGGCTGGATTTGCTGAATGGATAAAAATTCCCCTATGATCTAATTAATTTACTAAAGGTAAATTATATAACCAATAATATATCCACCATAAGGAAAATATACAACCTAATTACTAAATCAGAAGACATTTCTGAATCTTTTCAACAGACTTGTAAATCAGTCTATGAATCAGAAAATGACCATATACATTCATCAAACATTGTAATTTTTTTCATAAGCTTTAATCTCATTCAGATATCAGATTATATTGTTAAATTTGTGGAGGCAAATGTTTACTTTGCAGGGAAATATTATCTCATCACTTAAATCTAATAAGGTCTCCAGCCAATATGACTTTGCTGCATCATTTTAACAAAAATAGAAACCATTATTAACCCCAGCAGTGGCATAGCTAGAGTTTGTGTGATCCGGGGCTGTCTTTCAGTTTGCCACCGCTCCCCCTCACAAAAATCATGGTCAAATGGGCCCCCATACACCCACCCCCCTTACAGCCATTCCAATGTCCTATTACTTGGCTATTTCTCCCCATTTACCACATACACTGTAATGTGTATACTGTGTTCTGCTTTACTTCTACTATGATTATTTGGATTTAATTTAAAACTTTTATTTTAAATTTTATAGCATAAACATTGATAGATTTTTACTAAACAAAGCAATATGGTCTCACAAGGAAAACAGGCTTAGCATTAAAACTTCTCTGCCCTAGAATCTCACATTCATTGAAACAGTATAACAGCATTGAAACCCACATTCAAAGAAAATGCATCTGGCCAGTGGCGGATAAAGTTTACCTTTGGGTTGTTTTCCAAATCATAGTCTCCTTACACACACATTTAGAACAGCGCAAACATACATGTGTTCTTTGAATCACCTTCCTGATTTTATTAAATAATAATCATTTTTCCAGTAAGCAATTAAACAAAATGTATTCACCAATAATGATAAAACTGCCGAATTCAAAACATTTCCATCATAAAAGTCTACTCAAACATCTGTCATTACAATCCACAAATATCAGTAAATATGCACAATCTCTGCAGAAGTAAAAGTAATCTAAATAATTCCACATTAAAGAGATCTGTTACTAATGAAGAGGTTGCTGATAGCATACAACTTTATCTTCCATTATTTCATCTAGAAATAAAGTGCCTGTTACCCTTGAAGAGTAAATTGCCTATGTTACATTAAAAACCTGATAATCTGGTAATATTGCAATAGGGAATGGATGACAAACTCCCAACAGGTTCATAGTTTCTATGCATCTCATTCAAAGGAGGAAATACTCAGGACTGCAGCAACTCACCCCCCCCCCCTTAAAGTACATAAACGTGAAGAGCTCAGCAGCACTCAGAAATTAATGAGTGCAGACAAAGGTGAATGCTGGTAAGTGTGAATGACAATAATTTGTCTAAGGATTTAGTTTCATGTTGGGGTTAGTTTTCTTAGGTGGTTGTGGGTGGGTTATGTTTGTTTTTGTGGTAGATGGGGGGCTTGCTAATCTAAATGCTCTACAGTAAACATAAAATTCTCAGGTTTGTTGAACTTAGATGAGTTTTAAAAAACAGAGCATAATATTTTACATGAAAACTCTAGTGTACATAAATTGCATCTGCCACTTCTTTCCTGAAAGATAAATACAGTAAATGTATCACTGTCTCTGTATTTTAAATGTAAATATTGCCTGCATATCACAAACATCCTCCCTTAAACAAATAATGCAATATACATTTTCCTCTGAGAGAAAAATCAGCTCAGATAGATCTCCTGAGAGAAATGCTTAGCATGAAATCAGTATGAAGACTGCATGCAGCACCATACATGCAAAGAAACGAGGCAGGGACTGATACAAGTCAGGTACAAAGCAATGCTACCTTAGCAGTACACAGCACATAATTCATTAACTTTCACTGTCAACAACAGTTTATCAGCCATCTATAACTTACAATAATAAAGTCTTCAGCTTCAGCAGCAGGGTTGAAAACAACTATCATTGCAGGCACCCATTAAGATGATTTCACAATGCTGTTAAGAACAAAGGGTTATATGTTTTTGTTGTGTAGTTTATTGTAAGTTATTCATTGAAGATGAACTGAACATACACACACAAATGCAACACAAGAACAGAACATTGTTTTTGCATTTAAAATTGCTCACAGGTGAAAAGGAAGAACAAGATATCTGTATGACAATGCACACACAGACATGATGTGACAGGTGTGTGTGTGACTGGACCATTCTTAAAGAAGAATGCCCTTAAAAACAAAAACAGTATTTTTTTAATTGAAAAGTAAATATGACAGGTCCTCTACAAATGAAGTAAAAAAAAAATGCCACCCGGGGTGGACTGCCATTCTTGCCCCCCTCCCCAGCTACTCCACTGAACCCCAGTGTTGTTTATTAAACCACAAAAACAGTTATGAGATATCAGATAAGTACATGAACCAGACCAGAGACATTTTATCTGTAGATCAAACTTAGACCCTCTCTTTAAGAATTATTTCTAAAGATAATTAATAAATTTGATATAAAAGTGCATTCATTAATTTGAATTTTTGATTAATTGTAGATCATGCAATTTCTAAATTTCATTCTGGCTTTATGGAGAAAATGTAGACACATAATAGTAATAATAATAATAATGTATTGCTTGAAATAAGTCTATATCACAATCATTATAAAATATCAATGGACTATTTGCAACAGACATCAGTAAAACCATTGACTGTACACAAATACACTTCTGAATGCACTACTTCATAAATCTGCATTTCATAAAAACTATATTAAAACTACAAAAGTTTTAAAGGCCTGTGTCTCAGCATGCCTTGCAATAAATTATCAATAAAAAATAAATCCAGACTATTTAGACATCACCAATATACAAGTTTAGAAATCTTAACTACTCAGGTCCTCTCTTCCAACCCCATCATGACTAGGCTTCACTACACAGACCATGCTTTCTCAGTTTTTGGTCCCAAATTATGAGAATCTTTTATTTCTTTTCTTAAAGGTTATTTCACTTAACCCATGCAAATGCAGCTAGAATCTTTCTATACATATCTTCCTATCTTTCTTCCCTGTTCATATCTTGCTGTGATTCTACTTTTTGTATTGAATCATTCAGCATGCCAGGTCTAATATCCACTTTGTTTTGAAAGGTCACTCCCTATATAATGACAAATTTCTACTGCCTTTATACCCTCAAGCCAACTCTGATAGTTCACATTGTATATAATATCTATATATGTATATATTGCACTTTGTCTTTTACTCTGTATATAATGAATCTATTGGTTTTACCCTGGACCGAGATTAAAATAGGTCTAATGAAGTCAGTGATCTACCCTGGTTAGCAAATTCAAAATAAAATAAAATAAATGGGAACCTACGCACTACAATTAGATTCTAAATTGAAACTAGACAAGGGTGATCCTTGTTACCCTACTTATATATCCTTTCCTTGGAATCTTTCATTCACAGAAATGCACACAATTTGAAGTCTACTGGGATAATCAATGGTAAAATAAAAGTAGATATAACATAATTTGCTGATAAGGTAATATTATACATATGTAGTCCTAGAGAATACATAACCAAAATTATTAAAATTGTTTAAGAATAAAGCAAGATGTCTAACTATATACTTAAGATTGATATAATAAACTTTTCCCAGTTAATAACACTGATAGATGTTAACATTTCCAGCCTCTCATCAAAAAACAATATTTCATTTAAAGTATCAAAATATCTTGGGGTAAAGCCTGGCCTAACTTCACTTCATCATGCCAATATAGTTCAAATACACAGCAACAATCTTCTATTTCTGGATTTATCACAATCTTCTATATACACAAAGCAATGTTCAGGTCATTAAATACCATGATATCTAAATACACAAACAGTAATTTTTAATAAGATAGTTGTTACAAAAAGAATGAGTGGGTCTGAAAATTCCAAATATTAAGCTCTTTTATTTCACATCCATAATAACCAAATTAATGTCTATATTTGGTTACAACTTCCCATCTTCCAAATTAGTGCCCTTATGGATGTCTGCTATTACAACACAGCTTTTGATGAAGAATATCTCTTTGGAATTTATACCATTTCTAGACAAAATAATTATTATACTTAACAATATTTCCTGCTCATCTTAAATTATTAATTGTTGTTCATCATTTT